>NC_133504.1:163037500-163637500 GCF_049354715.1 Callithrix jacchus | reverse complement strand
TGGCCAACATGATGAAATTCCATCTCTACTAAAAATACAAAAATTAGCCGGGTTTCATGGCGGGCCTCTGTAATCCCAGTTACTCAGGAGGCTGAGGCAGAAGAATCACTTAAACCCAGGAGAGGGAGGTTTCAATAAGCCAAGATTGTGCCATTGCACTCCAGCCTGGGTGACAAGAGTAAAACTCCATCTCAAAAAAAAAAAAAAAAAAAAATCTGCTGGTGGTTTCCTATCAACCACGGAGCTACATCCAACTGTCAATATGGCATACAATTCCCTTAATGGTATATTTTCAGTTTTGAGTTATACCAAGCTGCTCATATGTTAAAGACACCAGAATGCAAAAATTTTTAAACATATTTTCAATAATAAGCAGTTTTATATATTTTTAAAAACCCTCCAAATGTGTTATTATAGGAGTGAACTATTTCTTACTGGACTTTTTACATTTACTTAATGGTTTAAATTTTTTTAAACATTTTACACACATACAGAGATAGACCATATTACTATTTAGACCATTTAATATTTCAAACTGATCCTTTACTTTTTAAATTACCACCAGATTTTCTTAGAATTTTCTGTCTTAAATAGTTTCTATTCTCATTTCCACAGAGGTTGATGTTCCCACTCTCTTTCATGCTTTTTCTTGTCTTCAAATTCTTGAAAAGACTTTTTTTCCTCTCTGTGTAATGGCCTGTCCATCTCTGTCACCATTTTACCTAGACTTATGACATCTTGTCACCTAACATTTGCTCATCATCGAGAACCCGATGCTGACATTTTAGTTATACAGCAAGCCTTCCTTATTTAAGATATTTTTCCATGTTTGCACATGTATACAATAATCCACATAAGCTGATATAATTGCATCTATAATATTATAATACAATTAACTACTTATGAACATGTCCTCTACATTAATGCTTAAGGACAGAATTCATGATTTTTTTTTTCCCTTTTAGAATCAGCATGCAACACAGTGTCTGCTATGTAGTCAATTTTACTAATTATTTGTAGAATTAACAAGTACTATACTTGTAAAAGACAATAGATGGATAGATAGTAATTAATGTTAAATGTTCATATATTGTCTCTTTACACTTAAAAATATGGAAGAATAATTTCAAATAAAAATATACAACTCTGGGGTTTATAATATTTATAACACCCTTTCTTACTGTTTTAGAAGCAATGATGTTTGTCTATCTGCAGGCTATCGATGCATTAATACTTCCTTTGAAGGTACATTTTAGTTGCTTGGGTTCTGTGAACCTAATACAAAATTTAGAATCAGAATGAAGGATATGTGGCAGGAGAGCCAAAGGTACAGCTACATGTTCAAATAGTGCCTGTAGAAATTAATTTAAACTCACCATGTAAAAGGAACTCTTAGTCTTTTAGCTACAGTTGTTCACATGTACCATAACTGTTGTAGTTTGAATGTAAGTATATAAATGTTCCTCTTCACTAATTTAAGATATAATCATAATTGCTTCATTTAAATTCATTTTCAAAATGTAATATTCTCATACTTTATTGTCAGAAAATATGGTACATCTCTTTTAATATTTTCTACCAAACTGAGATCCTCTGTGGCTGAGTAATTTGTTCATGTATTTAGCAAATACTTGTAGAGTGCCTACCATATATAAGGCATGCACAGGGAATTCCAAATACGTTTGTGAACACAGCAGTCAAATTCCCTGCCCTCAGGGATCTCACATTTTTGTAAGGGGGAGCGTTATTTACATTCGTAAGGGGGAGCATTAAGATGTTAATATTAATTAACATAATTGATAAGTAAATAAAATTGTGTGTGAGAAAATAACACGTGACATGTAAAAAAGGAAAAGAAAAAAACTTACAGTAGAACAAATGGGATTGGAAATGTACACATGTGGGATGGTTCTGCAGAAAGTAGCAAACTGCAGTATTAAGTAGGGTGATTCGAGTAATCTTAAAGAGAAGATGCCACCGCCTCCTAAACTTAAGGAAGGGCACACAGTTAGCAAGGAAATATCTGGTGTAGCCAGTCCAGGGGCTGAAAAAAGCTTGAACCAATGCCCTAAGACAGAAGCATACCTAATCTTTGGAATAAACACGAAGAAGTCCAGTGTCTCAGAGAATGATGAGGAAGAGGGTGTTGAGTATTTAAGGCCTTAGAAGTAAGGGGTTCAAGCCACGGGGAAACACACACCCCTTTGAAAGAATTCTAGCCATTACTCTGAGTTAAATAGGGAGCCACAGAAAATTTATTAGTGGATGCGTTAATTAATTTTACTTAAATTTTCAGTGAGCAGTGGCTGTTTTTAAAGCTTACATCGTAGTTTTGTGCCGAGGTAACCCAGGCAAAAAATATTGGTGCTTTAGGGTAGGGTGGGACAGGGCAGTAGTTCCAAGTGTGCTGATACCAAATATATTGTAGGAACCACAAACAGGATTTCATGACAGGTTAGATATTATGCTTGATAAAAGAGTAAAAGTTGACCCTCAGGAATTTGGCCTAAGCAAGTTAAAAAATGCTATCAGCAACAACAGAGGTGAGGAAAGTAGTGAGTAAAGCAGTTATGGAAGAAGATTAGAAAATCGGTTTAGGATATATTGAGTTACATGCTTCTTAGACATCCTGTAGGCAGTTTGATATATGAGTTCAGAGTTCAGGAAGTGGAGGTCACAGGAGTCCATTACAGCTTCCCAAATATAGAGAAGAAAAGAGACTGAGCAGGCTCTCAGTGCTATCACTTTCTTCCATGCTACATGTTCGCTGTTGAATACCGGACTTTTAAACCTAAGAATATTATAGAATTTTATTTCAATCTTCTTTTTTGTCTTGTGTAAATATAGATTTCTTCAGAAAGATCAGCCTTTCTCCAAACACAAAAGGTGATGCCTGAAAGTAGGTGCTTAGTAAGTTTATGTTTTCATAGCTAAGAAATGTCATCCAACTGATGTCTGTCATAAAGACAGAAAATTTCTTCCAAGGTGATGGGATGTTCCTTTCTCTGGAAGAAATAAATGGCAGTACAATATCAACAGTCTTTCCATATTTTCTATCTGTAAGCAAGACCAACCTTGTAAAGGTAAGTCGCATACCTATTAACTGTGTAAATATAGACATATGTATGTTGTTTGTAATATATGTGTTTACATATTCGTATAGATAAGTCCATGTATATGCATGTATACATAGCTATTTATATGTCTATAAACACGAATATTCACATAAAGAGTTCAAATGTAAGGATTAAGGTATGTATACTCACCTAAAATGAATGATAATCTAAAATTTTTTTTTATTTTTCTTTTGTGGAACTGGACTCATGTGAAAATGACTAATTCACATATTTAAGTTTGTCCAAAATCTTTTTTACAGTGTTGTTTTGGCCATTGAAAATCTAAAAGAAAAAAATCTTTGTTCTAAACAACATTGACAAACAGCTAGGGATTTGCTTATTATTTTGTAACTACCTACAGTGTTACTTTATTTAAAAATTATTAGGAAATGTGATAATATTGCAGAAACATTCAAAAAACAAGCTAACTATGGTTATGTAGACCTGGATATTCACATGCTCAGAAGGTATTACGTGTAATATAAAATGGTTATTTTTACTTAAATATTTACATATAGTAGAAATATCATATTGAAGTCTGAGTTTTTTTAATAGCTTAATAATTTGTCATGTAAAATTAATACTACTTACAAATTTTTAGAAAGATTTTACTTTGTAATGCGTCTCATATCTATGCTTGGATGAAACAAGCTGATTGCAATTAGGCAAAGATTTTTTTCATTTCGTAATACATTTAAAATTACTTAAATTTTCAGTAAAAAAGTATGCTCACAACTATGATATAAATTGAAATAAAAATATAACTATTCACGCCAGTAAAGAAAAGCCAATATGTCAGCAAAAGCATAGCAAATATGTTAGTAAGTAATAAAAAATAAAGAGTTTTCCAGAGTGTCATATTAGTTTACATTTCTTCCAATATTATATGAGAATCTCATTGTTTTCCATTAAATTTTCTTAGTATTTACAATTGCAGTCATTCTAATGGGCCTTAAATGGCATCCCATTATAGTTTTAATTTGCAGATCTTGGTAAATAAATATGTTAACCATAATTCATCTTTTTATTTGACATTGGTACATCTCCTTTAATAAACTATATGTTCAATTCTTTCGCTCATGTTTTAAAAATTAAATTTGTGTATTCTTATTTTTCAACTGTAAGACTATCTTCTCAGTAAAAGTAAAAGTTTATATGTAAACCCAAGATCAAAGCACCAGCAGATTCTGTTGTTAGTGAGGACCCATATTCTGGTTCATTGTTGACTCCTTCCCTCTATTTTTACCTAGTGGAAGGGGCAAGGCAGTTCCCTGGGGCCTCTTTTATAAATGCAGTAATCCCACCATGAATGTTCCACTTCACAACCTAATCACCTACCAATGGCTTCACAGTCTAATGCCATCATATTGATAATTAGGGTGCAAAATACAAATATAGGAATGGCATATACATTCAGACCCTTGTACCATCCTTCAAGGTCAAGTTCTAATTTCTTAATGAATGTTACTATTTGGCATTGGTTATTGATGGTTTTTTTCTGCAAGAATTTGCATGCATCTTTTGCTTTCACTAATAGCAGTCCTGTGTAGAGTAGGAAGTGGAAGAACTGTATCTTAAAGAATTGTAACTCTACAACTCAATAGCAAAAAGACTAATAACCTTTTATAAATGGGCAAATGACTTGCAAAGATACTTATCCAGAGAAGACATAAAAATGGTCATCAGGCATATGAGAAGATGCTCAACCTTACTAATCATTAGGGAAATGCAAATCAAAACTACGAGAGGTCAGGCGCAGTGGCTCATGCCTGTAATCCCTGCACTTTGAGCGACAGAGGCAAGAGGCTCACTTGAGCACAGGAGTTTTAAGACTAGCCTGGACAATAGAAGGAGACCCAGTCTCTACAAAACAACAACAAAAACAAAAACAGCACCACAATATTATTGTACACTCTTTGAGAGGCCAAGGTGGGAGCATTGCTTGAGCCCAGGAATATAAGACCAGCAATATTTCAGGTAACATAATGAAATCCCATCTCTACAAACAAACAAAAATCACAATGGGATATTACCTCACACCTTTTAGGATGGCTAATTATTAAAAAAAGAGGAGATAACAAATGCTGAGGGTGTGGAGAAAAGGCAACTCCTTTGTACAGTTGGTAGAAATAATGGTTACTGCAGTCATTGTGGAAAACAGTATGGATGTTTCTGAAGATAATACAAATAGAGCTGTCATATGACCCAGCAATTCTTCCTCTGCATATATACCCAAGGGAAATGATATTGCCACTTTGTAAAGACTCTCATCTTCATTGTAGCATTATTCACAATATCCAGGACATGGAAACAACCTTCATATCCATGGAATTTGATGATATAAATACATAAATAATTATGCAGCCTGAAGAGAGGGAATCCTGCCGTTCGTAACAACATGGGTAAATCTAGAAGACATTATGCTAAGAGAAATAAGCCTGATTGAAATAAGCCAGAAAAAGACTGATTGATCTCACTTGTATATGGAATACAAAAAATGAGTATATAGAAAGAGTATTACCAAGGGAGATGTATGCAGGAAAATGTACAAAGTTGCAACCTGTTGGGTGAATAAGTCAATAGATCTAATAGAGTGTGTGAGGACTATAGTTAATAATACTCTATTACACTCTGGCAATTTGCTAGGAGAATAGATTATAGGTAATCTTTACACATACACATATATGCCCACAAACCACACAAGAAAGTGACTATGTGAGGTGACGGATGTTGTTCTTGACTAGTCATCACTTCACTACATAAATGTATATCAAGATATCATGTCACATATCCTAATTATATGCAATACATTTTTAAAATATAACTCTCACCATACCACTAGCAGAACCTCTGAGAACTAAGCTCTGATAGTTTTATCTTGACCAAATTCCTATGTGGTCTGGGGAGTCATACCCCACAAACCATAAATTCTCATCAGATAGGTTTAATGGAACCCTATGTATCATGACTTGCTTTCCATCTGACTCTGGCATTAAAAAGAAGAAAGTCAAAATATTTTGCCATAAAACTTATTTCTTTGCCATATTTTGAAATGGCCCTGCAAAGCTGTCCTTTGTGGGGGATATTTTTTATCTATACAGTGTCTCTATTAACATAGCTAGATCTTGTTCTTCCAGATGCTCCCAATTCTGAAGATAATAACTAAGAGTCTAGCACCTTTTAAAGGTCTGAATAGGAAAACATTTGTTTTCTATTCTCTATTCTAAGGCAGTCACTATAAGACTTCAAAAGAACCTTGGTCTTCACCATCTTTTATCTTAACCTGAACATTTCCTTTCTATCCACTCCAGGTCTTTAGACAAACTCAACTGTCAACCAGAAAATGTTTAAATTTATCTATAGCCTGGAAGCCCTCCAACTTCCCACTTTGAGTTGTCCCACCTTTCTGGTAAAGTGTTGAATACAGTAAGTTCCAAATTTCTCTTCAAAAAATCAATATGCCACTATGTTCACTTCCTGTGTTCTTTGTTCTCCATTTTAAAGTTTAACTTCCTCGTCCTCTTCCTGTTCTTACCTCTAGTTTCAGTAAACAACCTTCCTGCCAGCTCTAATCAGTAGTTTATTGCCCTGTCCTGAGTCACCTCTGGTCACCTGTTCTGACCTGATTCACTTATAGTCACCTGTTCCATAACCTATTTCTCACCAAAACTGCTCACCCTGCCATTCTGACTCCTACACCTGCTCTTTTAAAATAGCCAATCAGAATTAGCTTAGACTGTGCAGTCCAACCCTAGCCGAGAGGGAAACGACACAGCAGCAGAGGCAACCTGCATCAGAGATAAGAACTCCTTCTCTTCCCCTGTTCAGGTGTGCTCTCGCCATTGCTCCATCCACAAGATGCACCCTCTTATAGAACTAAAAATTGTCTTCCTGAGAAAATTTGTATTCAAATGCTATTTCTTTTGCAGCATCAAAAAATTTGCTTCTAAGGAAAAGAACATATTTCTTAAATGCATTTGATTGATGTCCCATGCCTCTCTTAAATATATACAACAGGGCCCTGACTACCTTCGGCACATATTCTCAGGACCTCCTGAGGGCTGCATCATGGTCCATGGTCATTTATATATAGCTCAGAATAAATGTCAAAATATTTTACAAGAGTTTGACTCTTTTTGTCAACACTTCACATATAAGTACTTCAAAAATAAATGTTGAAAAGACAATGGTAACAAAAGCAACAACAGCTAAAATTTATTGTCTCTTTACCATATATAGGCATTTTTCTAAATTACTCTTTCAATTATGTCACTCAGATGCTATTACTATGTTCATTTTACATGAGAACACTGAAGGTTAAAGAACCAGACTTGGTTCATAATTCTAATTGTGGTGGCGTTGGGAATAAGCTTAGGCAAACTGATTTCAGAATACTTTGGAACAATTAGACTGTATGTCTTCTTATTATAGATATTAAAAATTTTAAATGTCTTTTAATTTTTAGATGAAAAGCACTGTTAAAACTGCTTTTGTCTGAACATATATAGTATATATTTTAGACTTTCTAATGTTAGACATAATTGAAATTTCCTTAAATTGTTAATAATAACAGCAATAAAACCTCGTTGATTAATAACATTTTGAAGTTTAAATTATTTCATATCAGGAGAAAACAAAACAACATTGACATTTTTATGAGCCAAAGCTGGAATCTTAATCATTACATCTCTGGTTACTGAGAAAATAATGAAAACATATTTGAATAACATTAAGGGATTAATAAAATATTTCTGGCTTTAATGATGATATATATAATTTAGTAATGGCAATATATGTGCTGACTACTTAAAAATGAATAGTGTACACAATGGTCTTTTTGGGCTTTATTTTCAGAAACTTCTGCTTCTAAATTCAAATATTCTTCCTTCTCTCCATGGAAGTCAGTTAGCTGACCTTACTTCTGCCTGGGGCCAATTATTCTTAACTCATACCCAGGGTCACTTCCCCTGTTGCCTCAAAAGAACACCTCTCCAGGCATTTCTCCTGTCTCTTTCACATCATCTTTTTCCACTCCTGTGAATGGTTCACCTCCTCTTAGCCAATGGTGAATTTTCTCCTTTCTATTTATCCCCAATCTCTCCTCAAATGCTACAGAAGGTCCCATCCATATTAGTTTCCTATGGCTGATGTAACAAATTACCAAAAACTTGATGGTTTAAAACTAACAAACAAAAAACCCCACAGTTTTAGTCTCTTGGATTAAAGAGAGTTTCACTGGGCTGAAATTAAGGTGTTAGGATTGGGCTTTCTCTACCAGCCCCAAGGAAAGATCCCTTTCCTTGCTGTGCTGATTTGCCAGAGCTACATTCTTTGCATTCCTTGGCTTGTGAACTTTCCTTACATAATCAAAATGAGCATCATGGCATTATATTGTAATTGTCACATTGCTTTCTTTTTTGATGCCAAAATTGTTCTTGCTTCCCTAAGTGTCCTTGTGATTACACTTAATGCTTACCTGGGTAATCTTGAATATTCTCACGTAAGATCCTTAATTTAATGACGTGTACAAAGTTGTCTGAGTATTCTAGCTTCCTGGATGTTCTCTTACACACCAATCTCAGGTTCTTTGCATCTATTACTTCCTTTGACCTGAATGCTCTGCCCTAGAACACCACTAGGCTTACTCATTCACTTTCATTTTATCTCTTCTATAAGGTTGCATTATCAGCGACTTCCCATAGCAAATAACAGAATATGATAACACCTTTCTCACTTCCCTTATTTTACTGACCTCATTGTGTCTTTCCTCTGTAGCATAATCATCCCCCAACTTGTAAATATTTTTTGTATTTTTCTCTCCACTAGACTACTAACTCCATGAAGCCAAATATAGCACGTTTAAGTCCAGAAAAGCACTCAGAATTTGAGTAAATAAATTCCAGTCTATGGCTCCTGGAATTGCAATTTACCTTTCTAATTCAACAGGAAAACATATGGATGTCATGAATAAATATAGTTAAAACCACAACAGATAGTAACTTATTTTAAAAGAATTTTGGCATTATGAAAAATCTGACTGTGGTGGCCCCACCATGCAATCATGCTGGCTCTCTGGTTCCTAACCAAAATGAAAACTCGGAGATGACAGATAAGAAATTCAAATCATTATTTTCAAGGAATCTTAAAGGGTTCCAAGAAAAGGTTAAAAATCAACACAGATAAATTTATAAAGAAAGTCAAGAAAATGAAGGAGGAGAAAAATATCTTTCAACATCCCTGGACCTTTTAAATTGGATTTATAGTAAAGACAAAAATAAAAAATAAAAACCTTCCCCCCAAAAAAAAAGATTTAAAAAATCAATCAGAGGTTTTAGAATTAAAAAACTCAAGGCACTTCAAAATACAAATGAAAGCTCCATCAACAGACTAGACCAAACAGAAGAAAGAATTTCAGAGTTTGGAAACAAATCTTTTGAACTAACCCAGTCATATCAAAATAAAGAGAAGAAACATTTTTTAAAATTAGTAAAGTCTTCAAGAGATATTGGATTATGTAAAGTAAGTAAACCTATGAATTATTGAAATTCCTGAAACAGGAGAAAAGATAAGCTAGAAAAAGATATTTGAGGAAATAATTCAAGAAAATTACTAATCTTGCTGTACAGGTAGATGTCCAGATACCGCAAATACAGAGAATACTTGCAAGATGCTAAGCAAAACAAACATGATAAAGGCATATAGTCACCAGAATGTCCAAAGTCAATACCAAGGAAAAAATCTTAAAGGCAGCTTGAAAAAAAAAAAATGGTCAGAGCACATGCAAAGATAACTCTATCTGGCTAACAGCAGACTCTTGGCAAAAATCTTGCAAACCAGGAGACATTGGGGTCCTATTGTCAGCATTCTGACAAAAAAAAAAGAAATCTAAGCCAGAATTTCATATGCTTGCAAACTAAGCATCATAAATGAAGGAGAAATAAAAAGTTTTTCAGACAATCAAGGGCTGAGGGAATTTTTTATCACTAGACAACCTAAATATGGAAATGGAAGTATACTATCTGGAACTACAAGAACAAATTTAAGTGCTTAACCCACAGCTCCTTTAAAGTAATCTCACAATAGAAAATACAAAGCAACCAGATAACAACTTAACAATATGATTAAAATTTCACATATCAATACTAACATTAAATGTAAATGCTGTAAGTTCCCATGCAAAAGACAGAGAAGGCAAGTCAAAAAAAAAAATTAGACCCATCCTTCTGCTATCTTCAAGAGAATCATTTCATATATAAAAAACACTGACAGCCTCAAATAAATGATTGAAAAAAGAACTGCCACACAAATGCAAAACAACAAAATAAGCAAAGGTCACTAATCTTATATTAAATAGAATAGACTTTAAACCAACAATAATAAAAAGGAACAAAGAAGAGCATTAGGTAATGATAAAAAATCAATTTAGCAAGATATAACTATCCTGAATATATAGGCACCCAACATTGGGGAAACCAGATTTATAAAACAGGTACTTCTAAACCTATGAAAACACTTTGACAGCTACACAAGAATAGTGGGAGTCTTCAACATCACAGTGATATTATTAGGCAAATTATCAAGGCAGAAATATCACAGAAATTCGGGATATCAACTTGCTACATGACTAATTGAAGCTATCTGCAGAATGCCTCACCCAACAACCACAAAACGTACATTTTTTTCATTTTCACACAGAACATATTGCAAGATTGACTATATGCTCAGTCATAAAGTAAGTCTCAGTACATCTCAAAAATCAAAATCATAGAAATAATATACTTGGACCACAGTGGAATACAAACAGAAACCAATACCAAGAAGAGCTCTCAAAATCACATGATTACATAAAAAGTAAACAACTGCCGGGCGCAGTGGCTCACTCCTGTAATCCCAGCACTTTGGGAGGCTGAGGCGGGTGGATCACGAGGTCAAGAGATCGAGACCATCCTGGTCAACATGGTGAAACCCCGCCTTTACTAAAGATACAAAAAATTAGCTGGGTATGGGGGCTCATGCCTGTAATCCCAGCTACTCAGGAGGCTGAGGCAGGAGAATTGCCTGAACCTAGGAGGTGGAGGTTGCGGTGAGCAGAGATCATGCCATTGCACTCCAGCCTGGGTAACAAGAGTGAAACTCTGTCTAAAAAAAATAGATAAATAAATAAAAGTAAACAACTTGCTCTTGAGTAAAATCTGGGCAAACAATAAACTTAAGGCAAAAACCCAAAACTTCTTTGAAAGCAATAAAAACAGATACAACATACCAAAATCTCTGGGATGCAGCAAAAATAGTATTAAGAGGAAACTTCATAGCAGTAAACATATACCTGAAAAAGCTAGAAGTTTCTCAGATTAATGATCTAACATCTCACTGAGAGGAGGTAAAATATAAGAACAAACTAACCTCAACATTAGCAAAAGAAAAGAAATAGCTTAAATCAGAGCAGAACTGAATTAAATGAAAGAGCAAATAACCATACAAAAAATTAATAAAACCAAAATTTGTTCTCTGAAATGATAAATAAGATTGATAGACTACTAGCTAGATTAACAAAGAAAGAAAGAAAGAAGATCCAAATCAGCACAACTGGAAATATAAAAGATCCCCATAGACTATTCTGAACACTTCTATGTACAAAAACTTGAAAATCTAAAGACAATTGATATATTCCTGAAAATACAAAATCTCCTAGATTGAATTAAAAAGAAAGAGAAGCATTGAAGAGATCAAGATCAAGTTCAAAAAATTGGATCAGTAATTTAAAAAAACCTACTAACCAGCCAACCAACCAAACAAACCAACCAAAAACCAGACCAGATGCATTCAGTGACAAATTCTAGCACATGTACAAGAGCTGGTACCAATTCTACTGAAACTATTTCAAAAAATGAAGGAGGAGTGACTCTTCCCTAATGCATTCCATGAAGCTAGGATCACATTCATACCAATGCCTGGCATAGATACAACAAGAAAGGAAAACTACAGGTCAATATCCTTGATGACTATGAACACAAAAAAGTAACAAAATGCCAACTGAATGCAGAGTGTATCAAAAAGTTAGTTCACCATTATCAAGCAGAATTCATTTCTGGGAGGCAAATTTGATTCAACATATACAATCAATCAATGTGATTCACCAAATAAACAGAATTTAAAACAAAAACCAAGTGAGCATCTTAGTAGACTCAGAGAAAGCTTTTAATAAGTTATTTCATGAAAAAAAAATCAAGAAATTAGGCATTGAATGAACATACATCAAACTAATAAGAGCCATTGATGATAAGTCCTCAGCCAACATCATACTGAATGAGCAAAAACTGGAAGGATTCCTGTTGAAAACTCCAACAAAATAATGATGCCCATTCTTATCATTACTATTCAACATACCACTGGAAGGCCTAGCCAGAGGAATTAGGCAAGAAAAAGAAATAAAATCCATCTAAATAGAAAAAAAAGTAGTCAAGTATCTCTCTCTACAGATGATAAAATTTTATACCCAGAAGACCCTAAAGACTTCACCAAAATGCTCCTAGAATTAATAAACAACTTCAGTAGTTCAGTATACAAAATAAATACACAAAAAGCAGTAGCATTTCTATACACAGATAATGTTCAAGCTGAGAGCCAAATCAAGAATAAAATCCCACTTATGAGAGTTACAAAGAAAATGCAATACCTAGAAATACATCTAACCAAAGTGGTAAAAGATGTTTACAAAAATAGAACTGTAAAACACTGCCAAAAGAAATCATAGATGACACAACAAATAGAAAAATATTCCCTGCTCATGGATTGGAAAAATCAATATCATTAAAGTGACCATACTGGCAAAAGCAATCTATAGATTCAACAAAATTTCTATAAAACTAAGAATGTCATTTTTCGCAGAACTAGAAAAAGGTATTCTAAAATTCATATAAAATCAAAAAGAAGCCCTCATAGCCAAAGCAATCCTAATGAAAAAGAACAGTTAAAGACATCATGCTATCTGACTTCAAACTATAAAATAAGACTACAATAATTAATAAAGTGTGATACTGGTACGTATAGACCAATGGAACACAACAGAGAACCCAGAAATAAAGCCATATATATATCCAATTTCAAACTGTACTATAAAGCTAAAATAACCAAAACAGCATGGTACAGTTACAAAAACTGACATAATACCAATGGAATATAATAGAGAACCCAGAAATAAAGCTGCTTTTCTACAGCCATCTGAGCTTTGGCCAAGTCAACAACAAAAAAAAAAAAAAAAAAAAAATGAGGAAATGACTCCTTATTCAGTGAGTGGTCCTCAGATAACTGGCTAGCCAAATGCAGAAGAATGAAAGTAGACCTCTACCTTTCACCATATGTAAAAATAAACGCAAAATGCATTAAAAAATTAAATAAGAATCCTGGAAGAAAATATAGGAAACGGAATTTTAGACATTGCCTCAGGAAAGAATTTATGACTAAGATCTCAAAAACAAAGATAGACAAGTGAGAAGTAATTAAAGAGCTTTTGTACAACAGAATAAATGAACAGAGTAAGCAGGCAACCTATATAATTGGAGAAAGTATATGCAAACTAAGCATCTGACAATGGTCTTATACCCAGAATATATAAGGAACTTAAACAAATTAACACACAAAAACCAAACAATCCCATTTAAAAACAGACAAAAGGCATGAACAGACACTTCTCAAAAAGAAGATATACAAGTAACCTAGAAGCATATAAAAAATACTCAAAATCACTAATCATCAGAGAAATGCAAATCAAAACTACAGTGAGATACCATCTCACACCAGTCAGAATGGGTATCATTAAAAAGTCAAAAAATACCAGCTGCTGGTGAGGTTGAGGAGAAAGGGAATGCTTATACACTGTTAGGGTAATGGAAATGAGTTTAGCTACTGTGGACAGCAGTTTAGAGATATCTCAAAGATCTTAAAACAGAACTACTCTTCAATGCAGCCATTGCACTATTGGGTATATACTCAATGGAATATAAATTGTTCTATTAAAAAGACACATGCACCCATATGCTCATTGCAGTATGATTCACAATAGCAAAGATGTAAAATCAACCTAGAGGCCCATCAGTGGTGGCTAGAATAAAAAATATGTGATACATAATCACTGCGGAATACTATGTAGCTATAAAAAGAAAAAAAATCATGTCTTTTGCAGCAATATGAATGCAACTGGAGGCCTTTAACCTAAATGAGTTAACATAGAAATAGAATACCAAATACCTGATGTTCTCACTTACAATTTGGAGTGTACTTGTGGTACACTGCAGCAACAGAAACTGGGGACTACTGAAGTGGGTAAGAAAGCAGGGGTGACAGGATATTGAAAAGCTAACTATTAGGTACTATGCACTTTACCTGGGTGACAGCATCATTCGTACTCCAGACCCCATGTTCATGCAAATACCCAGGTATTTGCACATGTACTCCCAAACCTGCACATACACTCCCAAATCTAAAATAATAGTTGAAAAATAAAAGAAAAATACTTGAGTATAATCTTTAACAATGCTACCCACGGAAAGTTTTCTTGAACTGTACTGCAGTACAATTTTGACTTTTAAAAACTCTAGGCAAGAAAAATGTATTTCTGGTTATAAGTAGATTCATAAATAGTTGAAATTAGCTACAATGCAATATATAGTGTGTGTCAAACTTTGACTCTACCCCACTTACCATCGTTACCAAACCCAACATGTAAAATAAGAAGACATTCTCTTTTTTGTCTTGCAGTCAGTAAGTGAAGCAAAGAAATATTTAGGTTTTGAGAATAAAAGGCAGTACATTTTAGAAACTAGCTTCCTAATCCTCCTGATCCTCTTCTGCAGTATGAGTTTTGGGGACAGATGTTGACATGCTTGACAGCAATCTACCAGGAAAGCCAGCAATTTGCTTCTGCTCACTCTCCCAACACTGAAGAGAGTTGTGATAATCCAATTAAATGAAAAATTGAAAAATTTTGCCTCTTGAATTCCTTCTTAACCCCTCTTTTAGAAATATTTATAAAACTTCACAATCTAAAGGCCCTTGATCATAAATTGAAATTTAGGGCTTAGATTCTCCTACCTAGTGAAGGTCACCAAAAAGACTTTCCACAATTACTCAGAAACTCATTCTAGCAATCTTTATACTCTCTACTGTGAACTGAGTCTCTGAGACCATATTTCAATCATAATTCCAATCCTCTGCTTAATTAACTGATGTTAAATATGTCTGTATGGAATTAAATGACTGTCTCCATGCTGCTATAACAAAATACTTGAGACTGGGTATTTATAAGTAACAGAGATTTCTTTCTCACAGTTCAGAAGCTGTGAAGTCCCCGATCAAGTCACCAGCAGGTTCAATGTCTGATGAGGGCCCATGCCTTATGGACGACACCAAATATGCCCTCACATGGTCGAAAGGCAAAAATAGAATGAATGCTGTGTCTTCATGTTATAGAAGGTCAGAAAAGCACAGGAGAGTAGTCTAGTTCTCTCCAACACTTTCATATAAAGCACTAATCTATTCAAGAAGGTGGAGCCATTATGATTTTATCAGTTACCCAAAGACCCTACCTCATAATATCACCACAATAGGGATTAATTTTGACCACATAAAGTTTGAGGGACATTCATTTATAGCATAGCACCCCATCAACATGTTAATATTTAATCGATTCGCTTTTTTATATCTGACTTTCTCTTACCCTGTACTCAGCCTGGAGGAGGTACTCTCCCTCCACTACTTCTTCCTCCATGATACAGTCGTAGAAAAATATCACAAGAACACAATAACAATTAGGTAAATTTATTATAAGCACTACTTTCAAAAGGGGTAATCAAATTTCCCATGTGCATTACACAATTTGTTTAAAACAAACAAAATACATAATGTGTTCTTACAAGGCATGTGAAGTTACTGAAGAGGCTCCTTTTCAAGAGCAGATTTAGAGGTAAAGCCAGAAGAGGTTTCTGAAGGCTTCAAGCCCTCCTGTTTCCCACACTTTATGGAATGGTTTCTCACTCTTCATATTCAAGTGAGATCTTTGCACTCCTTCAAATGTACAAAAAAGAGGTCGTTTTTTTTTTAACTGAAACCCAAGAAAAAAAATTAAAAATACCTCGGTGACATTACTAATTTTTTTCAGATGCAATGATAAATTAGAGGTTTAAAGCTAGTTCACATTAATCTGTAGGACATTTTAAAATTCAGAACTTCTTGAGGGGCTTTCAACTTGAGATACATAGAGGACGTATGTTTTACGTTGCCTTAGAAGTAAATTTTGCCATTCTTTAGATTCATTCTACAACTCAACTCTTTGTCTTTAAAGAATTTTCAAACCATAAATAAAAATATAAGATAGATTAAATGATTTTAATATGCAAACAAAATATAATATTATTTTAAAAAACATGTCTAAGAGTTGAAAACCTAGAGTAGAGTAGCCAGAGGAAACATGTGGCCTTGTTTTGCTGTTAGATTTTCAGGCTATGTCTATGGTTCTGGCTTAGTTATTAATAATACCCTCTTTTGCTCTCAAAAATGTATGATTTGGATGTTTTATCATTGCCACACTGCCTGTAACTGATTAAGCCAAGTGTTGTCTGCTTCTATTTTCTGCTATTTTTATTTTGCTTTCTTCAGGAACGAATAATCTCTTTTTATTCCTCCGTTGTTAGTTTTTTTTCAGAAGTATAAAAGATACTTCTTCAAGAATTTGATATTGAAACAAATTTATTTTCTTTGCTCTGAATTACTGGCACAGTCTAATCATTATATTCTAGTTTTAGAAAAATAAACAAAAGTGGAGCTACGGATGACAATGTAAAAATATCTAATGTCTGCCAACTTTATTTAATATGACAATTAATCAAAGGTAGTTATATTTTACATTTTATATGTGTATGATGAGAAAGACAGAGAGACACAGAAATACAGCTACACATACATGTGTCCTAGAGAGAGTTAAAAAATACTGGTGTGTGTGTTATATCCAAAAACATTTCTTTTTCTTAATATTAAGAAGGCTCCTTGGCATAAACAGCTTTAAAGCACAGCTTGAAATGGACCAATTGTAAGGAACAGAGTGACAAACTTATGCTACCATGCACAACTCTGAATAGGCTTCCAGACAGCTAAAATGTGTCATTTAGAAGGAATGTGTCTCATTTATTCATTGTTTAGAGTGATTGAAATACACAGCTCTCCCCTGGCTCCTTGGCAAGTATTTCAATTAAGTGGGCACAAAATTTATCCTAGTTCAGTGTTCTATTATTCTGCTCTATAGTATATAATTGCTTCTCAGTTTGGACTTGTAGAGGCCTTCCATTGTCAGAAAAATAAAATAACACATTTCTTTTAAGGTAATAACCATAACTTTTCTCAGAGGAAATTCTTGTTTGGTAAAAAACCCGTGATGCTGGAAGCACAGGGTGTTTATTTTCATCAATGTATTAGAAAATAATGGGAAATATATATAGCTGGTGAAATTTGTAATATGTGAAATATTAATCTGTATAAAAAAGCAAAATTACATGGAAGATAACACCATTATAATATTTTGGTCATAGAAATGATTCCTATATACTGGAGATGAATCCAGGGAAAGGTTATCCAACACTCAGCTCTGCCTTGCCTTGAAGGAGTAAGAATTTGAAGTAAATAAAGACCTGTCTTGGTTTTATTCTGTGCTGTGCAACACAAGCATTTTGATGCACTCTCCTGTCTTAAAAGCTGTTCAAATTAGTTAGAAGTTTACATATTCACCGGGGATGTTCAATTTGTTAACGTGTTTCTGACACTTCTTACTTTTCTACCATCTTATTTTCTTGATGTAGGCAACTTAGAATGTTGGAGTAATATTTAGTCAAACTTATTTTTCTTAATATCTTATTTATATTTCTTTAGAAGACACAAGACAAACACACAGACACAGATGGGCAGGCACTCACAGGTAGTATACAAACACAAGAAAATGAAGGTAAATTTATGCATATTTATATGGATTAAAAATATCTTGAGAAATAGAAGAGCAGACACAGCTCTGTTTTGGAGATCAGAAATCCCAAGTTCTTGCCTCAGCTTTGTCAACAGGTTAGCTATGAATACTTGACTAAATTGGTTACATTTCTGCGTATTTATTTTCTCCTCATTAAATAAAACCTGTTTGCTTATAAACATCTAAGTATTTTTCAATTCTTCCTATTCCATTCTAGGAATAATTTAAATGTAAAAAATGTATATTACACTAATGTCACCAGTTTCAGAACTTCTTTCAGGTGTTTGTTTCTGAAATGCATAACTTTCTTTAATTTGTTTTTTTTTTTTAAGAAAATGTGATTGGTAAAAAAATCCTCTCCAGCAAAAAACAAATCGTAGTTTCTCAATATATTTTCCATGGGCTGAGGGCAATCGCAAATCTTTAACCAAATATTTTTACTTTGTCACAATTATTATTGGTAGTAAACTTGAAATTCACAGATTTTCAGTCACTATCTTATGAGTTCATACCACAGGCATTGTGACATGACACGGCTGACTCAACAGAAAATCTATGAACCTCTCCCTCGCTTTCAAAAGCAACCTTCAATACCATCTTGCCAGCTGCATTTAGTGAACTTCTCCATAGCAGAAAAAAATTATCATAAATAATTTACTCTCTAGGTTTATCTTTCTATTTATATTATGTAAACTAAAAAAATCTTTGTCATTTATTTCTGAACTTTATGGTAGTTCTTATTAATGTGTTCATTTTCTCATGCATAGAAATTGCTCTGACACAGATTGTACTAAATACCAATAGCTTTCTATTAGTTTAAGAAGAAGACAAAATCTTAGGGAGATAATGAGTTGTCTAAGTGGTCCATTTTTAGTGATTGCATGTGGGTTTCCAGTTATATTCTGAGTCCACTCTCTAGGAATCTCTTTTTTTAGTGCTTTGCTACTGTCCATATTGGAAATTCATTTAGGAGATATGAGACTTGTGTAAACTATAAAAATGCCCCCAGATCTTTATTCTTTTCTGTATCTATGTGCTTTGAAACATGAATTTAAGGCTCCTCTCATTCAAAAGTGGAGTCTATTTTTCATGCACTTCAATCTGAGCCAGAACTGTGACTTGCTTTGCTCAATGTATTTGGAGGAGGTAGTGTCAGGCTGTTTCTGAGGACTCACAAGGCTTCTGTGCCTCTGCTTAGTATCTTAGAAACCTGCTTAGTATCTTGAAACCCTGAGAAGCTGCCATGAAGACAATATTGGACAAGTACGCTGGAGGGTAAGAGCCTCTGGATGCAGAAAGGATCCATCCCAGCATAAGTCAAGCTAGATAGGTCAGCATCCACTTCACCCAGCCCTGCAAAGATGGAAACATATGGCTGCTACACACCCCCACAACATCACTACATTGACAACCCCTAGAATGTTAGTTGTTTTAAGTCACTAAGGATCAGGGTAATGTATTACATATCTAACTCTAACAGGCTGTGGTTGAAGAAGATAAGTCGCTCCATCAGAAAACTTGGGGGTTTGAGGGGTGGGGGCGGGATTACACGTGTGGTTTTCTGGTATAATACATTTGAATATCTAATTTTGACTAGAATGTGCTGTAGAAAGTAGTCAAATAACATACCAGGGTTAAAATCTCTGTATACTGAAATAGTGAAAGTAATTGAAATTGCCTCAGAAGAATTTTGCCCATAACAGTATTGCATTTAATGAAAACATTAGATAGCTATAGTAGCTGTGTAGGCACTTTTCCGATGGAAAGACAAGTCATATGGAGTCAGTGGATATGCTTATAAGCCTTCAGTTTACAAAATAGAAAATTTTAAAAGATGACTGGAGCAGCATTTCTGCCATTCAAGAGAATATTGGGTCAATACTCATTGATACCAGGGAGATTTTCCAGGAATTTTGAATGTTCTAAGGGGATCTTTGTAATTCTGCTATAAATCCCTACCAAACAAATCTATACTATTTTCTGCAAGACCTGTGGTAGGTTCCCACAATGCTATTAAATGTCAATTTGGCATTGGAAACTGCTGTTTCACAGCAAAAATTGAAAGCGACCATCGTAGTTATGTTGGGAAAAGTAATAATTTGCAATTCAGGGGAATCTTAGACTTAAAAAGTAACTGACTTTCTCATGAGGTTTTAATTTGGATATCATTAACAAGAAGAATAGAGTACATTGTGCAATAGAATTCAACAGCTTTCTCACTGAGCACAGCTTTCACATTTTCTAGCAAATTGATACAGTCATTATTCTATCAAAATAAACATTCATCGACTAATTATACAGTTTAGGACATCACCTCTAGCTACTTTGCATAATGTAAAGTTTCTTTCTTTGAAGTCTCAAATACATTTGCTTTGTTTCAGACCTTCTGTACTTGTGTCAGAGAGCTACTAACTTTGGCTCTGGCTAAATGTGGTACATCGCTTGGAGGTTCTTTCATGCCTTTTGTGACATCAGAGGCATTACTGTTATTACCATATTTCCTATACTAGTCAGAAATTTTTGAGACTTCAAAATGATTACCCATAAGTAATACCCCATGACTATTCAGTATCCTAATTTTGTGGTTAAATATCTGACTGAAATATTTCTAAGAAAATATTTATGGATAATTGCTTTTTGTGACATTCTTTTTATTAAGAATTTACTTATGTTACAATGCTCAATGTTTCAGAAAAGTATAGAAGTTCCCCTTAGGGGTAAAATATATTTTTATAAAAAATGAGCTCCTAATTTATCAATGGATAATTTTCAATTTAGCATCCTTAGATACTGTAAAACTTTGCTGGAGGTGTTTAGAAACATTTATCAATGATTCTATTTAAGAAAGAACATTTTGTTTGTACATAATATAATTGTTATGGTACAAATGTGTGAAATATATAAAAATAAATATGAAAAACCAAGATTTTTCAGAGAGGTTTTGAAATAATCTTTAAGTTAGTGCCAATTATTAGTATCATACATTGCTAAGTAAATTAAGTATTTTCAGTTGAATATTATTTAAAATGATATAGGTAGAATAATCAATATAGTACCTTACTCATGAAATTGGCTTCCTATACATTCTTTTTCTTGGATGATGAAATCAATGATTAATCCTACTATGTTAGCTATCAATCAAATTAAAATACACACACACACATATATTCAATTATTAAAATCAATATTCTTTAATAGTTCAATTTGCTCCACCCATCAGAGTTTGATGTATGAAGTTATCTCTTCCCCAATATCTCTACTCTCTAGTTAGAACATTTCGGTTATTGAATGAACACCCAAATGCAGTGGTGAATTTTTCAAAACAACAGAAAAAAGAACTTACAGATGCAAAAAAAAAAAAAAAAAAAAAAAAAAAAAGGACCAAAAGTTGTGACTGTATTAACCAGAGGCTACCTTGACAAGCTTTGCAGGGATAATTGTCAGCAATGGAGATTAAGTCATTTGCAAGGAGAGCAGAAGGAAGGATCAGGGACAAATAATAAAAATAAGCAGGAGCACATTCAATGCCAAAAAGATAGATAGAAAACAGCGGCCTCATTTCCTTATTTTCTAGGGTCAAACTCTTCTTTCCATAAGGAACAGTTATGTTCTTTTATCATTCAGTCCCCATAGAAGATCTCCAACAAACTCTACTTTATGTGAATTTTCTCAAATGAACTTCAATTTCCAGCAACCAGATGCTTTAAAGCTGGAATAAAAGGTGGTAGCTTTATCTAGAGCCAGGACTTCTTATAGTAATTAGGTCACATTGTTGAAAAGTGGCTGGTTTAAAAGAATATAGCAGGGCACTGTGGTGGCTCATACCTGTAATCCCAACACATTGGGAAACGGAGACAGGAAGATCACTTAATCCTGTAAGTTCAAGATCAGCATGGGCAGCATAGTGAGATCTCGTCTCTACAAAAAATTTAAAAAACAATTAGTTGCGCATGGTGTACTGCACCTGTAATCCCAGCTACTTAGGTGTCTGAGGTGGGGAGACAGCTTGAGCCCAGAAGGTTGAGGCTGCAGTGAGTCAAGATTGTGCCACTGCAATTCAGCCTGGGTGACAGAAACAGACTCTTATCTCAAAACAATTAATTAAAGAATGTAAGTATGCATGTATATATATGTTTGTTTCTATATATATATATGTATTAATATCTAAATGAATATATACAAATATATATTCACATATGTTTATATATATTCAGAAAAGGAAGCAGTTGATCTGGCAACTGTCCATATATTTGAATTATCTGTAGCAATATACCCCTACTTAATGTTAGTTATTGAGCATCAATTCTATTTTCAAATAGTAAACAATTTTGACAATGCTATCTATGGTAGAATGTTGAATTGAATCAATAATTTTCATAGGAAAAAAAATCTCATTGTTAGCAAAACAAGCCTATTAAACCTAAGGTTATTTCCTATTGCTTTCAACTTTTGAAAAATGCTAACACTGCCAACTAGATCTTCTTATAAAATTGGAAACAGACTAGTTATAGATATATAAGTCAGTGATACTGTGTCAGCACTTTCTAAATCTGTATTGGTGCTTTCATTCCAAGTATAATCAAGGCCAATCCTGAACCAGCCAACACATCTCGGAAATGTTGTACAAAAAAACTTATGGGTATATCGATAATGATTTGCCCGTGTCCTTTGCAGTACAAAGAACCTCTTAAGAAGCAAAATGTACAGCTGCCTCAGTGAGGGCATCTAGGATCATGCATTGCAAAGTACGCACTAAAAATGCAGTTCAAAACTGAGAATACAGAAAAAAGAGAGCAGTCACATAATCATATAAAAATTCATTTATTTATTTTTGTAGACATTGATAAGAAAAGGTAAAGGATATTTATCCAATATCTACTCTGGGTAAAGTATTTTCAAAAGCAAATACTATCACTAAAGCTCTTCAGTCTAGTAGGAGAAACATTATAAACACATAAATAATTATACTCCATTTAAGAAAGTCTAAAATTACCCAAAAGTACAGTCAAATAAATAGTCATGTTAGGCTGCAGTATAGTGTGGTAACAAAATGTTTAAAATCTCACTCGTGTAAAACTATGAAAGCTTTTATGCTCCCTGGCAGCCTGCTAGAGCCTCTGTTTTTCTTATTCCAAATCCAGAATCCAGTGACAGAAGAGCCACTCTAAGAACTAGTGTGTGTCATGGCAGAAGAAAACACAAAAGAGCCATGGAAATTCTTGAACTAATATTAAATAATCCATCCAGGAAGAGACACGGGACTGTTTTGTGGGAATTGTGTACAAATAGTAAGGAGGACTCTTTCACTCATAAGGTTAGAAACAGAAAGGTCAGCTCGAGTGTACCTAGGAGGAGAATAGGACTCATAATTAAGGCTGAATAGACAGTAAGTTAACTATGAGGAGTAGCATTTGATCAGAACTTCAAAGATGAACTTATATTTGGGCATGTTGATTTTAGAGAAAACATTTTTCCAGACTGAAGGTCCATCAGAAACAAAAACACAAAGGTGAATGTGCTGTGGACCAGTGTACAGAGAACTGCCAGAAATGTCATTGAACCAGATCCATGCCTGATGTCAAAGACACATAGTACCTGATACTTGCTAAAGGCAGCCACACACATCCTGTTCAAACCACTGCAGTATGGGAGAGTGAATCTGTAAAACTGCCTCATCTCTAGCTAAGACAAAGATGGCTGAAGTTTTCATAGGGAGAGCAGAAAGGAAAAATAAAAGGAGCTATGGGGAAGTGAAACAGGGGAACGAACAGGGAGTAGGAGAATGTAGAGAGAAGGAATTTATAGAAGGGAGTAAATGGAGAATTACTGAAAATGATTTGGCAGGACGGGTTCAGATAGGGCAATGTTTATTTTGCAGCTTGGTAGCACTGCATTTTTTTTTTTTAAGGATAACCTCAGTATTGGCAGCCAGAGTCACCTTTAGGGACACAGCTTAGTGCAGGTAAAATCTGGGCTAAAGTTTGCTCTGGCCTCTTCATACAAGTCCTTTGTGGAATAAGAAAGTTCTCACTCATAAGTTTTAAAAGATTATAAAAGGTAGAAATCAACTCCTAAAGTAATCATGACTTGTAACTACATCTAGACTTTTATAAAATTCAGGTAGATAAAGATTATGTGATCAGAATTGGGATTAGGAAGGTTGATGTGGAGACAATGAAATGGTATGTTAGGAGAGAAATGCAGCTAGAAGGATGATGACTAATTTGAGAGTTAATGAGAAAAACTATGTGAGAGTTTGTTAGTGAGTGAAAGGAGAACAAACTGAAATATTCGGGGGACAAAGGTGGTGGGAAAAGCCAAGGAGGACTCAAAGTTATAGAGCCTGCATAACTGCCAGAAATGGTTGTGATATCATCATGAGAAGTAAAGTATAAGAGGGCAGGAGTGAACATATTCATTCTCAACTTTCTGCTTTCCCTGGTTTGTTTATAATCAGAACCACTCCTTATCCTCTGTTTATTCTGTGCGGTTTTACAGGGGAGCGGACTCTCACTCAGCCAGTGAGGGCAGTATCTTCAGATCTTCAGAATGATCTCCAAGTGTTCCCCCTCTGTTGCTTCAGCTCCTGTGGGGTTACAGCTTTGGATCCAGCCTTCTGTTCTCTGGTAGTACTGCTTGTTCCCTTAGTCCCTCCAACCTGTGGCTCCAGTGGCTTCCTGCGATAGGTAGGTCATCAGCAGATTGTCTCATTGCCCCATATTGGCTTGTCAGCTTTATCATGAGCTATGTGGACAATTCACTCTATTACATTTGAAATAATAGATTGCTCTCTATTTTCTTGATTGGACTGTGGCTGATGCAACTTCTATAAAAAACACACATAGTAGAAATAGATCATAATAGTGGTTTATCATTCGTGTGTGTAGGAGTGGAATAGCAGTTGGCAGGTGTTGAGGGTGGGGTAGAATGAATAGCTAAGTAAAATCACAGAGCTGTTTTGGAGTCTGAGGACAGCTATTGATCTCTTCTAAAATTCATGCTGTATATTACAGAAGAGATCTGTATACACATATAAACACAGATATATACTAAGAGATACAC
Source organism: Callithrix jacchus (assembly GCF_049354715.1). Taxonomy (NCBI): domain Eukaryota; kingdom Metazoa; phylum Chordata; class Mammalia; order Primates; family Cebidae; genus Callithrix; species Callithrix jacchus. The sequence goes on along the minus strand of NC_133504.1, from coordinate 163,612,315 downwards.
ACAATAATATTCAATATAGTTATAAGGTCTCACTAAAGCAAGATACATGGATCTTCACTTACTAATCCTTGTTATGGAAGGTTTAAAAATATTGAGAATAAGTTGGTGTTTATTGCTTATATGATGACAATAAATTAATATAATGACAAAATTAATATGATGTTTTGCTATACTTATATATATTTTAAAACATGGATGAGTTTTAAGTTGTTGTTATAATATCACAGACACACACAACATCAAAATGTAGGAGAAAAATTGGAGATCACCCAATCCAAGTTCATTTCCCAGAAGAGAAAGTGATGTCCACATTTGTGAAATGACATGACTTAACTGCTGAGTTAGTAAGTTGCCAGCAGAGAAAGAGCTGGTCCTGGGTCTTCAAGTGTCTAGCACATATGTCCTTGTCAAAATACAGCTGCTAACCGTTCCATGTTTTAGGAATATAATCATGCAAAATGTGCTCCGTTGTCCAGACACATTTGATGGGTACAAACAAGAACACAGAAAGATCCTTGACCTTTGCAGATTCTAAGGTCGATGTAACAGTGCACATCTGCAGCACAATGTCATCTAATGCTCCCCTGTATGGAAAAACACTTACTCTTCACCCTATTAAACTATCTCCTGGGAGTCTGCTTTCTCTCCAGTCTGGCACTAAAGGTGTAAAAGAACAACTGGTTCAGTATATCAAGATGGGTGAGTAAAGGGAGAAGAGAAAGAGGGATTGTAGGGAATAATTCCTACTGCATTTTTTTATTCTTGTCTTGCAGTAAAGGACTACCTGAGGTTAGTAATTTCTTAGAAAAGAGGTTTAATTGACTGTCAGTTCTGCAGACTGTACAGGAAGCATAGTTCTGATTTCTACTTCTAATGAGATCTTCAGGAAATTTACAATCATGACAGAAGGCGAAGACGAAGCAGGCACGGCACATGGCCAGAGTGGGAGTAAGAGAGGTGCAGGAAGGTCCCTCACACTTTTAAACTGCATATTACTGTGGGGAAGAGAGCACCAAGCCATGAGGGATCCACCCCATGATCCCATCACCTCTCATGAGGCCCCACCTCCAACAATGGGGATTACAGTTCAACATGATATTTAGGTGGGACACATCTTCAAATTATTATTATTATTTTATTATGATGATACAGAGTCTCGCTCTTGTTGCCCAGGCTGGAGTGCAGTGGTGCAATCTCGGCTCACTGCAACCTCTGTCTCCCGGGTTCCCACAATTCCCCTGCCTCAGCCTCCTGAGTAGCTGGGATTACAGGTGTGTGCAACCACACCCAGATAATCTTTTGTATTTTAGTAGAGATGGGATTTCACCATGTTCCCAGGCTGGTCTCCAGCTCCTGAGCTCAGGCAATCTGCCCACCTCAGCCTCCCAAAGTGCTGGGATTACAGGCGTGAACCACCGTGCACGGCCGACATACTCAAATTATATCACCTATGAAGACAACAGAGTTGACTAGTCATGCCAAAAAAAAAAAATTAGTTTTGTCATGTCTTCTGTATACAAAAGAAGAAATCAAAATATATATTAACCTATTTTCAGTTTTATTCAGAATGTATTCAATTCAATATCTGTACTCATTACTCACACTGTTTAAATTAATTAGGTAATTGTGATGTAGAGGGCATAGCACTGGGCCAGAAGTTAAAATGTCTGTGTCGTATGTAAGATCAAGTTTTTTAATCATTCTAGGTTAAATTCATATTGTTACTACTGACCTGTGCTCTTCTTTACCCCATCTTCGTGGTGAAGTCTTACTAAGCGTTTAAACTTCGCCTTAAATCTCACCTCAACTGAGATGAATTCCTTGACCTTTCATGCTGAATTCTGCTCTCTTCCCTCACATCTTCTTGAGATGTGTGTACACCGTTACTCATGGACTCAGGAATAGCTATTTTATTGGCGCTTTCTTGACTGTTTTCCTTACCATAATGTACGTAATATCAGTTCATGGCTAAGCCGTATATATACCTTCATTCTCAACACATTGCATTGTAGATTTATACAGTGAACCTCAGTAAAGATATGTGAAATAACTTAATAAATGAATAAGATAATGAAACAAGGGTTTTGAGTGTAGGAACATATGTTCTTTCCTAGCTCTTTGTGATTATTTAATTCTCATCTACCATTTAATTTGACAACATATATTGGGGCTGATCCCCTTTTTCCCCTATGATCTAGGGCCCTCCTATCTTTTCCATTATATAATAGGTAAGCCATAGATAATTATTCCATTTCTTGGAAGACCTCAAATGTATTCCATAAATTTTTTACCCAAATTTTTCCAGGAGATTTTTATATCTTTTTTGCCATTTTTATCATTTGGATTGGTCCCAGAAAGTATCCTGATTACTGTAAAGGCTGAAATGTATAATATAGGAAGAAGCTTTACATGGGGGAAAGGGCATTCTTCCCAGAATGATAAAGTTTTTTTAACTTAAAGCATTAATTACATAATAGTTTCTTTTTGCAGATTCATTTATCATTTTCTTCTGGAACAGCCCTTAATAACAGCCCTAAATAATAGAACTCTATTTATGTACATATTCATGTCTATCTTGCATCTACTTGTCTGCCTCTCTGCCTCTTCTATTCTCACTAAAATTATATGTGTGTGTATATATATATATATATTATATATATAATACATATATATCATATATAATACATATATATTATATATATATATATATATATATATATATATATATATATGGATGTGTGTGTGTGTATATACACACACATCATCATCACCATCTTTGGCCACTATATGTATGTCTCCTCTTTTCATCTCTCTCCAAACTCTCTCTCTCTTTTCTCTCCTTGTCTACCTAATTTTATCTTTAGCTTTTTATATTAGGGAAAGAGACATGCATGTATAAATATTGATAAAAAAAGGATGCAGTAAAAGAGAGGCTGACAATATGAAAAACAGCAGTTGTATTTTTCATAAAAAGTAGGTAAGGGACAGAACGAAGTAAGACTGAGCAAGACTAGAAATAGAGCATTTGTCAAAACAGGAATATTTCTTCACTGATTAAAATCAGAAGGAAGAGGAGAGAATAAATGAGGATTCAGGTAAATTCAGAATTCTAAAATTATGGTAGAGGAATGCCTTGAGGAGGTGTGTGTGTGTGTGTGTGTGTGTGTGTGTGTGTGTGTGTCCACTCCTATGAATAAAGAGAGAGAGGAATAAAGGGTGAATAAAGAGAGAGATGGGAATACAGTCTGTAGGAGCCTCAGCAGCTCAATATCGTATCATACAAGAAGTATTCACCTGAGATCTCTAACCAGAAAACTGCTTGTGTCATGCTCTGTCACCTTTCTCTTGATTCTCTTTTATGCTATGTCTGCAGGCCTAGATTCCAGAGAGAGATGCAAAGTATTGAGAAAACTTTCTTCCAGTTTGATCTCCCTTTAGGAAATCATGGGTACCTGCAAAGATGCAAATTCTGGCCTTAGTATAGTATCCATTAATTAATTTATGGGCTCTCTTGTTAGTGTGAATATCTACCTCAGGAGATAGAATTTGGGGCATAATTAAAGATAATGAGGGATATATATATATATATGTAGAGATATATAATTTTTTTCATAGAATGAAGCAAACATTTATTCAGTTTTGTACTGTGAAGAGAAAGGAAGTCTAATGAAACTTAGGTACTGCATTTTCTCTATGAACACGGTTTCTAGAAAAATTTGCCCAGACTTTAGGATAATATTCAGAAATAAGAATTTATAGAAAGTGACCTTTTTATCCAAGAATATCTTCAGGACCTCTTGTTTTCAACCTTGTCATTTAATTTTTAGCACAGGTTCAGATTTCCATGTTACACTGTCCAGGGAAAATAGCTAAATGATAGTGTCATGTAACAATTTATCCAACACGTTAGCTCACAATTGTTTTCTGTACATTCACTGAGAAATAATCAAGCTATTTCTCTTTACTTAGACTGACTTACTCTCTGCTTGCTTATCCAGATCATTTTACTATTGCAATTGGGTCCATTACATCAACATGTAGAAATCAGGGACACATTTGGTATTGAGAAAGTCGTTAATTTAGCCAAGTCTAATGTGTCAGCTATTAGTGCTTTCACTGTTCTTCAGAGCAGATGAGGAGGCTCCTGAACACTTAAATTTTCATTAACTATATATTTATAAATGCCATCATTGTTTTAATTACAAATTTCTATTTGGTGTACATATGTGGTTTATCAACACTGTATAAGCCATTGCTCTAACTACTAGAGGGACGTAAAAAGAATAAGTGTTCCTTATATTAAGTGGTTAATAATTACTTGTTAACAGTGTTAACTCTAGAATAAATTTCTCTCTCTGAGGGGCCTTGAATCTTTGTGTGAATATTTTCTATTTATCATTTTTGGAACCAAGTAAACATTAAATAAATAAATAAAAATTTAAAGAAATTTCTCTTACATATAGACACATAACTTTTTTTTGAAATCGACAAAGCACTTCATCACTATCTCCCATGTATAAATAATCTGGGTAAACACACGGTAGGTTACAGAGCTTTCTGAGGAATAATTTATCACATGGATAATCACTCAAGAAATTATCATAGATGAATTTTGCTGAATAATGTTATTCATGTTATGATATTTTAAATAGTTTCTACCTTTGTCACCTTGTTCTAAAATCAAAGTCAAATTATGATAAAACACACATATGTTATTCCTTATGTATTTTTTAAAAAGAACAAACACATATTTATAACCTTGTAAATATTTTTAAGTATAAGCACCACGATAAAAATCTGGTGTCAGAATTTTTTTGTCTGTCTGCTATTGATCTGTAACAAGGCACCCCAAACCTAAGAGGCTTATGAGAATAAGCATTTTTGCTTAATTACTTGTTATGGATTATTTGTGGTGTCAAACTGTCATGCCAGCTTTGCAGATGTCAGCTCTCTTTGGCTAGGTTTGGTTCCAGGCCATGGGTAAAGGTGACTGTCCACTTTGTGATCCCCCAGTACCTCACAGGACCATCAGACCACTCAACATGTCCTGGTAGTAGAGGCATAAGGCAGGTGAGAAAGCCCAGTCTAAAAGCACACTTCAAGCCTCTGCTTACAGCACATCTGCTGATACTCCACAGGCTAAAGCTATAAGTTCAAGTCCAAAGGTGAGTAGAGGAGAAATATACTCCTTTCATGGAAATGGGTAGAAGGGCAAAGAACATTCTAACATATACTGTATTAGTTTATATTCACATTGCTATAAAGAAATACTCAAGACTGGGTACTTTTTAAGGGAAAGGGGTTTAATTGACTCACAGTTCTACATGGGTGGGGAGGCCTCAGGAAACTTCCAAGCATAGTGGAAGCGGTAACAGTCACTTTCTTCACAAGGAAGCAGGAGAGAGAACAAAGGAGGAACTTCCCAACTACTTATAAAGCTGTCAGTTCTTGTGAGTACTCATTCACTATCACAAGAACAGCATAGGGAAATCACCCCCATGACCCAATCACCTCCCTCCTTTGACATGTGGGGATTACAGGTCCCTCACTTAACATGTGTGGACCACAATTCGAAATGACATTTGAGTGAGGACACAGAGCCAAACAATATCATATATCATAACACAAAATAATGAACTCTTCTGAATTCTACTTAAAAAGTCCTACTAAAAGATAGAGGCTTAGGTGAACTATAATGGTCAGAAATAAAATAAATCAGCCTTTGACTCAAGGGCATTTGTGTTACTGCTCTCTGTGTCACTGACTTTTAGCACAGTACCTGCCATATATTAGGCACTTCGTAAATGTTGCTGGCTGGCTGGCTGGCTGGGTAACATGGTGTAAGACACATATAGATGTCATCAATATAGTAATAGTCAACAAAAAGAAATAGTTATATTCTTGTACTAAGACATATATTTTTAAAATCAGGTAGTTTAAAAAGAAATATAAATACTATTCAGACTCATTGAAAAACATAAACAAAGATGATTCCCAGGCACTCATCTTCTGTGGACTTTCTCCAGTGTATTAACTCTCTTGGAAGGAGTTCCATTAATTATTAGATATAATTAATTAGATTTTCATAAATGCTACAAGCATAATATGAAAATTCACTTTGATTTGTGTTGTCATTTTAGGATCACTAGAAAACTGAGAGGTATGAATAATCATGGCAGAGGATTGAGATTTGAGAGGTTTTTTTTAATGACTCTGGTATCATTAGATGAATATATAGTATAAATTACAGATGCAAAATCCTATTAAGTTACCCCATATGAGTCAGTGCACAGAGGACCACTTTTGATCAGGGGAAGATAACTCATTTTTGAGGACCTTAGGAAAGCAAATTTCATGTTTTAATCAAGTTCACACAAGGAATCCTCTTTATTCCCTCATCGTATTAAAATGATGGATCTGTTACCAACTTCAAGAATAAAATGAAACTGGAAAAATAAATAAGGACTTTAGATTTTAAAGCTTTGAAAAATACTGTAATTTTTATTCATTTTCTCAGTGTTTTTCTCAATAATTATTAGTAAAATGCTCAGAGTGAATCTTTATATGTGTTCCATTTTTTAGTATCAACTAAGTTAGCTAACTTTCTTTCTAACATAAATATTTTCCCATAAAACATACATGCATGCATAAGCACACACATGCTCACATACAAACACATAAACACATTATATCCACACATCCATGTTTACAACTATGTTTGTAACTACATAAAATCTCTTAAATTCAGGGCCAAAGCAACTACACTATCTCTATGCCTCTGATGAAACCACAGAAATGCTTTCTTCACTGACCCACTTTTAGAACAGTCCTTATTAAATACTTACACTGCCCTGTAAATATTGATTATGTCTTTCACTATCTCTAGAAGACTGTATACTCAAGTTGGAGACTATAGTTTGAGTGTTGGTTTGTCTACAATGTCAATTGCAAGACGTAGCTCAGATTTTTTTAAAACCTGATTACGGAAATGCAGCCATAGATTGAATTTGAATAGTCTCTTCAAAAGTGTTCTTTGATGTTGGTCTGAAATGAAATTTTAATTTCTAGTTTGCTTTGTTATGACTAGATTTTGCAAACATTTTCTTAAGTGGATTTTGAATAGACTATAATTAACATTTGTGTCATTTTAAATTATAGAAATATTTAAATAATAGGTAAAATATATGTGTTACAGTGGTGTGCGGAAATTCAGCTCTGCTACAAAAAAATAACAGTAACAAATAAAACATATACATGAAAAGTTCAATAAGATCTCCAGATGATTTATTTATGAACAGTATAATTTACCTTATTTTACCTGGCTAACTTCCTTTTTTAAGTAGTCAAATGATAAGATTAGAAAAGATAATGTTGAACATTCTATTCATTTCCAAGATAAATATGGTACAACATCAAAAGTTTATGCAGAATATCATTTTTTATATTTCTTATGGTCACTTTCTATATGTTTTTGTCAGAAGTGAAAATTATTGGTGCAAATATATGTTAGTTTTGGTGTTAATTAGCTAAACTTTAAGGATATGAATATTTAAAATTCATGGATATTAAAAACTAAAAGAGCTAAGTTTTCTTCCAACTAATTTTATCAGAGCAAAAGCTATGTGAGAGTCAAAGCCAGACTTACATTTTTTGGTGGTCCATACATTTTGTTAATCTATGTAATAGAACTTATAAGCCATTCACCTCTTCACTTGTATATATCACTAACATAGAATAAACGACATATTATATTAGAAGTCACTGGTAAAGATTTATTAAACTTTTTTTTTCATTGACAATGTGTGTAGCATGTTGTATATACTTAAAATATTCAATTGCACCCTATAGGATGAGGAGATGCAGAAATGACAAGATGAGCACACACTGTTTTCAAAAACCTCTATATTTAAATAATATAAAATATTTATTTACACAAAATTATTTGATTAATCAATCATTTTAAAATCTGTTGTCACAATCATTTTGGAAACAATAATTTTTATTATTATTATTATAGTTTTCAGTGTACAGGCACATATTACTCTCATAACTATAACATAAGATTTATGAAGCAAAATCAAACATTTAAAAATGAAAAATTAAAGCATAAGAGAAAAAAATGATTTGTAGCACTTTTCTGCATTGCCTCCTTGACTAAATTAGAACTGTTGCCTAGAATCTCCTACCCTAATGAGTACTATTTAATTGGCTTAAAGGGAAATTTTTATATTTTAGTAGGGGAAAGTGAACCAGAAGTCTTTACTCTCTGAAAATTTTGTAATAGAGGCCCTGAGACACAAAGAAAGAGGTATGGGGAGATTCTAGCTTGTTCCTGATTTCTGTGGCTCCACATCTAGCTCTTCTTGAACACAGACCTTGCTAACCAAAAGCAACCCAAGGACAATCACAGGCAGAGGTAGATTGTGCAGTGATCTTCACCAGGTCTCCTTTGTTGTAGGACCACTTAGGCAGAGCAAATTGCCTGTTTTCAAAAGGGCTTGTTACTGACTTTTCTTAGGTTCTCCAATTCTCCCTTTTAGAACTTTGTGTCTCCAGCAATATACGCAATTTTGGAAAGTGTTAATCCTATAATAAACCCTAATTCGGCAATAGTCATGCTTGTTTTAGTACTCTAATCAAGTCTGAGAGTTGACTCTGATGAGTAACAAAGCTATTAAATATCAGTATGAGACGTCAAATATACTTTCAATTATTAGCTATGTTGAAAAATAAGGGTACAAATTCTAAGTGGATTAGCACATGTGTCTACTAAAGACATGCTGTAGGGAAGGATTAAAATGTTTAAGAGATGGATGTGAGAAAATGGGAGGAAATCTAACAGAAGAGAATGATCTATGGCTAAGCATGTTTCCATGGTAGCCAATACTGTCTACCAAGTGGCAGTTTATATCAAAAAACATGGATATAACCAATAATATGACAAACACACAAAGCTTCATGTCCCTAGCATGCAATAAAAAGAACATTTTGATTATTTCAGAATAGGATAGGTTATGTTTTAATAACATAAAATGCAAAATTTTCAGTGGATTTAAAAACAAAGATTTATAATTTATTCAAGTGAAGTCTGTATTCAGATCAAGAAAATTTTTCTGTAAGCAGCAACTCAGTGATTAAGAATGGGAAAGCATCACCATCTTGGAGCATTACAATCTGGAACATTCTGTCTCCTTGGTGGGCACCTCAAAAAAAGAGGCACCTGTAAGGTAACTGCTGGGTTCTTTATACTTTGGGAAAAAATATATATACACATAAATTCTGTTATTGTGTCATAAATCATGGGCATTGGCTAGAACTACTCACAAGGCCATAATGAACTTCAGGCTGTTAAAAAATGCAGCCATATTTGTGCACAAAAAGAAAGAAAATAAAGTTCTAGGGAGCGCTAGTAATACATATATATATATGGCCTAGTATTTGAAATAGTTATCTTTGGCATTGGACTTTATGATAGTAGCACATTAGTTAAATTATCTGAGCCTCAATTTTCTTATTTACAAAACAGAAAGCAGTAATATTCACCTCATAGAACAATTAGGACCTCGAATGTATTAATTATGCAGGCATATGACACTCAAAAATATTAGTTTTTAACATCATCATCTGTATCATTCTCTAAATTACTAGCATTGATATCATGTACCACCAGGACTGACAAATTTTGATAGTTTTTACTAATATGCATAGGGACGTAGAATGTTAGAGCTAGAAGAGATTTTTGTATTATGTAATACAGCATTACCTATTCTTTATAAGAGAACAGATACTCCATAAGTATAAGTGACTTGCCCAATCATAAATCTTCAGTTTTCTTTCTTCTCAGTAAAATTGTAGCTTTCTATAAAATTTGAGCTAAATAATAAAAGTAAAACTACCCAAATCACCTTTCTATACTGCCAAGCTTATTCAACATTATATCCTTTAATTTTAATTCATTCCTTAATTGACAGTGTGTAATGAATTAAAATCTTCCAAGATTGTTTTGGTCTTAATGACTGTATGAGTATGGCAGACATTTTTTGATGAAAGAGAGTCCTGGTAGTCGAAGAAAATGTAATTTTTAGTGTCTAAGAACCAGTCCCCAAAAGAAATCTTGCTTATTGTGTTAAAAATTCTACTGAAAATACAAAAAATTAGCTGGGCATGGTGTCATGTGCTTGTAATCCCAGGTACTCAGGAGGCTGAGGCAGGAGAATTGCCTGAACCCAGGAGGCGGAGGTTGCGGTGAGCTGAGATCGCGCCATTGCACTCCAGCCTGGGTAACAAGAGTGAAACTCCATCTCAAAAAAAAAAAAAAAAAAAAAAATTAGGGGGTTTAATGTTTGAAGATAAGTTAGATACAATAAAACTGTGAAAATTTTAATAAGTAATTTTATTTACAGAATTGAATATATCATTGAAGGAAAGATAGCCTCTGACTTCTAAGGATACAAGTGATTTTTTTGTTCCGTACTCCCCCAAAAATCATCAAAATAAGATTCTATTAGAATTATAAGAGTAAAAAATTATAGAACTCAACATTAAGAATATAATTAAGGTCCCGTTATCATAGCATTTCTTTGTGGAGGAAATTTGTGCCATGTGGATATATATATAAATACAGCACAAAGGTGCAAGCCACAAAAAAGCAAGTTAACTTGCTTAATAAATTGATGACATAGAATACTAAATGCCAAAATATTAAAATTCCATTTAAACTTCAGAAATGCTGTAACAAAAGACCTTTAAAAGTATTCTGACATACTTTCTATAAAATTGAAATTTTTCCTTCTAATGAATTACCTATCGATAAATACAAATATGTTCATTAGGCTTTATCCAGACTTTCACAAAAAGACATTCAAAAATATGTTTCATACATTTATAGCATGTTGAAACTACTGAGGGAGAGAGAAGACTGTGTGTGTGTGTGTGTGTGTGTGTGTGTGTGTGTGTGTGTTTTAGAAAGAACAGAAAATAAAAATATGAAGTAGACAGGGCACAAAGCATCTTTGTGTTGGATGTTTTAAACCCATCAAGATGATGAAAATGCTAATGTAAATTGATTTAAATCTATAAAATTTAATCATCACAAAAGAACAGAAATTGAAATGCATTACTTCTTATTTAAGTTTAAAAAGACTGTTATTTAGATCCTAAGAAGCATAAGATGTGCTGTTATCTTCAGTAATGTGTATTGAGAGTCACCATACACTGTATCTCACAAAACAGAACGGGAAGGTAGGGGTGGGAATGGAGTATACTTCCGTTACAGAAAGGTTTCCAGAATAATGGAGGCATAGACCAACAATTCAGGCCAGGGTTTATTTGTGTCTTAGCATTGTCAAACTTCAGTCCATTAAGTGGAGGAGTAAAGGGTAAAAAGCACGAAGTTATGGAACCAATGCAGTTTTTCAGGAGCAGAATTAAGTGGTTGGAAAAGATGAATTTACTCAAGAAATATTAAGGAGATAAAACTTTGAAGACTTATTTACCACTTAAGCGCAGTTCATGAAGTTAAGTGAGGAATCTAAATTGACCTTCAGATTTCCTGCTTGGGTAACTGTGTCAAATAGGTGACTTACACCAAAAGGAGAGACAAAGGAGAAGTTAGAAGTTAGAGAAGTATAGTAAACAGTTTTACACATGTCGGACATATCTAAATACATCTAGAGAAAATACTGAATTTATAGAAGGAAAATAAAATTGGGTGGATATATTAGTTCATTAGGCCTGCTTCAGCAAAATACCACAAAGTGAGGGTCTTAAGCAACACGTATTTATTGTTTCACTGTTTTGGAGGCTACAGGTCTGAGATCAACTTGTCAGAAGTGTTGGCTCCTCTGAGGTCTCTAAGGAGAATCTGTTCTATGTGTCTCCCCAGCTTCCAAGGGTTTTCTGGCAGTCATTGTCAATCCCTGATGAATAGAAGCACCACAGTGTTAGTCCGTTCTCACACTGCTATACAGAAATACCTGAGATTGGGTAATTTATAAAGAAAATAGTTTTAATTGGCTCATAGTTCTACAGTCTATACAGGAGCATGGCTGGGGAGGCCTCAGGAAACTTACACTCAAGGTGGAAGGTGAAGAGGAAGCAGGCATGTCTTACGTGGCCAGGTCAGGAGGAAGTGGGGTGGGGAGGCACCACACACTTTTAAACAACCAGATGTCATGAAAACTCACTCACAAGTATGAAAGCAGCACCAAAGGGAAAATCCACCCTCATGATCCAATCATCTCTCACCAGGGCCCACCTCTAACACAGGGGGTTACAATTTGATATGAGATTAGGGCAGGAACACAGACCCAAGCCATATCAATCACCAAAGCTATGCCTTCATCTTCACATGGCATCCTCCCTATATGCAGGAATGTCTGTGCTCAAATTTTCTTTTTTGTTCTAAGAAAAAAAATATCAGATTACAGTCCGGCACCACTCCACCACTCCAGTGTAACCTCTTCTTAACTTTTTACACAGTGATAATTCTATTTTCAAATAAGATTGTCTTCTGAGGTCACATGGGGTTAGGACTTAAAAATATGTATTTCAGGGGAACACAATTTAATTCATACAAGAGGGTTTTAGAAAAGGCACCTGTCAAGTAAAAAGAAAAAAAAAAACCTCATAGATCTAGAGTGCAGATTTTAAAAGTCTTATAAATGGCCACTACAAAGTCATTTTTACTGGCCAGTTTCTGTTGGTTGCAGAAGCAGAAGTCTCAAATGGATTTAAGATGGAATGAAAAATGATAAAATACAGAGAATGCATTTAAGCTCTTTTTTTGGCACTGCATTTTAAGGGAAAGACAAAAATATAAAGCAACAGTTAAAAGAAAGTGTTTGGTCTCTATATAAAGTAAAAAGACAGCTATACTATGATGTGAATGTTTGTGTCCCCACTCCCCACCAAAATTCCTCTGTCCAAACCCTTACCATCAAGGTGATGGTATTAGAAAGTAGGACCAATTGGGGTGATTTGTGGTCATGGGGGCCGAGCCTTCATGAGTGAGATTAGTACCCCTATAAAGTTCATTGCAGCACTGTTTACAATAGCAAAGACCTGGAACCAACCCAAATGCCCATCGACGATAGACTGAACAGGGAAAATGTGGCACATATACATCATGGAATATTATGCAGCCATCAAAAACAATGAGTTTGTGTCCTTTGCAGGGACATGAACGAAACTGGAAACCATCATTCTCAGCAAACTGACACAAGAACAGAAAATCAAACACCACATGTTCTCACTCATAGGTGGGTGTTGAACAATGAGAACACATGGACACAGGGAGGGGAGCATCACACACTGGGGTCTGTAGGGGGGAACTAGGGGAGGGACAGCGGGGGGGTGGGAGTTGGGGAGAGATAGCATGGGGAGAAATGTTAGATATAGGTGATGGGGAGGAAGGCAGCACATCACACTGCCATGTGTATACCTATGCAACAATCTTGCATGTTCTTCACATGTACCCCAAAACCTAAAATGCAACTTAAAAAATTGGAAAAAAAGAAAAGAGGCTTGAAAGTTCTCTAATCCAACGTAGGCCCTCACCAGACACTGAGTCTTCCAAAGCTTTGATCTTGGGATCTCCAGCGTCCCGAATTATGAGCAATAAATTTCTGTTGCTTACATGCCACCTATTTTTATGATATTTTGATATAGCAGTCTAAACAGATTCAGACAATGAATTTTTGATTTGAATTTAATTTTGCTAACCATGAAGTTTTTTCTGAGATGGAGCCTCATGGAGGTATGCCAGACCTGCCCAGAAGTGATCAGTTTCTGGATGCAATGTAGTATAGTAAAATGAACACTAGATTTAGACTCACAGGATCTCTTGTATGGTCTTAGACTTGAAGTCCCCAAGTTATATAATATTGAGGAAGTTTGTTGACCTCTCTGGATCTCATTTCTCTTATCTATAAAATCTAAATCATAATATAGCTGGATCAGTATGATGTGAAAATTAAATACAGCTATGTTTACAAAAATTGCCTTAGAAAAAAAATGCTGTATGATAGACACCTTTTTAAAATATTACCTGCTTTGTAGTAATAAACATCTTATGTTCTCCCTTTATCATAGTTATTTGTGGTAGCTATAAAGCACTTAAGGATATTTAGCAAATGCAAATTAGATTTCCTCAGATTGCTAGAGCATAGTAAGGATTCTTAGAAACATAACCACCTATCTGAAATATTACATCTTTTAATCTTAAAATGTTAAAAGAGAGTATTTCTATTAAAAATGTTGTTTTTCAATGGCCATGATACTGATAAATCTCAAGAAATTTTTAACTGACAGGAACAGAAAACCAAACACCACATGTTCTCACTTATAAGTGGGTGTTAAACAATGAGAACACATGAACACAGGGAGGGGAACATCACACACCGGGGCCTGTTGGGGTGTGGGGTCTAGAGGAGGGATAGCAGAGGGTGGGGTTTAGGGGAGGGATAGCATTAGAAGAAATACCTAATGTAGATGAAGGGGTGATGGATGCAGCAAACCACAATGGCACATGTATATCTATGTAACAAACGTGTACATTCTGCACATGTACCCCAGAACTTTAAAGTGTAATAAAGAATAAAAATTGATCCCTGAAAGTATAACAAAAAAATAAATTTTTAGGGGCAATGAGAAGACAAATAATATGCCAAACAAAGAGGGCAACAAAAATGAAAATATCTTTGAATTTAATAAAATAGTACAATGTCATTCTAACTATGAATACCAGATAATATGCTTACGTTTGTAATTCAATAAAATGTAATTTTATATTCCTTTTTGATCAGAGAACTATAACAATTGTAATTGATTAAATTAGATATGTATGAATAATGGAAGTGATGAAATATAACAAATGGAAAATTATCACTGTGCTTCAATCACAACTTAGGTATTTAGTTCCCAAATTGGAAAGCAGATAAACCATTTAAAAATTAATATTAAATATTTGAAATTGTACAATTTTTCATCCTAAAGTGCATATTTGTCCAAATGCAGTGGATTTAAATCTATCAAATTTATATTCAGTTCACCTCCAAACCCTGGCTAACTGACTATGGCACTGCATAATTCATCCAGTAGTTCTATTTAATTAAACTGTATTTCTAAAAACCACATATATTATGCTGTATGATAAATAGATATGTTATCTTTTTCTGATACATGTTATAGGAAGAAAAGTAACAAATAACCTACCATGTCATATCCCAAAGGATTCCATGTCCAACTTCACCTTCAGCAACTCACTAGTAGCATCAGCACACTGCCTGGCTTTCCTTGCAAAGCATGCTGCATGTAACACACCTCATTTCAGTGTTTCACATACAAAAGAGAAAAGTAAATATTCTTAAGGCTTATGGATAGGCACTAATTGAAACTTATTATTCTAGCCAGTGGCAAACACTATAATAGAGTATGCTGTATTCTTTCCAGTGAAAAACACTCACCTCCAGTTGCCATCATTTTTATGTTTACCCTTGAGTCATGAAAATGGTGAAACATACTTCTGCAGGTAAGTGTGTACTTGGTGAAGAATACTCCAGAGAGAAAATAAACCTCAATACCTTTATTTTAGTCATTGGAATTTTTAAATCTTGTCTGTTTCACAAAATATGTGGAGACAGTTTTTTTTTTTTCCTCTTTATTTCTTTTGAATGTATTTACTAAGAATTTACCTCTTGGAAAATTGAAAGAATGTATTATTTCTTTTAAAGGAATTATCAGACCTAACACAATTCTTGGAATGCATTAATTTCAAGATTTATTTAATAAATATTACCATCCAAATATATTTAAAGTTAAGCATGGTGCCCATAAAAGTACCAGAAATATTCATGATGACCACCAAATATTCCGAATGCCTTTAACTTGATCTGAAAGTTTCCATAGCATACATCACTGCTATTTCACAATATATCGACCTTGCTTTAGATATCTGAGAAATATTTCAGCATGAACAGCTAACTTGTTGAAACCAAAAGATGTGGTACAGGGTAGGAAAGAGCAAATATACTACTCCCTGTTTGAAAACTCAATTTTCTTATCTGTGAGACAAGAGTTAAGAGTCTCAAAATTGCTTGGTTATAAGAAGATGTATAGTGATTGTTTATCAGCGGGGATGTGAAAGAGATTCTCAGTTATCTTTCACCTATTTCCATTGTCCTCCTTTTCAGCAGGAAAAATATTTACCTGGGAAGATTTTCCAACATTCTTTGTAGCTAGGCTAGGTGACCAAATTCTCACCCATATTGGCCTTTATCTTTCATCTATCAGAGCATAAGCCTGTCCATGTATAAGTTTTGCTGTGAAACAAAAGTATTTTGCTGCAAATAAAAGTATGCACTGTTAGTGTATCCAGGACCCATTTTCCAGTTCTATCATTCATAGAGGCATAAGCAAGGATAAAATTAAGAGGAAAGAGTTGCGTGATAGCAGGGAAATCTTGATCTGTGAGCTTGGATGAAGATGCAATCTACTTCTAGGAATAAACTTTTTTGGTTAGGTTTACCTTAAGGTCTCCAGTGGGTGTCCAGTTTTCAGAACCTGGAGAGGCCCGTTTAAGTCATAAAATCACAAGCCCAAGGTTTGAGCCTCTGAAGTTTTACTGTAATGTGTGTGGCAAAGCAGTCTTTCCCTGATGTCCTTTCAAGAAGACCAAATCTTTAGATTTTAGATAGTGAAGGATTTGGTTGTCCTCAGTTGCTGGATCATGAAAAGCTCTGTTTATCTGATGAAGACACACTAGCATAATTCATTAAATCCCTGTAGTATTTAGTCATATTATAGTTTAGGAGTAGACGATACATACAGTTCTATTATTAGGAGGATAGACCTTCCAGTGACTGTGCCTTAAGGAGTCTATTTACATCTTCCACTGGAAGTGGATCTGATGTAATTAATCCACAATACCTTTGACCAAGGCATTCCTAAATTTATTTAACTTTGCCTAACGCTATTGTATCTGATGTTCTTTAATTGTTTTTACAACTCTTCCAGTGAAACAAATATCTTTAACACTGAAGAATAATTATTTTGCCAAAGTAATAATTAAAATGTTATAGAAAGAAAAATCCTTTATTCATTGATAGAGCCTCAGTTTTCTAATCAAAAGACCTAATAAAGGTAGCATGAGGAATAATGTGTTCTCTTTGCATTTCTTCTTTTTTCCAGTTTACTCAAATGAAGTACAATTTTTTTACTATCTCTTCTTAAAACAACACAAAAATCTTGTTTAAAAGAGAAAACCAAATTTTACTTTCAAATTAGTGTATTATCAGTACTGATTTAATTTTAATGCAATCTTATAAACAAATCCATCTTTTCTTAGTCAGATTTTGATCACACAAGATTTCCATAAACATTTTATAACTGCTTACAAATACTTTTCTCTTCTGAACTTTCTTAATTCATTTAGTTTTGTCTATATCTTATCAATTTTTTAATTTGAAACAAAATTTCAGTAACTTTTTAACTAGACAAAATTAATTTTTCCAGACAACACATTTTTATGCCTTTACAATTTTTCTCCCCAAAATCTATCTTGCTTTGCTTTATATACTGTGGATACAAAGTTGTTTTCCTTTTACCATGCAGTTTTTACTGTATATATAAACTGCATTTTCAACTCTTAATAAGTCTAATTTCTAGTGAAAATCTGGGAAATAAATTTGAATTCTTTCATATCAGTATTTGTAGATATAAACCAATTGATAATTATTTTAGAAATATATGCTTTCCCAATTTTATTCTTAACAGATATAAATATATTTATATTTTCTATACTATATAAAAATAACATGCCAAATTATATAAATATAAATTTGTTTAATATTAATATTTCAGTATTTTAACTTATTTTAAATGATCCATACATTTTATGATTCTCTACTATTTAATTTAATATAACATAACTTTAAAATTTTAAATTACTGAAAACTATTTCGAAAATGTTACACAGGTACCCTCCCTAATATCTTCCCCAGTTCTTCTGAATCTCAGATAGTCATATAGCACCCTGAACAACTATGAAGGGCAGGGCTCACTTGGATTGTAAATTTACATAGCAGGTGTAAAGCTCAGGGCAGAAAACAACTGTGAAGATGATCCCTTGGAGGATCCAACAGGCAAGGCTATTGGGGGTGAGGGGCTAGGAGAGGGATAGCTTTAGGAAATATTCCTTAATAGTTGATGTATTGATGGGTGTAACAACCACCATGAAAAATGTATACCTATGTAAAAACCTGCACTTTCTGCACATGTGTCCCAGAACTTAAGGTGTAAAAATAAGACACACACCCCAAAAAAATGCACTTCTGAAAGTGCAGTACTGTTTATTTGAATATTTCACTGTAATTTTAAACTACCTTTAGTAAGATTTTGTCATTCTGTAAGAATTTGCTGCTTCTGTGGCCTATGGCTGCCTATGATTGGTAGAAACTGATTGGTACCAGCATTTTACAGTCTGTATACACATCCAGTTGGTTATAGTTCACTATATATGGAGACATATTTGGGCCAAACTTATAGGTAGTCAGCTTTAAGATAAACTTAATTTAAAGCTGTTCTAGGTAAACAGGTGCACATTATGCTAATTCTGTCTCTTTTATTTCACATATCCTGCCATGAAAGCACATTCATCCTTTTCCCATTAATTTACCTGGTATTTGCCGTTTTTTTGACACCTCAACTATTCTCCTGATTTCCAGCTTTGTCTCTTGCATTCAAAAGAGTATTTATTATCCTTGCCAGAACTTACTTGAAATGTCAAGATCAGCAGGCCACTGGCCTATTCCAAAAGGCATGGTAAGGAGGAGGCTCTATTCCCACAGTTAAGGTAAGTTGTCTTCTTCATGAGCATGAAAATTCAGTGTTATTAACTTCTAATTTTTCAGTTTCAGTCATTCAATAACATGTTGCTTTGATTATGAGATAGCTAACTAGTAACTTAGTGTGAAATATTTTTTACAAACATAATGTAGCTGGTAGTTTAGCAGCTTCAAAAATAAAACATGAGAGTCCAGAAACAATCACATCCCTCTGTACTTAGAGTGAGATCCAGTGATACAGTAAAAGGCCTATGGTGGAGGCCAAAAGCTTATAGAAGTTTGTCCAATGCTTGACTAATTCTGAATCATTCCTTCTAACATTTGACTAACATGACATAAGTGTCCTTTTACACTCAAATTTCATCTATTTTTAAAATTTTTAATGAAGCTTACAGGATATAGCACATTTATTATTATGTACCACTCATTACAATGTGTAAGCCTGTTATTATCTTGCATTGTTTCAAAATACTGAATCTGTGTAGTAACTACAATTAGTTTTGTGTTTCTCCAGTTCAGATGTAATTGTATATGCTTTCTCAATCTTCTGTTCCCTTTTCCTTTTCGTCTTCCTTCCTTCCTTTTTTCCTTCCTTCATTTATGCCCTCTCTCTCCTTCTGTTTTTTCCTTTTCTTTCTCCTTTCTTTCTCTTTCTCTTTCTTTCTTTCTCTTTTTCCTTCCTTCCTTCTTTCCTCTCTTTCTTCCTTCCTTCTTTCCTTCCTCCCTCCCTCCCTTCCTTCCTTCTTCTTTCCTTCCCTCCTTCCTTCCTTTGTTTTTGAGACACAGCCTCCATCAGTCACCCTGAAGTGCAGTGGCATGATCTTGACTCACTGAAACCTCTGCTTCCCAAGTTCAAGCAATTTTCCCTACCTCAGCCTCCCTAGTAGCTGAGATTACAAGCACCCACAACCACAACTGGCTAATTTTTGTATTTTTTAGTAGAGATGGAGTTTTGCCATGTTGGCCAGGCTCTTGACCTTAGGTGATCCATCTGCCTCATCCTCCCAAAGTGCTGACATTACTGGTGAGAGCCACTGCTCCAGTCCTTCTGTTTTTTTGAAACTGTCTACTCAAGCAAAATTGATCCACTCAGTGCTTCACAATAATATCTTGTGCAATTTGGCTTACATATACTTTACATTAAATACTCTCTTTGAAATGTTTCCTCTCACCTCACTTTGTGTCAACACCTTTCATACTTCAAAAGCCAATTAATTAATATATCCTCCTATAAAAGGGTATCTGACCCTGTGAATATGTTATTTATTAGAAAAATATTACAGCATTTTGTTTGTATACTTTTATTTGGAAACTATACACACCCACACATGCACATATCCATGCACACACACCCCTACTTTCTCTCATTTAACTTACTCTGTCTCTATGTTTCTATTTTCATATCTACAAAAATATCACCTACTTTGAAAATGCTAAGAAAATTAACTCACATTGAAATACCACTTTGAATACACTATGAGAGTTTTAATCTTAAAGACAGGTTAAAAAGAAATACTGGCAAGGAGGTAGAGAAATGGAACACTGATACATTTCTGGTGGGAATGTAACATATTATAGCCACCTGGTAAAATAGTTCTACAGTTCTTTATAAAGTTAAATTTAAGGTTACTATACTACCCAGCAATTCTACTCCTAGGTATATGCCCAATAAAATCTTTTTTAAATGTACAAAAACTTGTACAGTAACATAAATAGCAGCATTATTCTTAATAGCTCCAAAGTGGAAACAAGCCAAGGCCCATCATCTCATTAATACATAAAGAAAATTTTGTGTATTTATGCAGATAACTGTCATTCAGCCTTGAGAGAATAATGCATTGATTTGTGCCACAACATATATAAACCTTAAAAACATTATGCTAAATGAAAGCAGCCATACAGAAATAGCCATATGGTACTTTAATTCATTTATATAAAAATTCTAAATGGCCTAAAAAGGCAAATCAGTAGAAACAGAATATAAATTTGTAGTTGCCAGTGTCTAGGAAGAGGAAGTCATGGTGAATAACTACAAATGGATACATGGTTTCTTTTTGTGGAATTATAATGTTCTGGAATTAGGTAATAGTAGTGGAATTAAGTAATTGCATAACTTTGTAAAAATACTAAACACCACTGAATTGTACACTTAAAAGCAAATTTTATAGTATGTGAATTATATCTCAATAAAAATGAATTTGTATTATGGGAGAATGTTTACTTTTTGACTTATTAGTGATACATTCGTTGCCCATCGTGAGTACTCAAAATCTTTTCTAATTTAGCTATGCATGGATTATTAGTTGAATGAATTAAAGTGGTGGGATAGAGAGGTTCTTCAAAACAATCCAATCCAATTTTTATCTTTTTTATTAGATATTTTTGCCAGCCTTCCATTTGGCATATACTTTTCTTCTTTTTTAAAAAATACGGAGTTTCGCTCTTGTTACCCAGGCTGGAGTGCAATGGCGCGATCTCGGCTCACCGCAACCTCCGCCTCCTGGGTTCAGGCAATTCTCCAGCCTCCTCCTCCCGAGTACATGGAGGCACACGCCACCATGCCCAGCTAATTTTTTTTTATATATTTTTAGTAGAGACGGGGTTTCACCATGTTGACCAGGATGGTCTTGATCTCTTGACCTCATGATCCACACGCCTCGGCCTCCCAAAGTGCTGGGATTACAGGCTTGAGCCACCGCGCCTGGTCTGGCATATACTTTTTTTAAGCAAATACCACCAACTATAAGAGCATAGCAGTTATGTGACTGCCAACTACAGTGCCTGCCAAAAGAAATATAAAGAATGTAAATGAATCTGCCTTTTAAAACTGCAACTTTTCAGTCTTTAATCTCAATTTCTCAAAGACACTCCTGCCTGGCTTTTGTAGTTAGGGCCTTGGCTGGGTGGCACTTGTTTTTTTTTTTTTTTTTTTTAGTTGCATGGATTCAATCAATGACTTTAATGATGTTTAACAACAGGAATCTATAAATATGTGAGGTTGAATTTATATAATCTTGCAGGGACAAGGAGTTGAAAGTCTCCTACAGTTAGCCTTGCTGAGCAATCCCTGTTAGAATGGAAGAATTTCTAAACATTCCCCCCACATTTTATAGCCCAACATATGTCAAGTGTCGTGACTGTGCTTATCCCACTTTAATTAATCAGGAAAATCTGCAAATAATGAGTAAGATTAATATAAAATAAACAAAAGCAAAATATGAAGTCAGGTTATGGCAAAAGATGCTATTTTAAATACCAAAAGATTCAACACAATATGGAAACAATTTACCTTTTACATCTAGACTTATTAAATTGAAACAGCTGAGCTTATTTCACATAATAAACACATTGGATTCAGATATCTTCATATCTCAATCCTTTTTAAGACTTAAATAAGCTGAATCACCTCCAGGACTAAGTAATGGTATTGCCTACAGCTGCACTTCTTTCCATTAAAGATTTTTTTAATTTACTCATGACAGGTAACTGAAGTATATTTTAAATTAGTGTTAGTTTTTCTTTCTACTTTATTGGTAGAGGTTTCATATCCTTTCACTCATATCAATTTTTATTGAACATGCAAAAGCATTGCAGGGAAATGAGCAAACTGCATAAATGATAGTCATTTACTGAGATGGCAAAACCTCCTTAGCCAAGCACTTCTCTTTATTATAGTGTAATTTAGTATAGTTTAATTTTGTATTGAGAAACAAAGCTGACCTCATGTTTGTGTTATAGAATTTGAATTTACATGTATGCAATTTAGGAAAACAGTATAATCCCACCTACATTTTTATAATCACAGCCTTTCAAAAAGAAATTTGACAAAGTAGCTATTAGTATTATTAAGAGTAATGTAATGATTTTATATATGACATACAGTACAGGCAGTGAAATAAATATTTTAGTCAACAATTATGCCCTTTTTCCTACTCAATTACTTTCTTGTTAATATTAGTTATCATCCATTAAACTTTTGTTCACAATGCTGAATAGAAAATATCCTAAAATAAAATATTTTCATAAACCTATTTCTGTGTTTTTCATTTTTCCTGTTACAAATGAGGTATAAAGAAACATTGCATCATGAAACATTGCTGATGATTATAATATTTATCAGGAAATTAGGTAAATGATCAAACTAGGTAGAGGTAAATATTTGTTAAGTCAGTTTAAGTATCAAGTGTCATCTTAGAGTAATCAAAACTCAGTGGCTTAAAATCATGGTTCTGTCCTTTATTATCTATGTGTTCATGAAAAAAAATTATGTAATCTTTCTTGAAACTTGGTATCCTAACCTTTAAAAAAATACTAAAATTTGGGGAAAATAGAACAGTGTTTGAGAATCATGAAAAAAAAATAATTTAGTTTAGTGCCTGATATTTAATAGTTTTTCAGCAAATGTTCTCACCTCCCTTCCTTTCTTCCCCTCCCTTGCTTTCTTTGCTTTCTCTCCATCCCTTTTTTTCTTCCTTCCTTCCTTCCATATCCCTTCCTTCCTTTCTCCCCACTTCCTTCCCTCTTCCCCTATCCCTTCCCTTCCCTTTCCTTCCCTTCCCTTCTCCTCCCCTCCTCTCCCCATCTCCCCCCTCCCCACCCCCTCTCCCCTCCCCTTCCCTCCCCTCCCTCTTCTCACCGCTTCCCTCCCCTCCCCTCCCCTCCCCTTCCCTTCCCTCCCCTTCCCTTCCCTTCCCTTCCTTCTTGAATTTATTTATTTATTTTGCTAGCTAGCAGGACCATTTTATCACCTCATAAGGACCTAAGCACCCCAAATTATTGCCATCTCATTATATATTCTAGTAAAACAATAAGCACAAATTTAGCAGATTGTTTTATATAAAACATGTTATTATAGGTTATATATTGAGTTATTTGGCTATTTAATTCAGGCAACCCATCATTTCTTAAAGGCCATCAAATGTTGTTTACAATAGTTAAGTGAGAAGTGTAACCAGTAGGATGTTTTCAGTTGAATATTAAACTTAGCAATACATCACAAGGGCTTTGTAGGCATTTATGAACATAAAACTTATAAGATCTTTGAGGGTTTTTTTTTCACACATCAGAAAACTCTGGAGACCTTTAAAAAGAGAGTCTCTAATGTGTTTTGATTCAATGGCATTGGCTACTTGATCCCTAACAGAAAGTGTACTAGGTCTCTGTTACGGTTGTGGTTTTACCAGAAAACTTAACAAAGTGTTATGTTGGTGTTAGCAAATATCTGATAATCAGTATTACCATTTACCAGAGAATAAGTGATTGAATGCATAAAATCCAATATTGCCACCTATTCTCCACTGAAATGTCTATATTGACAACACCTTCGACTTACATAATGGTTGCATTGAGTTAAATATTACCTTGAAATTATTCTTTGGAAAACCCATCGCTTTTAGATGCTGGAACCACTATGCATAATCCATTTTCGTAATTCATGATTCTAAGGAAGTTGTTCCAAGTCTAGGGGAGAGAATTTGTTATAAAAAGTTAGATAGGAGGGGGCATCAATTTTAGGAGATTTTTTTTTTTTCCTAAAACATGGGCTTTTTGCCAACAAGACGTTTTTTGTTGTTTTTGTTTTAGGCTTCAGATTTTACTGAAACATTTTGAATTCCCAATCAAAACCCTTTATTAATTTTAAATGTATACTGGATAGAGGGAGGGTTGAGACAGGTAGATTGGTTAGACTTAGCTCTACATTTTTATTTTACGAGTGTTTGCCCTTATACTCTTTTGAAGCAATCAACAATAATGCTAAAGCCATTCTAGGCTGCAGCAAGGAGTTCTTAGACTTGGAGTGTTTTATTTTGCTTTTAATTTGCGTTTAGGCTGTATCGTACTGCAGCTGAGAAGTAGTACTCTCACTTCAGTAAGTGAAACAACACAATTGTTTGCATGTCTGAAATTGTTACATTTTAGTACTATCATGTCTGTTAGGAATCTTGAAATAAGTAAGTTTAACAAATTGATTCAACATTGAGTCTGTTTGAATTTAATGAAACCTAAATTGAACAGAATAATACTTGAAGTTTTAATTAGAGGCTAATTTCAGGTCACTGAATCATTTTACTTCTATCAGGGCATCACAGACCGGATGGAATGATGATACGCTGTAATGTTTTGGGTAGGATTACTTTGGTTTTCACACTAGTTAAAAGATTTGCTTCCATGATCACCAAGGACAGAGGGACCAGAGCCCAATCTTTCAGGAAATGATACTTTTGTTGACCTCCTACTTTGCACAAAACTGTGGAATGTCTAGGTTGAAAAAAAAAAAAGACACTTTTTCTTCCCTGTGTAGATTAAGGGAAAATCAGTAGAGAACATATAATGCAGGCTATTAAAGGACAAAAGCAATATGATTTGTTAATTACTAGAAGCATGTAAAATAAAAGTGAAAAAGTACATCAGTGAAGGTTAACTTAAACCTTACATTGTGAAACAGGCTATAATCACATAATTAAGCTGAATTACTTAGAGATGTCAAATACTTCTTTCTTATCTCAAACCTTTTGCCCACTATGACCTTCCCTGTGTCCTACCAGCCTGTTACTTAAAGTATTTTAAATTTTCAGAATGGCTCAATGGCATCTTTCTTTAAGTCTCCTCTGAAATACCCACATGCAGAAGTAAATGTTTCCTGCTCTGTGCCCCATTAGCACCAAGTACAATACTTTTATTCTATAACTACTTAGATATTTATTTGTCTTTTCAACTTGACCTTGAGCCCCTAGAAGGCAAAGCTTTGCATCATTTATTCTGGATACACATTAGCTAATACATGCTCCCAGATTTTACCCTTCTACTGAAATCCCAGTGTATATATTGGGAATTGTCTTCTCCCCACACTTACTTTGGGGGAGCTAACTAGATTCTATTATTTTAATTGAACTCCAAGACTATTTAGATTATACCTGTAACTCCAGTTTCAGCACTTGCTCTGAGATTTGACTTAGTCAACTATCTACCTGATATCTCCATATGGATGTCTCTATCTTAATAGAATGTAAACTGTATTCATTTTCCCCATAAAACTATAATCTCTATTTACATTGCTGCTTAATCCCACATATTTGAAGCATCCTTGATTCTTCTCTCTTACTCATCACATAAAATTTATCATCAACTCTGTATAATTACACTTTCAAAATTCATCTTCTTCTACGGAAGCCTCATCATCGTGGCCACCAACTAACATCCTCTAATAGTTTTTTTTTTTTGTTCCCATTCACCAACTTTCTTTTGCCATGTCCTCTTTCACAGACTTACCGTTTTGTAAGACTCCCAACTCAGTACTTATGAATATGCTGTTCTACCAGAAAACCACAAATAAGAATTCCTGGGCATGGCTAGTTCCTTCTCTTCATTCAACTTTTGGTTTAATTTTGCTTCCCTGTAGAAAATACTGAGCCACCCAATCTTTACTGGAATTCACTCTTAGTCAGTTTTTTTCCTTTATTTGCTTCCTTCTTCACACTTAAAAATCTCATTATTTTGCATTTGTACTTTATTATTTAATGTTTATTTCCCCATTATAATTTAAGAGCTATGAAGATAGTATTCATTTCATCACTATTTAACAAGATCCTAATGTAAAGGTGATTCAATGGGAACCGCATAAATATTTGTTAAAAATGTGAATGCATATATTTGAAAATAAGGGAAATACCATCATCATAAGAAGATAGGCAAAATGAACTGGAATAAACATGCTACAACACAAGCCCCATAAAGACAATTTTATTTTGTTTTAATTACCATATCTTCTTGTTTAGGGAATATTTTGGCATGTTGTAGGTGCTCAATAAAAATGTACTGAATAAATAAATGAGTTTGAAAAGCAAATGTGTAATTTTGAATGACAGCATAAATGCTGAGATCTGCTTCCAAGCTAAATAAGAATTGAATCCTTTCTCTGTTCCATATACATTATGGATAAAGACACTTTCATTTTCTGCAAAAAAATCTGCTAAGCATTTTCTTTGCCTTATATGTCAAAGAATAAAAGAGGTAAAAACAGGTTTATTTGTGGGTCACTGCATAAGATAATGTAATCAAGGTAATGAAGAAGCCTGAAATAACTTTAAAATCAAGGAACACAGTAATAAATTTACTAACCATCAGAATGATATTCATGGATGAGAAAAAAAACACATTTTAGATTTCAATCTGCAAGTAATGAGAAGAAAAAGCAAAAATTTCAAAACATCTAAACTATATGTTTGGGGATATTAAATTTCTATCAAGATTGATTTTCTGTCATTTTATAAGACAGTTATTCAAACGGAAACTTGACAACAGTTTTGGCATTCATGTTTCCTAAAAGTCAATACTTCAGGTTAGATTCATTTACCCCACTTGTTTCTTTCCACGCAATCCATAAGATGATAAAAAAAAAAAAAGACTTTTAAGATAGCAAATGAGCTTTGAAGAGTTCACAATGGAAAAAACAAAAAGAGTGAACAGTGTAAGGAGCAAAATAATCTTTGGTTCTGGTTTACCTTTCAAATGACGCACAGTTCTCAATCCGATATCATTTTCAAAAGAAGGAAATAAATACCTTTTATATAATTAAATGCCCCTCTTATTCTTTGTTTAATAAACCTTTGAAATAATAAATATCTCATCATGATCTAAACTACAACTTTTCAAAAAGGAGATAGGCCTGACCCACTTGTTTACAATCGCAGCACTTTGAGAGACTGAGGTGGAAAGATTGCTTAAGCTCAGGATTTCCAGACCAGTCTGAGGAACACAGTGAGACCCCATCTCTACTAATTTTCTTTTAAGGAAAATTTTAGAAAATGAATATAGCAAAAGAAATCAACTTTAATCATGATTAAGCTACATTCACTGAGGATTTCATAAAATGAGAAATTTCCTCCAAATCTCCTCAAACAGGGAAGAGATGATGTGATTTTTTATAAGTTTGGTGACATTTGTTGAATGGAATACTATGAGAGACACATAGACAAATTCCCTTTTTAAGCCCCAAGGTCCCTGAAATGATTCCATGAAATACATTGTTTTCAATTTGTGTAACAGATGAGATTCATAAACAGTGATTTGTCTATTGTCAACAAGGTGCACAACATTTCTCTTTCTTTTTTTAAAATTAATTTATTTTTTAATTGCATTTTAGGTTTTGGGGTACATGGGAAGAACTTGCAAGATTGTGGCATAGGTACACACATGGCAGTATGATTTGCTGCCTTCCTCTCCATCACCTATATCTGGCATTTCTCCCCATGTTATCTCTCCCCAACTTCCCAACCCTCACTGTCCCTCTCCTATTTCCCCCTGACAGACCCCAGTGTGTGATGCTCCCCTCCCTGTGTCCATGTGTTCTCATTGTTGAACATCTACCTATGAGTGAGAACATGCAGTGTTTGATTTTCTGTTCTTGTGTCAGTTTGCTGAGAATGATGGTTTCCAGGTACATACACGTCCCTACAAAGAACATGAACTCATCATTTTTGATGGCTGCATAATATTACATGGTGTATATGTGCCACATTTTCCCTGTCCAGTCTATCATCAATGGGCATTTGGATTGGTTCCAGGTCTTTGCTATTGTAAACAGTGCTGCAATGAACATTCCTGTGCATGTGTTCTTATAGTAGAACGATTCATAATCCTTTGGATATATACCCAGTAATGGGATTACTGGATCAAATGGAATTTCTATTTCTAGGTCCTTGAGAAATTGTCACACTGTCTTTCACAATGGTTGAACTAATTTACCCTCCCATCAGCAGTGTAAAAGTGTTCCTATTTCTCCAAATCCTCTTCAGCATCTGTTGTCTCCAGATTTTTTAATGATTGCCATTCTAACTGGCGTGAGATGGTATCTCAATGTAGTTTTGATTTGCACTTTTCTAATGACCAGTGAAGATGAGCATTTTTTCATATGTTTGTTGGCCTCATGTATGTCTTCTTTTATAAAATGTCTGTTCATATCCTTCCCTCACTTTTGAATGACCTTCTTTTTTTACTTGTAAATCTGTTTTAGTTCTTTGGAGATTCTGGATATCAGCCTTTTGTCAGATGAGTAGACTGCAAACATTTTTTTCCCATTTTGTTGGTTGCCAATTCACTCTAATGACTGTTTCTTTTGCTGTAAAGAAGCTGTGGAGTTTGATTAGGTCCCATTTGTCTATTTTTGCTTTTAATGCCAATGCTTTTGGTTTTTCAGTCATGAGGTCCTTGCCTACTCTTATGTCCTGAATGGTTTTGCCTAGATTTTCTTCTAGGGTTTTTATGGTGTTAGGTCTTATGTTTAAGTCTTTAATACATCTGGAGTTAATTTTAGTGTAAGGTGTCAGGAGGGATCCAGTTTCTGCTTTCTGCACATGGCTAGACAGTTTTCCCAACACCATTTATTAAACAGGGAATCCTTTTCCCATTGCTTTTGTCAGGTTTGTCAAAGATCAGATAGTTGTAGATATGTTGTGTTGTGTCCAAGGCCTCTGTTCTGTTTCATTGGTCTATATCTCTGTTTTGGTACCAGTACCATGCTGTTTTTATTATTGTAGTCTTGTAGTATTGTTTGAAGTCCAGTAGTGTGATACTTCCTGCTTTGTTCTTTTTGTTTAGAATTGACTTGGCTATGTGGGCTCTCTTTTGGTTCCATATGAAGTTTAAGGTGGTTTGTTCCAGTTCTGTGAAGAAGGTTATTGGTAGCTTGATGAGGATAGCATTGAATCTGTAAATTACTTTGGGCAATATGGCCATTTTTGTGATATTGATTCTTCCTAACCATGAATATGGAATGTTTCTTTATCTGTTTGTGTCCTCTCTTATTTTGTTGAGCAGTGGTTTGTAGTTCTCCTTGAAGAGGTCCTTTATGTTTCTTGTTAGTTGTATGCCTAGGTATTTTATTCTCTTTGTAGCAATTGTGAATGGCAGTTTATTCTTTATTTAGCTCTTTTTAAGTCTGTTATTATGTATATGAATGCTTGTGATTTTGCACATTAATTTTGTATACTGAAACTTTGCTGAAGTTGCTTATCAGTTTCAGGAGATTTTGGGCTGAGACAACGGGATCTTCTAGATACACAATCATGTCGTCTGCAAATAGAGACAATTTGACTTCCTCCTTTCCTATCTGAATACCCTGTATTTCTTTTTCTTGCCTGATTGCTCTGGCTAGAACTTCTAATACTATATTGAATAGGAGTGGTGAGAGAGGGCGTCCTTGTCTAGTGCCAGATTTCAAAGGGAATGATTCCAGTTTTTGCCCAATCAGTATGATATTGGCTGTTGGTTTCTCATAAATAGCTTTTATTATTTTCAGATATGTTCTGTCAATACCTAGTTTATTGAAGGTTTTTAGCATAAAGGGTTGTTGAATTTTGTCAAAGACCTTCTCTGCATCAATTGAGATAATCATGTGGTTTTTGTCTTTGGTTCTGTTTATGTGGTGAATTAAGTTTATAGACTTGTGTATATTGAACTAGCCTTGCATCCCTGGGATGAATCCTACTTAATCATGGTGGATAAGCTTTTTGATGTGCTGTTGCAATCTGTTTGCCAGTATTTTATTAAAGATTTTTGCATCTATGTTCATCATGGATATTGGCCTGAAGTTTTCTTTTCTTTCTGAGTCTCTGCCAGGTTTTGGTATCAGGATGATGTTGGTCTCATAAAATGATTTGGGAAGGATTCCCT
Organism: Callithrix jacchus; assembly: GCF_049354715.1. Classification (NCBI taxonomy): domain Eukaryota; kingdom Metazoa; phylum Chordata; class Mammalia; order Primates; family Cebidae; genus Callithrix; species Callithrix jacchus. The sequence continues at coordinate 163,581,803 of NC_133504.1, read as the reverse complement.
CTTTTTTGATTGTTTGGAATAGTTTCAGAAGAAATGGTACCAGCTCCTCTTTGTATGTCTGGCAGAATTTGACTGTGAACCCATCTGGACCTGGGCTTTTTTTGGGTGGTAGGCTCTTAATTGCTGCCTCAACTTCAGACCTTGTTATTGGTCTATTCAGGGTTTCAACTTCTTCCTCGTTTAGGCTTCGGATGAGGCAAGTGTCCAGGAATTTATCCATTTCTTCCAGGTTTACTAGTTTATGTGTGTAGAGTTGTTTGTAATAAACTCTGATGATGGTTTGAATTTCTGTGGAATCTATGGTGATATCTCCTTTATCATTTTTATTGAATCAATTTGATTATTCTCTCTTTTCTTTTATATTATTCTGGCTAGTTGTCTGTCTATTTCATTGATCTTTTTGAAAACCAGATCCTGGATTTATTGATTTTTTGATGGTGTTTTTGTGTCTCTGTCTCCTTCAGTTCTGCTCTGATCTTAGTTATTTCTTGTCTTCTGCTAGGGTTTGAGTTTTTTTGATGTTGCTTCTCTAGCTCTTTCAATTTTGATGATAGGGTGTCTATTTTAGATCTCTTCTTGCTTCTCATGTTGGCATTTATTGCTATACTTTTTCATCTACAGACTGCTTTAAATGTGTCCCAGAGATTCTGGTATGTTGTGTCTTCATTCTCGTTGGTTTTGAAGAACTTCTTTATTTCTGCCTTTATTTCATTGTTTATCCAGTCAACATTCAAGAGCCAGTTGTTCAGTTTCCATGAAGCTGTGCGGTTCTGAGTTAGTTTCTGAATTCTGAGTTCTAACTAGATTGCACTGTGGTCTGAGAGACTGTTATGATTTCCATTCTTTCGCATTTGCTGAGGAGTGATTTACTTCCAATTATGTGGTCAATTTTAGAGTAGGTGTGATGTAGTGCTGAGAAGAATGTATATTCTGTGGATTTGGGAATGGAGAGTTCTGTAAATGTCTATTAGGTTTCCTTGATCCAGGTCTGAGTTCAAGTCCTGGATATCCTTGTTAATTTTCTGTCTCATTGATCTGTCTAATATTGACAATAGGTGTTAAAGTCTCCCACTATTTTTGTCTGGGAGTCTAAGTTTCTTTTTAAGTTGTTAACACCTTGCCTTATGTATCTGGGTGCTCCTGTATTGGGTGCATATATATTTAGGATCGTTAGCTCTTCTTGTTTCATTGATCCTTTTACCATTATATAATGTCCTTCTTTGTCTCTTTTGCTTTTTGTTGGTTTAAAGTCTATTTTATCAGAGATGAGAATTGCAACTCCTGCTTTTTTTTTTCTCTCTCTCCATTTGCTTGGTAAATCTTCCTCCATCCCTTTATTTTGAGCCTTTGTGATACCTTGCATGTGAGATGGGTTTCCTGAATACAGCACACCAATGGGATTTGGCTTTTTTTTTTTTTTTTTTTTTGAGACAGAGTTTTGCATTGTTACTGAGGCTGGAGTGCAATGGTGCAATCTAGGCTCACCACTACCTCCGCCTCCTAGGTTCAGGCAATTCTCCTGCCTCAGCCTCCTGAGTAGCTGGGATTACAGGCATGAGCCACCATGCCCAGCTAATAGGGTTTTGGCTTTTTATCCAATTTGCCATTCTGTGTCTTTTGCTTGGGGCATTTAGCCCATTTACATTTAGGGTTAATATTGTTATGTGTGAATTTGATCCTGCCATTTTGATGCTAGCTGGCTGTTTTGCCCATTAGTCAATGCAGTTTCTTCATTGTGTTGATGCTGTTTACCATTTGGTGTGGTTTTGGAGTGGCTGGTACTGGTTGTTTCTTTGTATGTTTAGTGCCTCTTTCAGGAACTCTTGTAAAGCAGGCCTGGTGGTAATGAAATCTCTATTTGCTTGTTTGCAAAGGATTTTATTTTTCCTTTACTTATGAAGCTTAGTTTGGCTGGATATGAAATTCTGGGTTGAAGTTTTTTTCTTTATTTATGTTAAATATTGGCCCCACTATCTTCTGGCTTGTAGGGTTTCTGCTGAGAGATCTGCTGTGAGTCTGATGGGCTTCCCTTTGTGGGTAACACAACCTTTCTCTCTGGCTGCCCTTAGCATTTTCTCCTTCATTTCAACCCTGATGAATCTGTTGATTATGCGCCTTGGGGTTGCTATTCTTGAGGAATATCTTTGAGTTGTTCTCTGTATTTTCTGGACTTGAATATTGGCCTGCCTTGCTAGGTTGGGGAAGTTTTTCTGGATAATATTCTGAAAAGTATTTTCCAGCTTGGATTCATTCTCTCCATCACATTCAGGTACACTTATCAAACATAGACTAGGTCTTTTCACATAGTCCCATATTTCTTGGAGACTTTGTTCATTCCTTTTTACCCTTTTTTCTCTAATCTTGCCTTCTAGTTTTCTTTCATTCAGTTGATCTTTAGCCTCTGGTGTTCTTTCTTCTGCTTGGTCAATTCTGTTGTTGAAACTTGTGTATGTTTCACAATATTCTCATGTTGTGTTTTTCAGCTCCATTAATTCACTCATATTCTTCTCTACGTTGTTTACTCTCATTAGCATTTTGTCAAATATTTTTTCAATGTTCTTTGTTTCTTGCATTAGGTCAGAACATGTCCTTTTAGCTCACAGAAGTTTCCTATTATCCACCTTCTGAAGCCTCATTCTGTCAATTCATCACATTCATTCTCCATCCAGCCTTGTTTCTTTGCTGGTGAGGTGTTGTGATGCCTCATAGGAGGAGAGGCATTCTTGTTTCAGGTTTTTTCATTCTTTTTGTGCTGGTTTCTTCCCATCTGTTTGTATTTATCCACCTGTCATCTTTGTAATTGTTGACTTTCAGATTGGGTCTCTGAGTGTATGTCCCATTTGTTGATGATGAAGTTATTTCTTTCTGTTTCTTAGTTTTTTTCTTCTAACTGTCCGGCCTCTCTGCTGTAGGACTGTTGAGGTCCACTCCAGAATTTGTTTTCCTGGGGATCACCTGCAGTGGCTGCAGAACAGTAAAGGTTGCTGCCAGTTTCTTCTTCTGCTACTTTTGTCCCAGAAGGCCTGCCAAATGTTAGTCTAAGCTCTCCTTTATAAGGTGACTCTTTGGATATACAAGGGTCAGGGAGCTGCTTAAGGAGATGGTCTGTCCTTTATAGGAGCTCAAGTGATGAGCTGTGAGCTCCATTGTTCATTCAGAGCTCCTGGGCAGGTACGTTTAAGTCTGCTGCAGCAGAACTCATAACCCACCCCCCACTTTTTTTTCCCAGGTGCTCTGTCCTGGGAAATTAGGGCTTTATTTATGAGTTTCTGTTGTGCTCCTGGCTTTTTTCAGGGCTGCCCTGAAAAAACTCCCAGCAAGGAGGCAGTCTAGTCACTGTCTGCCTGCAGAGGCTTTGCTGAGCTGCTGTGGGCTCTGCCTGACTGCTGTGTGAACTTCCTTGTAGTCCTGTTTATACAGGTGTAGTTAGAACTGCCTCAGCAATGGCAGCCCACCTCTGTAATGGCAGACTCTCTCTGTAATGGCGGACTGCCTCAGCAATGGCAAACTACCTCCATAGTGGTGGACTGCCTTGGTAATGGCGGGCACCCCACCCCCACGGAGCTGGACCATCCCTGGTTCAGCTGTGCTTGCTGTGAAACTCTTAATCCAGAGTGTTTCTGATTGCTGTTTCGTTGTGGGGTTGGACCAGTCAAGCCTGATCACCTGGCTCCCTGCCTCAAAGTCCCCTTTTCTTTTTTCTTTTTTAGTTGAACAGTCAATTCTGTCTTCCCGGTGTTCCAGTCACCTGTTGAAAAGGCACCAGGATCTGTGTGATTTCCCATGTGGTGACCCACTGTGCCAGCTGAAACAGCTGTGCTGAGATTTGTGGTGCTTTTTTGCCCAGGAATCTCCTGGCCTGGCTCCCTCTTTCAGTCCTCTTTTTAATCAGATGAATGGGTGACTCAGTCTCCCAGGAGCTCCAATCGCCAGCTAGAATGGTGCCCAGACCCAGCAAAACAGCCATGCCAGTGAAAACAGCCACGGGGGCCAAAGCAGCCATGCTGGTGACCCGTGGGGCCTCTCTGCCTGGGAATCCTCTGGTCTGTGGGCAGTAAAAATCTGTGTGGAAATTCGACGTCCGCTCACCCTCCGTGCTTTTGCTGGGAGCTGCAATCCAGAGCTGCTCCTAATTGGCCATTTTGGTTCCCTCTCCCCAACATTTCTCTTTAAAGCAAAAATCATATAATAAGATTTTATTAAGTTATTTGGTAAATTTTTATAGCAAAGTGTTTTATGGAATCTTACTTTGGGGACTGCAGCTTACTGTTTACCTTTTGAATATCAGCCTTTGCCTAAATCATCTGAAAAATTGTAGTTTGCAAGTCATAAATAGAATAATATGATTTTGTTAAAATGGAGTAATTTAAATTTAAAAGCAAGAGTTTTGTTTCAATTTTTAAGACTGTCATTTAGCTTTCTTGTTAAATTATGTATTCTTTTAACTGACAAATAAAAATAATAATATATATGTATCATATGCAACATGTCATGAAATATGTATACATTGGGAAATAGCCAAGTTTATTAATTAAAATATGCATTACCTCACATACTTATTTGTTTTGTGTGTTGAGGACACATAAAATCTACACTTAGTCATATTGGAAAATATTATACTTTGCCATTAACTATTGTTACAATATTGTACAATAGATCCTTTCTTCCTTCGTTCGTTTTCTTCTTTCCTTCCTTCTTTCTCTTTCTCTCTTTCCTTTCTCTCTCTCTCTCTTTCTTTTCTTTCCTTCCTTCCTTCCTTCTTTCCTTCCTTCCTTCCTTCCTTCCTTCCTTCCTTCCTTCCTTCCTTCCTTCCTTTCTTTTTCTTCCTTGGATGGAGTCTAACTTTGTCACTCAGGCTAAAGTGCAGTGGCATGATCTCGGCTGACTGCAACCTCCAGCCTCCCAGGTTCAGGCAATTCTCCTGCCTCAGCCTCCTGAGTAACTGAGATTACAAGTGCACACCACCAGACTTGGCTAATTTTTTTTTTTTTTTTTTTTTTGTAGAGATGGGTTTCACCATGTTGTCCACAGTGGTCTCAAACTTCTGTCCTCAAGTGATCCACCTGCCCCAACCTCCCAAAGTGCTGGGATCACAGGCGTGAGCCACTGCACCTGGCCCCCAAACTTATTTCTCCTTACTAGAAACTGTGTATTCTTTGCCCAATGTCCCTTCAACTCTTCTGACACCTACCTATCAAGTCCCTGGTAACTATGATTCTTCTCTGTATTTCCATAAGGTCAACTTTTAAGATTCCAAATATAAGTGTCTTTCTGTGCCTGGTTTATTTCACTTATGATCTCCAGGTTCATCCATGTTCTTGTTAGTGACAGAATTTCCTCATTTTTAAAGCTGAATAGTATGCCCTTTTGTATATATACTACATTTTTTTTAGAAAGAAGGAGAGAGAAAGAAAGAAAGAAAGAAAGAAAGAAAGAAAGAAAGAAAGAAAGGAAGGAAGGAAGAAAGGAAAAGGAATGTAGGAGAGGAAGACAGAGGAAGAAAAAGAGGAAGAGAGAACAGGAATGTTGCTTTATTCTAAAAATGGGCATTGAAAACCTCTTATGCCAATAATTGTGCTTAATAATGGTTGATCAATATTTCATTTAAACCTATGAGTAGGTGTGGTATGATACTGATAAGAATGTATATTTTGTGTATTTAAAGTGGAGAGATCTCTAAATGTTTAAGTTTATTGTTCCAGATCTGAGTTCAAGTCTTGAATATCCTTATTAATTTTCTGTCTCATCAATCTATCTAATATTGATGTTGAAGTCTCCCACTATTATTATGTGGGAGTCTAGAAAGTCTAAGTCTCTTTATAGGTCTCATGTATCTGGGTGCTCCTGTATTGGGTGCAAATATATTTAGGATCATTAGCTCTTCTTTTTGCATTGATTCTTTTACCATTGTACCTTTGCTGCTTTAAAATCAATTTTAACAGAGGCGAGAATTGCAAATCCTGCTTTTTGTATATTTATTTATTTTTGCTCTTCATTTGATTGGTAGATCTTCCTCCATCCCTTTGTTTTGAGTTTTTCTGTATCCTTGCATGTGAAATGGGTCTGGATGCAGAATACTGTTGGGTTTTGGCTGTATCTTTTGATTAAGGGATTTAGTCAATTTAAATTTAGGATTACTGCCATTTGATGTTAGCTGGCTGTTTTGTTCATCTGTTGATGTAAATTATTCATTATGTTGATGCTCTTTACTTTTTGGTATATTTTTGGAAAGGCTAATACTAGTTGTTCCTTTCTATGTGTAATGCTTCTTTCAGAAGCTCTTATAAAGCAGGCCTGGTGGTAATAAAATCTCTGAGTACTTGCTTGTTCATAAAAAAAAAAAATATATATATATATATATATATATATATATATATATATATATATATATTTCCTTCAATTGTGAAGCTTAGTTTGGCTAGATATAAAATTCTGGGCTGAAAGTTCTTTGCTTTAAGGATGTTGAATATTGGCCCCCACTCTCTTCTGGCTTATAGGGTTTCAGCTGAGAGATCTGCTGTAAGTCTGATAGGCTTCCCTTTGTTGGTAACCTGACCTTTCTCTCTGGCTGCCTTTAGTATTATCTCCTTCATTTCAACCCTGGTGAATCCAATGATTATGTGCCTTGGGGTTGCTCTTCTTGAGGAATATCTTTGTGGTGTTCTCTGCATTACCAGGGGTTGAATACTGTTGCTTAGCTAGCTTGGGAAAGTTTTCCTGAATAATATCCTGAAGAGTATTTTCCAGCTTGGATTCATTCTCTTTGTTGCATTCAGGTACACCTATCAAACGTATATTAGGTCTTTTCACATAGTCCCATATTCCTTGAAGACTTTGCTCATTCCTTTTTATCCTTTTTTTCTCTATTCTTGTCTTCTCGTTTTATTTCATTAAGTTGGTCTTCAAGCTCTGATATCCTTTTTTCTGCTTGATCAATTCAGCTATTGAAACTTGTGCATATTTTGCAAAGTTCTCGTGTTGTGTTATTCAACTCCATTAATTCATTTATATTCCTCTCTATATTGTCTATTCTTGTTACCATTTCATCAAACATTTTTTCAAAGTTCTTAGTTTCTTTGCATCGGGTTAGAACAAGTTCTTTTAACTCCCAGAAGTTTCTTATCATTCACCTTCTGAAGCCTGCTTCTGTTATTGGAACACAGATCTTCTTAATCAGGTCTTGTTCCGTTGCTGATGAGGAATTATAATCCCCTGGAGAGGGAGAAGTGTTCTGATTTGGGGTTTTCTCAGTCTTTTTAGGCTGCTTTCTTCCCTTCGTTATAAATTTATCCATCTGTCATCTTTGCAATTACCACCTTTCTAATTAGGTTTCTGAGTGGATGTCCAATTTATTGATTCTCAGTGCTGGAATCTGAGCAACCCACTGTGCTGGCCAAAACAGCGGCGTTAAGACTGATGGTGCTCTTCTGCCCAGGAATCTCCGGTCTGGCTTCCTTCTAGAGTTTGTAGTAAGTGACTCTGCCTTCCCGGAGCTCCAAACATTGGTCAGAAGGGGAACCAGTTCCATTTACTCTGCACCAAGAGCTGCCGCACTGAGGAACCAGCAAAACTGCTGTGCCAGCCACAAGAGTCACACTGGTGACCTGTGGGGCTCCTCCACTGGGAATATTCTGTTCCGTGAGTGACAAAAATTCATCTGAAAGTGTGGCGTCCTCTTGTTGTCTGCACTTTCACTGGGAGCTACAATCCCAAGCTGTTAGCGATCAGCCATCTTGGATCTCTCTCCCCGTATATATAATACTATATTTTCTTCATCCACTGATAGACATGTAGGTTGATTATGTCCACTTGGCTAATGTGAATACTGGTGGAATACATGTGGAAGTGCATGAATCTCTTCATCATTTTGTTGTTGTTCTTTTCCTAGGGTATATCCAGTGATGCGATTGCTGAATTATATCGTAGTTCTGTTTTTAATTTTTCAAGAGACTACCATACTGTTTTACATAATGGTTGCATTTACTAGTTTACATTTCCACCAACAGCATTCAGGATTCTTTTTCTCCACATTCTCACTCATGTTTACCTTTTGTTTTTCTGACAATAGCTATTCTAACACGTGTGAAGTGATATTTCACTGTGGTTTTAATCCACATTTCACTGATGATTCCTGACATTGAGAATCTTTTTATATAACTTTTGGTCAGTTAATTACTAGCATGTCTTCTTTTGAGACATATTTATCAAGTCTTTTGTCTACTTTTAAATTGGGGTATTGTTTTCTTGCCTTTGAGTTATCTAAGCTCCTTATATATTATGGATATTAATTGCTCATTAGCAATATGGTTTACAATATTTTCTTCCTTTTTTGTGAGTTGTGCCTTCATTCTATTGATTGTTTCTTTTTCTGTGCAAGTCTTTTAGTTTGATATAATCTCATTTGTCTTTTTCTCCTTTTCTCAAGAGTGCTTTTGGGTTATATCCAAAAAATTATTTCCCAGACTAATGTAATGGAGCTTTTCATCCAAGTTTCCTTCTAGGAGTTTTATACTTTCAGGTTTATGTCTTAAGTCTTTCATTTTGAGTTGATTTTTGAGTATGGTGTCAAAAATCAATGAACCATCAATGTATAGGTTTCTTTCTAGGCCCTCTATTTTGTTCCATTGGTCTATGTGTCTATTTTTATGCCAGTATTGTATTGTTTCAGTAACTGTAGCTTTGTATTATATTTGACATCAGGTAGTATGGTGTCTTCAGTTTTAACCCTTCTTCTCAAGATTACTTTGGCTTTTTGGAGTTGTTTATGAGTACATACAAATGTAAGGAGTTTTTTCTAGTTCAGTGAAAAAAAGTCATTGACAAATTGACAGCAATTTCATTAAATTTATAGATCACTTTGGGTAGTATGGACATTATATCAGTTTTAATTCTTCCTATTTATGAACACCAAATATCTTTCCATTTGTGTCTTCCAATTATTTTATCAGTGGTTTATAGTTTTCAGCGTACAGGTCTTTTACCTGCTTCATTATGTTTATTCATAAATAATTCTTTTGGAGCTACTGTAAATAGGATTGCTTTCTTGATTTTTTTTTCAAATAGTCTGTTTTTAGTGTATGGAAATGCTACTGATTTTTGTTTGGTGGTGTTGTATTCTGAAATTTATTTATTAATTCTAGGATTATTTTTGCTGAAGTTTTTTGAATTATATATATAATATATTATATTTTTATATAATTAACAGATATATAAAACCATATCATCTGCAAGAAGGGACAATTTAATCTCTTTCTTTCTATTTGGATGCTTTTTGCTCTTTCTTTTATTAATAACTTGAGCCAAAATATCCAATACTATGATAAATAGAAGTGGCAAGAATAGGCATTCTTTTCATATTTCTGATCTTACAGGAAAAGTTTTCAACTTTTCACCATGGAGTACAATGTAAACTGTGTGTTTTTCATATATGGTTTTTACTGCGTTGTGGTACATTCCTTCCATATAAAATTTCTTGAGAATTTTTATCATGAAAGGATTTGAATTTTGCCAAATGTGTTTTTGGCCTCTATTGAAATAATCGATTGGTCTTTCTTCTCTTATCATTGCATAACAGCTTTGTAGACTTGCATAGTTGAACAGCCTTGAATCACAGAAATAAATCCCGATTTATTATGGTGAATAATCCTTTTAATGTAATATTACATTTGGTGTTCTAGCATTTTGCATGTACGTTTGTCAGGAATAATGGCTTGAAAATTTATTTTCTTTTTGTGTCCCTGTCTGACATTAATATTTGAGCAATGCTGGTTATGTGTAATAAGTTTAGATGTATTTCCTCTTCTTCAATTTTTTTGGGAGATTTTGAGAAGGATTGATATTCTTCTTTATATATTTGGTAGAATCCACCAATAAAGCTCTCATGTCCCGAGCTTCTCTTTTAATGAGAAATTTATTTTTACTGAATAAATCTCCTTACTTTTTTGGTCTGTCAGATTTTCTATTTCTTCATGATTCAATCTTGATAAGTTGCATGTGTCTAGAAATTAATCCATTTCTTCTAAATTATTTAAGTTTTGATATATAATTATTTATAATAATATCTTTTGAGACTTTATATTTCTGTGATATTAGTTGTAATGTCTCCTCTTTCACTTTTGATTTTCTTTATTTGTATCTTCTCTCTTTTTCTCTTCACTAATATAGCTAAAATTTGTCAGCTTTGTTTTTCTTTTCAGAAAATAACACCTACTTTCATTGATGTTTTCTCTTTTTTTCTGGACTTTATTTTGTTTCTGCTCTGATCTTTATTATTTCCTACTAACTCTGGGCTTTTTTCTTCTTTTTCTAGTTCCTTAATGAGTAATGCTGGATTGTTTTTGAAATTATTTCTCTTTTTTTAATATAGGAGTATGTTGCTATAAACATTCCTTGTAGAACTTCTTTTGCTGCACTTTGTAGTTTTGATATGTCATGTCTCCATTTTTTGTTAGTCTCACAATATTTTTAATTTTTTTAAAATTTATTCTTTGATTCATAGATTGTTGGTGACCCTGCTGTTTAATTTCTACATATTTGTGTGTTTCAAAAATTCTTCCTGTTAGTGGTTTCTAGTCTCACACCATTATATTTAGAAATGATATGAAATGATACTTGATAGGATTTAAGTATTTTTTAATCTCTTAGGACTTCCTTCCTTTGTGGTCTAATATGTGGGCTATACCAGAGAATGTTTATCTGTCTGTCTTTTCAGGTATGTTAATATTTGCTGCATATATTTTTTCTTCAATGTGGGTGTAAATTATATATGTTATTTATAGATATATAAAACCTATTATGTATTATGTAATTTATATCTGATTTATAGAAAATAAATTTATATTTTATTTATGTAATATGATCTTTATTACATATATAAAATTATAGTCAATTATAAATAGGAAAATTAGGGAGTAATCACACAAACATATATATATATATATATATATATTTGCACCTACATTGAAGGAAAAATTACATACATATTAATAGATACTAAAAATTATTATATCCTTTTGATAATTATTAAAAATTGTTTTATTCTTTTTACAAATTGACCCTTATTTATTATATCATTAATCCATGTTAAATATATATATATATATTCTTTGTTTTTAAAGTACTAGGCTTAAAGTCTATTTTATCTCGTGTAAACATAGCTACTTCTGCTCTCTTTTGATTTCTATTTATATGATACATCTTTCTTCATCTTATCACTTTTAGTCTATGTGTACACTTAAAGCTGAAAGGAGCCTCTTATAGGCAACATATATTTGGCCTTAATTTTTAAAAATTCATTTAGCCAGTCTATAACTTTTAATTGAATAATATAATCCTTTACATTCAATGTAATTATTGATAGGAAGGACTTATTACTGTCATTTCATTCATTGTGTTCTTGTTGTTTTGTAGATTCTTTCTTTCTTCATCCTGTTGTTTTCTTTGGGATAAAGTGAGTTTCTCTAGCAGCATGCTATCATTCATAACTTTTTCTCTTTTATATTCATTATAAGGTTTTTGCTTTGTGGTTGCCATGAGGCTTTCAAAAAATATATCATTAGATCACATTATTTTTAAGCTGACATCATCTGAACTTTTATTACATACAATGAATACATTTTACTCCTTCTCCTCTGCATTTTGAATTTTCAAAGTCACAATTTACATTTTTATATTATGTATCACTTGAAAAATTATTGTAGCTCCTTAGAAATAATTTTATATTTTAACCTTTAAAGTAAGATAGAAGTAATTTATCCACCACCATTACAGTATTAGAATATACTAAAATTAACTATATACTTACTTTTCCCAGTGAGTTTAATACTTTTATATAGTTTCAAATTACTAATTGCTGTCTTTTGCTTTCACTTTGAAAAGCTCTCTTTTGCATATCTTGAAGAATGGTCTAATGGGTGGCCTTTGTCAGCTTCTATTTATCTGGAAAAGCCTTTATCCCATTTTTTTCTGCAGAACAGCTTAGCTTGGTAATGTATTCTTGGTTGACAGATTTTTTTTTCAGCATTTTTAAATACAGTAGTCCTTCCTCATCCACCATCTTACTCTCCATGGTTTCTGTTACCTGTGGTCTGCAGTGTTCCAGACATATTAAATAAAATATTATAATTGTTTAATTCATATGTTTGAAGTTGCATGTCATTCTGAGTAGCATAATGAAGTTTCATGTCATCCCTCTCCATCCTACTCAAGACATGAATCTTCCCTTTGTCTTGTGTGGCCGTACTGGACACTCTACCCACATATTACTGCATAGGAAAAGTGTGGTGCATACAGAACTTGGTATTATTTGCAGATTTAGGCATCCCTTGGGATTTTTGAAATATATTCCTAATGAATAATGTGGAAACTACTGTACATCATTCCGTACTCTGTTGGAATATAAGGTTACTGCCAAAATGTCTGCTGCTAGCCTTACTAAAACTCTCTTATATATAATATGTTTTCTTTATCTTTATGTTTTTAGGATACTCTCTGTTTTTTTTATATTGTCTGTTTTATTTTAATATGCCTTGGTATTGTCTTGTATGGATTAAATATGATTGAACATCTTTAAATTTCCTAGATACAGATATTTAGAACTTTTCCCAGATTTGGAAAGTTTTTTTTTTTATTGCATTTTAGGTTTTGAGGTACATGTGCAGAACATGCAAGATAGTTGCATGGAAAGTTTTTAGCTATTTTTTAAAATAAATATTCTGTTCCTTTTTCTCTCTCTTTCTCCTTTAAATTTTATACTTTGAATATTTGCTCTTGTGATATTGTTCCATTAATTTTATAAACTTTCTTTATTCTTTTATTTTTCCCCCTGAGTATGTATCTTCAAACAAACCATCTTTGCTGTAAATATTTTTTTCTGCTCCTTACTCATTCTGCTGTTGATAGTCTCTATTGCATTTTTAATTTCCTTCACATTTTTTTTAGCTCCAGAATTTCTGCTTTATTTATATGTTTTTGGCTTTCTGTTAAATTTTTCATTTTGTTCATTTTTATTTATCTAACATAGCTATATTGTCTGTATTTTCTTGAAATTTGTTGAGCTTTTTAAAAACAATTATGAATTCTTCTTCAAGTAATTTACAAATCTTTATCTTTGTTGAGTCTTTTACTTTTTTTATTTAGTGGAACCACGTGGTGACTGCACATTTGACAATGTAGGAACGTATGTCAGTCTTTGAATACTGGTTTTGGCTGGGCAAGCCAGTCTGCTTATCTAGGGATTTGGGGCAGGTCATCTTGAATGGCCCACAAAAAGACTTACTGCTGGAGTCTTCAGTATGGTATGTCCCTGAATTAGCAGAGGGATGAGCTTGGAAGCTGCACCTATTGAAATGGGACTGTTTGTTAGGTCTCCAGAGGTGGGTCTGAACCTGTATTCATGGTAGCCTCCCTGAAGGTTAGGTCCACAGGGGCTGTTCATGCACTGATCTGGGCCTTAAGCCTGAGTCTGAATGGGTTGATCACATGCTGGGATGGGGCCTGTAGCCTGAATCCATAGGCGCTGGATTGTCACTGCCTTTACTGGTGTGTACCTGACTTTGGTCTGCTGTAGTAGATCTGAGCCCCTTGGTCCACTGGAGCATATGGCCATATGGGGCATCCTAGAACCTGGGACTGGCCTAATGCTAATGTATGTATAAAGCCTGTGACCATAGTGGCTGGTCTGGAGCTTGGAATTACGTGTGCTAGCCTAGTACCTGTAACCACAGAACCTAGTCTGGAGGCTGGAACGTGGAAGGTTTCCTAGAGGCTGGATGTGCAGGTGCTGGCCTGTAAGCTGAGTCTTTGAGGGCTGGCCTAGATCCTGGAACTATGTGTGCTAGCCTGTGACTTGGGTTTATAGGAAAAATCCTGAAGCTTAAGTATGTGGGGCCCAGTCCATCATTGGGGTTTACTGGGATGAGATGAAACCTTAAATCTGCCAAAGTAGGCCTGGACCCTGAGTCTGCTAGTGTGGAGCTATAGGGGCTGGCCTGAATGGTGGGGCCATATAGACCAGCTAGGCACTGAGCAGGTCTGAAGCTTTGTCTGCCATAGGTGCCAGCTTGGTGCCTATGGGTACAGTGCCAGGGGTACTGACATGGCACTGGGATAGACCTGAAGCCTAAGGCTCTATAGACTGATCCTAGGCTAGTCTGGAACCTGGGGGCCAGACCTGAAGCCTCTATCCATAGCAACTGCCCTGGAGTTAGAGTTTTTGGTATTTGGCTTGGTCCTGGAGTAGGTATAAATTTCTGGCCCACTGAGGCCAACACAGTTGTGAAATTCCTGGTGGTTGTGTGGGTCCAAAGACAGTATCCCTCATGTATATCTCATACCTGGGGTGGTGGTATCTGGCTTGATACCAGGATGTCCCTGGATGTTCAGTCCACAGGTATCAACCGGAAATCTGGGGCTGTGGGAGCCAGCCTGGTCCTGGGTTTTACTGGTGGGTCCTGGTATTGGGGTCTGAGGCAAAGTCCAGTGCTCATTTCCCTTTCCATTTTCAAAATGGAGGTGTATCACTTCATTCTGTACTTCCTGGGAGGGTGGAAGGTGACACAGGTCATATAAAACTATCCTTTCTATCCTTCTCAATGCATCCTTTCTTATTTCTGTGCTATGTCAAGGTGCTATAATCTCTTATCTGGTTTCTTTAGCTCTTGTGAATGTGTATTTATGCATGGGTAATTGTTTAAATTGATGTTTCTGTAGGGACAGGAGCAACAGAAAATAATTGTTTAAATTGATGTTTCTGTAGGGAAAGGAGCAGCAGAAAATCTTACAGGTGCAAATTTTCTTTTCTGGAGAAAATAATAAGTAAAACCAGTAAAGATTTCCACTTTTGCCTGGGTCATCAGACTTGCCTAGCAGAGGGCCAGAGTCAGAAAGCAGGCTAATGCATTCTCATCCAAACTCATTGGTAAACAAGCAACCAATGCTCCAGGACTTTGAATTTCCAGACAAGTGAAAAAAATTCACATTCAGACCGAAGGTGTGCATAGTGTCATTACTATCTGAATATAGCTTTTAATTTAATTTTTTAGTCAAAAATTAACTGAAATAATTTTGTCCCCTCCTGGTTTATTGGTTTCACATTAGTATTTTGTGCTGTATAAAAGAATCATACAGAAACTCAAAGACTGAAAACACAACCATTTATTTAGCTCAATGTTCTGTGGTTGACTGCTTGGGCTTCATTCAGCTGTATGGTTTCTCTGCTGGTTTCAAACCAGAATCACTCACTCACATACCTGCTTATGTGCAGGTCACCTAGCTCTGCTTTTGGGTGTTGGCCTATAAATTGGAGTGACAGGGGCAACTGGGATACACGTTTTTTCATTATCAAACAAGCTAGCTTATGGTTGTTTACCTGCAAGAATAGAAGCTTCAAGAGGCCTTGAATCCAAAGCTGAGAACATCCACAGCATTACTTCTATCAGACTCCTTTGTCAAAGCAAGTCACAAGACAAGCCCAGATTCAAGTGGTTGAGGAATAGATTCTACCTCTTGATGGAAGATGTTGTAAAGTGTTTCAGTCTTGTTTGTAATTTATCACAGGTGTTCTGAATTTGATTTATTTTGTAATAAAAAATAATTAAAATTGGAACCTTTTAAAAAGGAAAACATGCTTAATTTCATCAAACCTTAGAAGACTGGAGTTCTGTAATTTAGGACACAGGATTGTGCAAGGTTTATAAATTATTTTATTTGAAAACCAGGCATAGAGGATTAAAATTTGCAAATGGACAGACCTTGGAAAAGGTCATTGCTCCTTAGAAAATTGACTAACAGGTATTTCTCTACTTACTGTTTTTTGGCTCCTTTATTCCTCCCATCCAAACACTTGTTACTAAAATATTTTCTGATTATAGAGAAGAAATCATATTTTTCTTTTTATCAAAATTGAATAAATATTTTACTATCCACTCTTAAATAGTTCTTTGCAATAGTTGTCTATGGATTCATTTCCCTTTAAAAAATCACAATCAATAAATATGCCCAGGATCTTTCAAAAAAGCATTTTTGGTTCATATTCAGATAACAGATGCTCTAAGGCTTTGTAAACTACTTAACTTTCTCTCTGTAGAAAGAACAATTATAAGTGCTTTGCTTTTGGCTTATTTCCATAGCTTTTAAGAGACAAACATCTGAATTATATTATGTGTGGTATTTGCATAGCTGCAAACATACTACTCACACAAAGATTTTGCTTATAAGCTTCAAAATGACCAAATCATTTGTAGAGAATTATAGGGTTAAGATTTATATTAAGTTTGTAATTCTATGAGCACATCTTGTATAGTTTCTCTTGAAGAGATAAGATATATTTGCACAGAGACTATACTTATAGAAGGCCATGGACCAAAGGAGAATGACTTATGCCATAGACATACAGGAGACAGAAGAAAATGCGAGGTGGAAGGGAGTGAAGGAAGTATACAAATAACAAAAAATGTTATGTATGAATTATATTTCCTCTTCTTTCACAGTTTTATTTGCTTCTACTCTTTCCAGTGTAAGCTGTACAATAAAATAATTTTGTGTTATTGAGGATTCCTGAATCCTCAAGTATGCTTTAAAAGTATCCATGGTTTAAATTGAGAAGACACATGAGTGGATTGACCGGAGTTCAGATCCAACCCACTCCCACATTTCTAAACTGAGATAAGTTGAGTAAACGACATTGATCCCCGTTTTCATCAACAGCAAATTGACCATGATAATAGCTACCTATCAGTGTCAATGTAAAATCTGAGCATATTGAACTATATAATGTTTACTGAAGAGTACAACTCTTCAATGAATGATCAATGTTTTATTTATATACAGTGATATATTTTTTGTGCACTGGAGAGTCATCCTCAATTCTGTCTCAGTATACATAAAGAAATTTTGTGTTTGTTGTAAATAAAATATTGTCCATTAAACATAACAAAGTCATCTTAGCAAGTTATTTTCACTGAGCAAATGTGGCTGCCCTATTTAAAACCTTAGTGATAAGAATGAATTTAGAGGGTGTATTTCTTATATGTATATGTTTATGAGAAAATCAAGAAATTAAAATTTTTTTGTGTAAAAGATTCAACTAAAGAATATTTTTTAAGAAGTCTAATCAGTATTACTAATGATAATGTAAACTATAGTTTTATGACTTAGTAATTATTTAGTAACTTCACTGGTAACATGGTGAGGGAAGTATTGCAACATACAGAACTGTGAAGCATATTTCATATGTATTGCCATAGATCTCTAATTTCCATATGATAGCGTATGAACTTAGCAATCATTTAATTATAGCTTCAATTTGGTACATTTTTAATACCACATTTTAAGAGTCAACTACTCACATTAAGTTTTCAGCTTTCCTGTTTTGCCAAACATGTTAAATACTTAGAGAAAGTAAATACACAATTGTATACTCTCTCAGTTGTTGAGATAGTGATTAACATAGGCCGAGTATCATGTTAAAGCAAGGAAAGGATTAATCACTGACTTCAGGAACTACCTGCTCTAGTGCAAGAATCATTATTGAATTTTAATAATTATAAATCTAAAAAATCATTACATTATTATAAATCATTAAAATTGGTATCTCTGTGACAAGAATCCTATACTTCAATGACTTTTTT
Organism: Callithrix jacchus; assembly: GCF_049354715.1. Classification (NCBI taxonomy): domain Eukaryota; kingdom Metazoa; phylum Chordata; class Mammalia; order Primates; family Cebidae; genus Callithrix; species Callithrix jacchus. The sequence goes on along the minus strand of NC_133504.1, from coordinate 163,564,176 downwards.
TCTTTTGCTTGTTTGGACAATTACCTCCTTTATCTCACTAAAGTTATCAAAATTCAGTGCTCACATGGATTCCTTTGGACACTTTCTGACCTCCTTGAACACCTGGTGCCCTTTATCTATCCCTGAACACTATATTAGCCTTTTCTCCAAGATGTGGGATATTGGAATAGTATGTGCTTCTGCTAGCACAATGACAGTGGAGAAGAGATATAGGAGAGATGTTTGTTCATTGAAAAATATACTTACACAATACAAATGTTTGTGTGTCTGTATGTATGTGTGCAAAAATTGTTTTCATTTATAACACAATGTCACTGCATTGGTAAAAACAATCTATTGACTACAGTAGAAAGAGATCCATACCATGTTTCATGGCCCACTTGAGTCTATATTATTTTTCCCTATGTCCCTATAAAACATTTTGTTGTTTTCTTCAGTGCTAACAATGTTTTTTTTCCATCTTTTCCCCCAGTTGTTTAAAAATTTCAAACCACTGCTCTCTTTGTAAATTTGTACAAATATTCTCTCAAAGTTCACAATGTTCTCATATGTTCATGGCTAATTGTTCATTATTCACATCACAGCTTAAAGTGTGTCATCTTAAGACACTCAGAGCATTTGTTCTAAAATATCCATGAAAACTTTTTTAAGTCTATACCTATGCCACTGTCCATGTTTCCTTTTTCCAACATTTTTTTAGATGTTAAAATTACCTTACTTACTAAAAAAAAGAAAAATTATAGTCTGTTTGCACCAGTTAGAATGTAAGTTTTGAGAAAGTCAGTTTCCCAGTATTTTGTTATGAAGTAAATGTTCAATAAATATATGCTTGTGGGTGCATGTATATGTATGTTGATTTTGAATGACTCATTTTTTGATGAAAAAAATAAATAAGTAGCTGAGCACGGTGGCTCACACCTGTAATCCCAACACAGTGGGAGGCTAAGGTAGGTGAATTATTTGAGGTCAAGAATTAGAGATCATCCTGAGCAACATGGTGAAACCCTGTCTCTACTAAAAACACACAAAAAATTAGCTGGGCATGATGGCACTTGCCTGTAATATCAGCTATTTGGGAGGCCGAGGCAGGAGAATAGCTTGAACTTGGGAAGCAGAGGTTGCAATGAGCTGAAACCTCCCACTGCACTCCAGTCTAGGCAACAGAGGGAGATTTTTTTCCCAAAATAAATGAATAAATAAATGAGTAAATAAATATGTGAGGGCTAGTTTGGCTTTGAAATAGTCAGATCTCTTTATTCACGCTTCCTTCTTAAACAAAGAATGGGTGTTTTGTCTCCCAGAACGCATCTAAGTCACTATTACATCCTCTATGTGTGTTGGAAGAAAGTTTATTATTACTGTGCTAAAGGGCTCACTCAGATCTCCTTTTATCCTGAAAATGTTTAGGTAGCTGTCATGCTACTCATAGAAAAAGTGATAGGGAAAACTGCCCACCACTTGGTTTATTGCATTCCAAGTCAGTTATATATTTCATTTTAAATCTGAGTGCTAATCAATACACTGGGATGTATTCCAAGTATGTTTTTAAGACAGCAAGCTGTAAATGTGGTATGACCTGAGGATGGAAAAAAATAGCAGGTGTGTGGGATCAATGTATTTCAGTGACATCACTGAATGAAGGCAGAGAGATGAATCTTAAAGAGTGGGAATGCTGATTTGTCAGTGGGAGCATTCTAAGCTTTAGGTCAGTTTTGTCTTTTCTCTTCCCAAACTACTAAAATATCTTATCAAATGTTATTCACTATTTTTACAGTATTTTTATTTTTACTTATTTACCACAGTTGATTCTTTGAGAGCTTGAGCTAACTTGCTGAAAGGGAATGATTTTGAACAAAGACACAGTAAATTACTACAAGGAAGGTGTCAATGTAGTTTCTGAAAACAAGTATCTACTTCTTTCAGGAAAAACTTACACAGTAGGAGAACTGGACTAATTTTCTCCAAGGAATGTAAGTGTTGTTTTAGTTAACTCCTCAGACATTTTCCAAATAATAAAATTTATTTTGGAAAGGCTGCACTTCCTTTCTTGACAATCCCTAGTTTCTTTGAGAATTATTTTCTCTCTATTATATTTTCCCTTTCATTCATTTCTTCTCCAACAAATGTTTATTATGAAACTACTGAAATTCCAAGTACACAGTACAGTGGTGAATTAAACAAATCTCTAGCCTCACAGTGCTAATTTTCTAACAGTAATCATTTGCTAGCCTTTAAGAACACTCATTATATTCCAGAAATATTTCGTAATACTATACCTGTGAAATGAACTTTATTATTAACATTATTTCCCATTTTAAGGTCAAGGAAACTAATCTTAAGAGCACATAGGTCACCATTTCAAGATGACCAATCTAGTAAGTCTTAAAAATCAGATGTAAAAATGGATAGTTGGCCCATGCCCACATGCTTAGCTGCTCGACTATTATTTTGTCCTTTTTTTTTTTTTTTTGAGACAGTTTCGCTCTTGTTACCCAGGCTGGAGTGCAATGACGCGATCTCGGCTCACGGCAACCTCCGCCTCCTTGGTTCAGGCAATTCTCCTGCCTCAGCCTCCTGAGTAGCTGGGATTACAGGCACGTGCCACCACGCCCAGCTAACTTTTTTTATTTTTAGTAGAGACAGGGTTTCACTATATTGACCAGGATGGTCTCGATCTCTTGACCTCGTGATCCACTCGCCTCAGCCTCCCTAAGTGCTGGGATTACAGGCTTGAGCCACCGCGCCCGGCCTATTTTGTCCTTTCAATGGACTCTTCCAGTACTGATGTCTATGGGCTTTTCCAATACTGAACACTTCCAATACTTATTTCTGTGATATTCATTCGCTTTCTTGAGTTTATAAATAAATTTAATATTTTTAACATTTTAATTACAAAAATAAAAATAAAGAAACTGGGAAATGGAGGAAATACTCATATGAATTTCATGTTAAATTGTTATTCTCTAAATTGTCTCATACACTGAAGCAGCAAATAGCTGTAATCACAGTACATGAAGAAATCTATGTTCTTTCTTTTTCAGTATACATTTTATTATAGTCTTTTCATAATGTTAAATAGAGTTCATAATCATTATTTATAAAGACTGCATGAAAAGCTTTTGCATTGATACATCATTATATATTTAACACTACCATTGATGGATATTTTACTTTTTCAAGGAGTAAATTTCATTATTTTATTACTTAAAAAAAGTACTCTGGAATTTCAATTCAAATTAATTGAATTAACTATATAAAAGTGTTTGTCATCTTTATGATAGCTAGTATTTTATGTACTACAATCTGTCTTTAAAATGTACTTCAGCAAGTGTCTTTTGTGTCCTACCATTTACTAATCACTGTAATAGACTTAAAGGATGTTGCCTTGGTAAAAACTGTCACTTAAATTCAAGAAGCTTCTAATCCAGTAGGCAAGACAGAAACCCAAACCAGTGTTAAGATATGAGAACATGTAAGATATAATTATATGATGGAGTGCCTAATCTAGTAATATAGTGGTGACAAACGTGGGTGAGACAGAAAGGGTTTGTGGCCAAGTGAACAGTTACACAGAGGATGGTAGAGAAGAAATATTAAGGGATGAGTAGTCCAGAGAAAGAGAACTTTCTCTTTCTCTTTCTCTATATCTATGTATACATAGATATATTTATGTATACATATATATAAAATTAGTGAAGAAGAAAATATGAACTTTTTAGAAAGTAGTTTAAAATGATTTTATAATATGTAACAAATGAAAAATATTCTGAAAAATAATTTAAAAAACTGATCTTGAATAGAATGCTAAGTTTACATATACTTGAAATGACTGTTCTTGAAAGGTAATTTTAAAAATTGTGTGGACTGTAATAATAGAATTGCAAAACTATAAACTTTCTACATGATAATATCAACTCATTCAATTTTCTCCAAAACTTCCTCTTTTATGATTCCTGTATATAAACGCCAAACAAAATTATAATTTTTCATTTATATCTTCATTCAGTTATCGAATACTAGACAAGAAGAACAACATTATTAATACCATTCAATAAGAGCTTTTTTGTTGGTTACTAAATTGTGGATTTTGACAAAAAAACTTTGAAAATTTAGGAGGGACTAGAAACTCCTTAATTAATTGCACATTATCTAAATGTATATCAAATTGAAACTTTCATTAAATTATCTGTCATAATTTAAACAAGTCATTTATAATAAAATGGAATCAAACATTTCTAGGTTTTAGATTTTCTTCCAGTCAGAGTCAAATCTAAATCATTAATTTGATTACAGGTTTATTCTCAATCTTGTCATGATCTTTTTTAGGAGAGATAAAAAGAAAACTATATTCATTAAGTGTGAGAGTAGAGATTATATGGAAAGAAGAGCAATGACTGTTTAAAAGAAATATGCACCTCCAACAGAGATTGTGGTAACCTAACTTGCGCTAGCCTGAGTGACTCCATTTTAGCTAATATCTCCAGCCTCACTTCCGCCTCCCTGCCGCAGCCCCTCAGGTTCATAACTGGGTCATGCTGTACTCGAGCCCTGAAGCGCTGAGGTTTGAAGCACGCTGCTCTTAGCACCTGTAATCATTGTAACCACATCCTGCTTGTCAAACCCACCTGCTATGGTGAAAAACTCTTTGATTATTGTATAGAAAGTACCTGAACACCAACCTTAGTGATTGTATGGAAAGTTCCCCCTACTACATGGCTTAATGCCTCCTACTAACTTGCTTTTTCTGCTTCTATAAAATTCCACTTCAGCTAGGTACCCCGTTCCCTACCAAAATCAAGGTAAAAAAGATAATCAAGCCCCATCCTCCAGATCGAGAGAATTTTGAACATTAGCCGTCTCTTCGTTGCTAGTTAATATAGGACTCTTAATTTGGAACTCAGAGCGTGGGGCCTTCCTTCTAACTCGCTTGGATACAACAAGATCGCTACAGAAAGTAAACTAAAATTTTGCCATGAGTAGGAGATTATAAGAAGATTATTAATTCAGTGACTTCTTTTGGGCAATCCCTGAACAAACTTGATCAGATTGAAAAGTGAGGAAGACAAAATTGATTTTAAATGTATGATTTTATAGCACTGTACTAATGTTTGAAAGACTGTCTGATTTTGGAAAAGTAAAATCCTTCAGAATATTTACATAGATCTAATGAAAACTTCCTTTGTATACCTGAAATATAGATTTATATGACAGTTAATGATTTACATATTCTTAGCGAATTAAAAACAACTTATTAAGTATAATTTTTAATATTTTGTTGTATTAAACAGCTGGAGGTTGTAACCTATAATGAAGTAATCCATTATGAATTATGAAGTTATTAATACACATCGACTTAAGCATCTGTGGTTCACAGAAATTACATGGAATTATTTATCAATGCCATTTCCCCTTTCTGCCTTCCCCAACTACATTTGATAAATAGGGCCAGCCTATCTTTGTCATTACATAGGGAACAGAGTCTGATCCAAAACATATGGCTTAGAGTTTAACGGTAAATTACATGAATATTTATGAATACACTATCCAATATACAGAATTTCTAAAATTTTTGAATGATTGAGATTTAGCATTCAACTTGGTAGAGTAGGAAAATGTAGGATTTAAATTTAAAATAAAATAACCACAGTTTCTCAGGTAGTTATTAATTAGTCAACTCTGTGCTACAGCTTTACCTCTCATATTCAATTTAATTATTCAAACCATTTTTCAAGTGAGGACACTGAGTAACCCATCCAGGCTCACACTGCTAGTGAGTTATGAAGCCAGAATTTAAAATCAAATATGGCTGACTCAAGATACCAGTCTCTTTTTTCAACTGCAAAGTTGGAACAATAAACCCTATGTCATCCCTAACTTACAATGCTGTTTTGAGGTTTAAATGTAAGAGTGAAAAAATTTTGTAAACTGTAAATATCTAAATTGATATAAATCTATTTTTTAATGTGGGTAATTACTTATACCATCCTCTATATAGGTGGTCCATAAAGAAGCACAAATAGAGCAACGGGAAAAAAATTAAAAGCTATGTAAAGGAGTCTTGCTGTAGTATGCCACCGACACAGTACCCAAAGCTGTCACAGGGAGCCCTTCACTCTGTTTCCATCTGTTCAAAATCTTTTCTTAAAATATTTGGCCTTAGGCAGTTCCTAGGCAGAAAAGCTCTAAAATATCAGGAGTAGAAAGTTTTTTAGACATTGCATGCTAATAAGACGAATGAAGATTTCTGCATAAGTCTGATAAACCAATTAATAGCGTTATCATTGTTCATATCCTGGTTTAGAATATGAAAGATTGATGGTAGTGTGCTGCAGGAGAGCCAAGGCTTGTATTTATTGAAATTAGCAGAGTTGATGTACAGATGATCTCTGTTTTACTCATATCTTCACATCTTAATCCAATTAACCCAAGTCATCTTAAACAGGTATACCTTCATTTCTTAGCATTCTTCCCCTGCGTTCTCTAATGAAAGTCCAACCAAACTAGCAATTAGGCCATGCTCCCATTTCAGGGACAGGTTAAGTAAGATTCTTTTAGGTCCAACTTCAAGTCTGAAAGTCTTTTTAAATGTCATCTGTAACTGGGATTTGAGGTAGCCCAATACATATTATTCCTATTTTTATCGAATTTGCAGTGAAGTGAGATACATTCAGAATTCAGGGAAAACGCAAATGACAATTTTATTATGAAAAATCATAGGTTCAAAAGTTGTTTTGTAAATATGTGGTAAATGGGCTTCATCGTACAGCAGTGAGACAATAGGTGCCTGTTCACTGGCAACAATAGTCAGTTACTTGTTTACTACATCGATGGCCAAGAACTGTGAGCTCCCTACAGGCAGCTGCAACTGAGAGAAAGGAAGGAAATGTGTTAAGCTATGCATGTCCAGGTCTTGACCTCAAATTACCAATAAGATAATTTACATTCCTTAAGTTTGAAATAATTGATAGTGGAGAGATGAACAAGAGTGAGTGCTAATTGATATCTTGTCATAAGAAAAACATGAAATAAGAAGACTAGATACCCATACGAATACTAAACTAGATTCAGTGGCCCCAAAACTTCTGTTTTAACATACTCATGGAGTCAATCTCTAAATTCAGATTCTGGTAATTTCCTTGTATTGCGCCCAATCCTCTTCCTAAATTGAGAAACAAGTATAGAAATATTTTGAAATTAAGAGAGAGAGAGAAAAAACACACACACACAGCCAGATACTAAGAGCAAAGAAGTAAGGAAGACTGGGTTTTAATTCTTAAGCTAATTGCTGGGCTGAAAACAGAGCCAAATCATGGGGACTGCACGACCAACTGGAAAGTACACAGAGGGCAACACCTGGAATATTTCATCAGTAAGGGCTCACTCTTACGAATGTTGCCCAGGAGTTTCATCTGCAAACATTGAATATATGTTATTTTATTTTATATTTTATTCCCTAAGTTTTACATATGGCATTCTTAGTATGTTTGTTTTGTGCTTATGTGGCTTGGGAGAGAGGCTGTGATGTCCAGGAGGCCACAGAGAGAAATATAGAGTCACTTGTGAAATTTATCTTACCATTTTTTTAACTCTCCATTAAAAAGAAAAGTTATCAACTTTCTTGTGGTTCAAACAAAATAGCCATTGCTTTCAACATCTTTTATTATTTATTTATACTAAATATTATTTATGATTCATGGTATCATCAAATAAAATCTATTTCTAACACACATGGTTCAAAATTTGGGTTCGCAGGCTTGGTTGTTTTGGTATTTTGTTATTCGAGTTATAAAAATGTGATAGACACACTAAATAGCAATCCATGTTTTTCTTTGTAAAGATTCATATCCCAAGACCCAGAAAACAAAATAACCAATCAATTGCATTTGCCAAAATAAAATTTGCATTTTTTACCATAAGCAAAGCAGAAGTAGCATCAAATTTTGAGCATTTTAACAAAATCCTCTTGTACAGACACAGTCTAATGCCTTCCATAAAACCATAGTATTGACTTATGATCAACTGATTAACAATTTTTTAAGTTTCCTTACACCTATTTTCAAAAATTTAATAATTATATTCTATTGTGTAGAAAACAAAGTGTTTAAAAAATATTTTTTTATAGAACCAACTTACTGATTTCAGGATTACATTATAGGTGAAAATTACATGGAAAATGTCTTCAAAAATGCAGATATGCTAGATTCACATCCAGATATTATCATTCAGTTGCTCTGCAGTGACTGTGGCCAGAAATCTTCAAATTTTTGGCTAGCACTACATGTGACAAGCTAGCTTTGTTTGAGGAATTCTGCCATTAAAATTGTTGATGGAACTTCACTACCTGGGATGAGATTTTACCAAACCTTTGCTCAGTTTGCTCCTTCGTGGAATCCAAGTCACATTGGCAGCACTTACTCTTCCAACAGGACTTTTCTGATCATCATTGTCACCTCTATCACATCTCTCTGTTTAATTACTTAATAGCTCCTGTCAATACTAATATATTTGTTTCTCCTGTCATATTTAGTTTTGAATCCAATCTAAATGACCCTAACCATACCTGGTATGTAATGTGAAATCTATAAATATTTGTTTGCTGAATAATGAAGTAAGACACCAGAGGCTAATTAGAAACTCAAATCATTAGATGAGAACCAGACTTATCCTTCTTCCTAAAAAACAAACATATTCACTATGCAAGCACCCCACTAACATAAGCGAAAATCCAAAATAGAGACAAAAAGCTCTTCATGGACAAATCATCAACACTCAAAGAATTTTTTAAAAAATATTTTTAAAACTTTTCCAGTTTAATTATGAGAATTAAATAACATATATAATTTTATGCTTTTCTTTGCACACTTACCATTATATAATTTGTAGCAGATGCTGTCAGTAACTTACCCAGAGCCTACAGAATTTTCGGTATGCGCTAACCAACTTCTAATCAGCAGCATTTGCATCTACAAGCCTGGGATATAAATCCCAGACACATGAATACCTTAGTTCCCTTGCCCTACATGTAGGACATTTTTCAAAGCGTATTAAGCCACTTCTAGATTTAAACCGCTGTGATAGTTGACTTAGTAAAGAAGCTTAACTGGCTCTCTTTTTTCCCAATATCACTTTCCCAATAAGACTTGTGCTTCTTTCAAAATCAAGTTTTTGCCCTGGAGTCTTTTCTCAATGTGAATTTCTGGAGAAATCCAAACAAAGACATGGCTTTTTTTCACATTTTCATATTGTTTCTTATTTTTCTTCAACATATTTGGCACACACTAGGTCTTCAAAAATATTTAATGAATGAGTGAAAAGATGTTTCATTCTTGTCTTTATCTCCTTCAAAATTTGTTGTCAGTCTTTTGCCATCAACTCCACCTTGTAAACTACAAGATAACTTTCAATTCCAAGTTATAAATGCTAACTCCTTTTCAATCCTCTCCACAACTATACCAGAATCTCCTATTCTTGGAGATTTGATTTCATGAAAATTTACAAATAGTATTTATAATCTCTTAGCATTATGACTTGAGTGTCTGCACTTTCATTGCCATTTTGTTATCTGCACATTTTTTCCATACTGGGACATACACTTAATAAAAAATTGATAGCCTATAACATGCACTTGATAACAATTTAAAAAATCAAACGAATGAATGAGGAACATCAGACTTTCTCTGTGTTCTAGTTTCTTCCTGATTGCTACATTCTTTTTAAGGTCTTCTCAGTGTTCCCCAGTTCAATTATTTACCCAAATTATTTGCCTGTTTGCCTTATTCTTAACGTCTTCACAGCAAGCATCTCTACATAGTTTAGAGGAAACATCTGACATAGGAAATCATTTATACATTCTTTTTTCCCTTCCACGTACTTCACTTGATATTTCTCCCCTGTGGAGTATCCTTGGTGCCCACTTCTTGCTCCTATTGTGACCATCCTCCAGACTAGACCCCCACATTTCAATTTTGTGTGTGTGATTTGCTATATTCCTTATTCATCAGATCAATATATAATCCACCATAGCTGCAGTGGGTGATTGGCTATGTTGCTGGATACTAACGAATAACAACTTGAAACTCACCATATAGGTAACAAATCACTGTGTCTCATTTTTCCATACATTCAGCCACTCTATGTCTTTCAAATAGAAAGTTTAGTCATTTTCCATTCAGTGTTATTACTGATAAGTAAGGGCTTACTTCTGCTACTTTTTATTTGTTTGCTGGTTGCTTTGTGGTGTTGTCTTCTTTCTTTTCTTCCTGTCTTTCTTTAGTGAAAGTAGATTTCTCTGGTGATACGATTTAGTCTCTTGCTTTTTATTTTTTGTGCAGTGATTGTATGTTTTTAGATTTGAGGTTACCATGAAGCTTGCAAATACTATTGTACAACCCATTGCTTTAACCTGATGGCAACTTAACACTGTTTGCATTTACCAGAAAGTAACAAAACTAATAAAAGCTCTATGCCATAACATTCTCCCTTGCTTTTCAACTTTTTGTTATTTATATCTTATTGTGCTAAGTTGTTGTAATAATTATTTTTGGTTGGTTCATCATTTAGTCTTTCTACTTAACCTAAGAGTAGCTTACATACCATAGTTACAGTGTTATGATAGTCTGTTTTTTAATGTACTTACTACTAACAGTGAGTTTTGTACCTTCAGATGATTTCTTGTTGCTCATTAATGTCATTTTCTTTCTGACTGAAGTACTCCCTTCAGCATTTCTTATAGGAGAGGTCTGGTGTTGATGAAATCCTGTAGCGTATTTGTTTACCTGAAAAAATCTTTACTTTTCTTTCCTGTTTGAAGAATATTTTAGCCAGATATACTATTCTAGGGTAATTACTTTTCCCTTCAGCACTTTAAATATATCATGCTATTCTCTATTGGCCTATAAGATCTCCACTAAAAAGTCTGCTATCGTGTGTTAGAGCTCTATTGTATGTTTCTTTTCTCTTGCTGCTTTAGGATCCTTTCTTTATCCTTGAACTTGGAGAGTTTGATTATTAAATGTCTTGAGGTAGTCTTTTTATTGGTTAAATCTACATGTTATTCTAGAACCTTCTTGCACATGAATACTGATGTCTTTCTCTAGCTTTGGAAAGTTCTCTGTTATCCCTTTGAGTAAACTTTCTACCTCTATTGCTTTCTCTATTTTTTCTTTAAGGGCAGTAACTCTTAGTTTTGCCCTTTTGAGGCTATTTGACCTCACTGTCTGAAAGGTCACATGTCTCTGTTTCTCTAGCGCCTTATTTAGTACACTTTGTGAGGTCATGTTTCCTGGGTGGTATTGTTAATAGTAAATGTTCTTCAGCGTCTCAGCTTTGAAGAGTTAAGTGCTGATTGTAGTCTTTACTGTCTGGGCTTGTTTGCACCTTTCCTTCTTGGTAAGTATTTTCAGATATTTGAAAGGATGTAGGTGTTGTGATCTAAGGTATCCTGCCTTGGGGAGTTCCCCAAGCTCAGTTATGCTGTGGTTCTTACAGGCTTGTAGAGGGATCACCATGATTGTCTTGGATACAATCCTGGCGAATTCTCTGGATTATTAGGCAGAGTTTCTTCTCTTCCCTTACTTCCTCTCAAACAAACAGAGTCTTCCTCACTCTCTGAAAACTCAACATATACAAGCTAATATGTGAGTTATAATACAATTCTTCAATGAAATAACAGCTGATTACTGGCATCAGTGTCATTGTTTGATAATTTCATCTAATCATAGAAGAAGCAATATTGAAAAGTTATTTAAATCACATAATAAAAGTAGATGCCGGATGTATTTTGAAATCAAATTTTCTCTCCCCTTTTAAAATATACCTCTGATTCCCACCTCACTTAACCAAATTTTCCAAAATTTTCCAGCCTCTTCTGAATTATTCTTGTGTCACATGGTACTTGGTGTACCTTGCAGCTATAATATGTCTCAATAATGTAGGTAATAGTTTACCTTCTGGACTATCTCAAAGCATGTATACATACATATATATATATATACACACACTCATATATACATGAGTATGTATACATAAAAACACATTTACTTATCATCACATCCACACATCCACACTAAATATGAAGAATCCATTATATATATATAAACTTATGTGTAAAACTTTCCTTTTTCTTATGGACACTATTTTGGTAGAATCCTATTTTTTAAATCCATTATGCTTCTGAGAAAAAATGCATTACATATACACATAATCCTTAGGGATTATGATCTATTTTTGAAATGCGACCATAACTCCATGATCTATTAGCTCTAGATACAGACCATTTTCCTCAACTCTCCTGTGAAGGAGAAAGTAGAGTGTGTGTTGGTGGGAAGAGATGAATGGCAGGTGCTAATAAATAAAAAAATGAAAATTTTTATTCTTTTGGTTCTAGAGAGAAATGTGATATTATAATTTGACCATATTCACCAATAGAAAGCATATAGAAAGGGCTCCCTAAGGTTTCTGTAGTTCTGTTTGTTAAAGACAATATGCTATAAAGTGACTTTTTATTGTTTTTTGCTTTCTGAAAAATGAATATTTTCTGTGGACCGAGTTTGCTGTGTCTTGGAAAGCAGCTTGCCTTCAGGCACATTCTCAGGGAACCTACAGGCATGCTACATTAAAGGGAACAACTTCATATACCAGGCCTTTGTACATTTTCTTGGATGAAGCTCCAGAAGGGTTTGATTTGTATCAGATGATACTCCACAGCAAACAGAGAAGAGCTATTGCATGGTTCCAAACAGGCTTTGGACAACAACATGAGAACTTAGGGGAAGTCTGCCTGCAGCGCCATTGTTCTCTAGTCCCTTCATCCCATGGTGCTTCATTTTTCATATCTCAGGTATTCATTTTTCATTTAAAGCCTTCTAATTGCCTAGGAGACTCCCTTACTGAGTTTGATTTGACTGTTCTTCCCTTCTTTTATCAAACTCAACCCTTCATTTTTTGCCTTTCTACACCTGCTTACCACTTGTGATGTCTTCTGTGGAATGATGTCATAGTTAAAATCTGATGAAAAATGCTTTATGAGGAGTTCTCAATGACTCAGGTAAAAAGAAACAACTAATGAGAGTATTTTAGGTAGTTATTAGCAAGGGCAGTGAGGGATGGAGACATCAAGTTTTTTCTATATTTGTCCTATTCAAAATTAACTGTACACAGTCTCCCGGTGATGTCTCTTTTTCTCTCTTTAGCATTACAGTATAATAGAAAAGAATAAAAATTTGCATATGCACTCATCATTATATACTTTGTTTTTATGCACATATATCTGTCTATATGTTGCTGTGTCGAGTTGAATACATAAAGATATGTACACTGTAATTTATGGCTCATGTAAAGTATCATAAGATTTGCCTTGACTCCACTCAATTATTACCTTACATAGTGACTTTAGGACTCAGTTTCATTTAAGACAAGATCCCTTAGGCAAGAAATGTGTCCAGCAGCCATAGAATAATATGTATTGGCAATATTTTGTTTTAAAATAAAGTAGGTCTCCCTTGAAATACATTACTATATCTAAAATTTATCGAGTAAAGTAGACAAAAGGTGAAAATATAAAAGATCTTAGAAATGAGCAGTATGGTTCATGGTTACTCAAGAGGTGGGAAAATAAAAGAAAGGTATGAAGTAGACTAAGAAGGATCAGTAGAGAGGTGTATTTTGGGGCTAAGAGAAAACTGAAATCCACAGGAAGAAAGTATCAACATGATATAAAAGCCAGGGCTGGGTCTTGCCTCTAATACTATGTTTGTCACTTATAAAGTAGCATGATATTGGACCGGCAGCTTAACTATTCAATTCCTGTTTCTTTGATTTAAAAACTGGGTAAAAAATAGTAACAATCTCATAGAATTATTATGAAGGAGGCTCAAGCTAAAATTCACAAAAATGTTAAGATTGCCTCTGGCATTTTATATTGTATTTTTCTATTATTATTGTCATCAACATAATTATGAAAGGACTTATCAGAAGTCATTTTCTTCACTCCTATCTTCTACTACTACATTATTTTATTTATTTCTTATGTTGTCCTCAGTTCAGGCCCTCAAGCATAAAGACTAAAATTTTGCTATTATTTTAAAGGGTTAACAACAGATTCTCTAGATTGGGGTTAATTCAGCTGACACAGAGTAAAATGCAAGGAATCTCTAATCAAGAGCTTAACATGAGAGAGCCATCATCTCAACATATACAACTCAAGCTAAAAATGTGAGTCATTTCAGACAGGAAATTTAACTTCTAGGACATTACCTAAGAACTTACAGCTAATAAACTGGCATCAAAATGCAAATATTGCTGTGTAGGCTCCAAATTGTAAAGCTAGTTTTAGTAAATACTAATGAATTCCATCCCTACAATTTGGATTTTTTATTTCCTAGAATGTGACCAGGGATTGAGCATTTATCGAGTTAGTAGTGGCCGAGAGCGATGGGTCGAGCCTGTAATCCCAACACTTTGGGAGGCCAAGGCAGGTGGATCACCTGAGGTCAGGAGTTTGAGATCAGCCTGGCCAATATGGTGAAATCCTGTCTCTACTAAAAGTACAAAAAAAATAGTTTGGCATGGTGGCAGGCTCATGTAATCCCAGCTACTTGGGAGGCTGAGGCAGGAGAATTGCTTGAACCCAAACCTGGGAGGTGGAGGGTGCAGTGAGCTGAGATCATGTATTGCATTCCAGCATGGGCAACAGAGTGAGTCTGCCTAAAAAAAAAAAAAAAAAAAAAAGAGAGAGAGCAACGAAAATCAGAATCATGTTATTTTTAGACTTCAACAATGAAATATTATGAGCTATATCCATAATTGCTGATTCAATGTTTACTCTGTCATAATTGTGTATGAGGGGGATGAGGGATAATAGTTAAATTTAATTTGAACGAAAATTCAATACATTCAGTCACAGTATTTCAAATGAGTAGCTCAGAACAGATTGTCATGTAGCAAATTCCAGATATGCTCTGTTAGGATAACGAGTTCTGGTTTTTGGTATCTTGGCCATTACAATGGCCATCAAGAAGTTTAAAAGATAAATATGCCTATTTTCCTGCCCCTAAAGACATGTATCAGATAAATTGATTTAAAATTGCATGTATCTAGAATTGAATGTAGTCTTTTCCATAATACTAGCATCATATAGCAGTTTTAAAAAGAACATAGCTATCAGAAAGAACATAGTCCTTATGAGACAGAAAAAAGAGTAATAAAAAGAAGATCTTGCATTTACTTGGCATTCATTTTGTTTTAATAGAAAATATTAACAATATACTGCTTTTCAAAAAATAGAAGAACACACTCATGGTTGTTAGAGAGAAGAATGTTTATTATCCATTATAACCACCATTTTAATTAAGACACATACAGATTAAATACTGTAACAAAGAACAAATAGACAATTCCAAACAGAACTACTATCTAACTCTTCAAATTCCATGTATAGATATCTTTAAAATTGAGCAACTTCATATATTTTGTATTGATTTTATTATAAAATAAGATAGTTTTGTTTGTTTTTTTTTAGTTTAAATTGGCTGTTCATTTGAAGAACTCTTGCAATACGTGGTTTAGGCTATATATTTCAAATGTATTTCTGATTGACAAGTACAAGAAAAGAGGAAATGGCCACTTAACTGGAAATTGCACAATAAAATCACATCCCTATCTAAAGATGATTTGAAGAGCTGAACATAAGTTGTTCTGTTTTAAAATTGTTTTACTAACAGAATTTTTAGAACTCTTATTTAATCTATGATGACAAAGAAGTCTGCAGTCACCATCCTGGTATAATATTCATTTGGATTTTATATCTTTTAAAACTCAATTTTCTGCAATAACATATTTGATTATTATCAGTCACCTTATTACTTATTAGATAGTAAAATATGAATGAGGTTTTATTTGAATGTATAATATACTGATACTTATTTATTAAGCTGTGTCTGCTATTCTGTAAAATACTCCAATATCTCTGATACTCTGGGTTACCATGACAGTATGCAATTTGTATACTATATCTTATAAAAACATTTATTTTTTGAGAGTGGTAGGGGGTAGTGTGCTCGCCATTTCTAATCATTTTCAGAGTGTCTTGAGCTGATTCTCACAGGCGTGGTTACTGGCTCCTGCTCCACCCTGGATTAGTGACTTATGTTGATCTTGATGAAAGAGCAACTGATACTCTCAGGGAATTTAATGAAGAAGGAGCTTTGTCTGTACTAGGGCAGTTCAAGGAAAGTGGCTTATCACATGTTCAGAACAAAAGTGCATTATTATGTGGAGTTATGAAGATCTACATGCAGAGAGAGAAATGGGAGCAAGGTGCAAGAGTCTACAAAGGGACCTGATGAAGTGAACATCAAGGCCTTGCTTGAAAGAACTGGTTATTCTCTGAATGTAACCACAGGATGGAGGACTTACCGTGGTCCTCCACCAGACAGTGTGTGCTCTGGGTGCAACCTTGAGTTGGAACAGAGGTGTTTGTATATAAAATACCAAGATTTATATGAGGATGAATTGGTGCCCCTTTTTGAGAAGGCAGGACCCATTTGGGATCTACATCTTATGATGGATCCGTTCTCTGGTCAGAATAGAGGGTATGCATTTATCACCTTATGTGGAAAGGAAGCTGTACAGGAAGCTGTTAAACTGTGACAGCTGTGAAATTCGCCCTGGTAAACACCTTGGAGTGTGCATTTCTCTGGCAAACAACTGACTTTTTGTTGGATCCATTCTTAAGTTCTGGAAGAATTCAGTAAAGTCACAGAGGGTTAGGTGAAGGTTATTCTTTATCATCAACCTGATGACAAAAAAGAAGAATCCGGGATTCTGCTTCTTTGAATATGATGATCACAAGTCAGCAGCACAAGTCAGGTGCTGGCTCGTAAGTGGAAAAAGTACAAGTATGGGGAAATGTAGTTACAGTTGAATGGCTGACCCCTTGGAAGAACCAGATCCAGAAGTCATGGCTAAGGTACAAGTTTTGTTTCTGAGAATCTTGGCTACTGCAGTAACAGAAGAAATATTGGAAAAGTCATTTTCTGAATTTGGAAAACTCTGAAGAGTGAGGAAGTTGAAAGATTATGCATTTTTTTCATTTTGAAGACAGAGGAGCAGCTGTTAAGGCTATGGATGAAATTAATGGCAAAGAAATAGAAGGGTAAGAAATTAAAATGGTCTTAGCCAAGCCACCAGACAAGAAAAGGAAGAGAGCCAAGCTGCTACAGACCTCCAGAAGTACTGTGTATGAATATTATTGCTTCCACCTTTCTCCTCGCATGCCACCTCCAATTAGAGGTCAGAGTTGTGGTGAGGGGAGAGCTGGATATGGCTACATTCACCTTACTAGGGCTATGACGATTACGATGATGATTACTATGGTTATGATTATCACGACTACTGTGGAGGCTATGAAGATCCCTACTACAGCTTTGATAATGGCTATGCAGTAAGAGGAAGAGGAGGAGGAAGGGTGCATGAGGTGCTCCACCACCACCAAGAGAGAAGGGAGTACCACCTCCAAGAGGTAGAGTTGGCTATTCACAGAGCGGGATGCATCTGCTGTCTCTAAGTGCAGGCACCTAAGAGATTTAATCTGCATAATAAGAACCTTGGTCTCCACAACCCCGTATTTAAACCCAGATACTCCTTTCTAGACATTCCAGGTCTTTAGATAATAACTCCTTCAACCAGCTGACAACCTGAAAATCTTTGAATCTACCTAGGATCTGCAAGCTTCCAGCTTCCAGCTGTCCTGCCTTTCTCAACTGAACCAATGTACAGCTCACATATATTGATTGATGTCTTATGTCTCCCTAAAACAGAAAACCAAGCTGTAACATAGTCACTTCAGGCACATATTCTCAGGCCCTCTTGTGACTACACCACGGACCATTGTCACTTATACAGGGCTCAGAATAAACGTCCTTTAACATTTTACAGAGTTTGTTTTTTTTTTTAGTCAACAACCCATGAACATACAAAGGAAATGAGAAAAAAATCACATTGCTTTTTCTTATTGTGTCTCTCTTTAATTTTATCTGGTACCGTTTTTTTTTTTCTTGATTAACTTGCACTGCTCATTTCCATATCGTTCATTTTCCTTATCAGCAATTTATATCACCATATTCGGTTTTATGACAAACAAAATTATTACTGATGCTAATTCAAATAGCAGAAAATTCAACTGTCATTGAATACACATGTACAACACATAGTTTTTATCTTTAAAAAGGTGCTATGTTTACTGTAGTAATCCCATTACTTAGATTCCATCTATGCCAATTGAGGACAGTGAGAAAATGTTCAAATCACAGCCAGAGCATATGATGGAAATACAACAATTTACAAGGCCAGAAGGTGTAGATGAAAGAAAATTTGCCCTTTGCTCTCTGAAGTTTTGCTAAAAAATTCCACTAATGAAAAATAAATATGAAAAATGGCATGCAAATTAATTAATGAGCATGAAGAACAGAGTAGTTACCCCAAATATCCAAGTGGGGCCCTGTTACCAACACAGACATTTTTTCTGAAGGGGAAAGAGAGATTGGAAATATAAATAATTATGTTGAGGGAAAATAAGTAATTATTATGGCAAAGAACGCAATTACTCTTGAACTGACCTAATACTAGGGAGAATGAATGGATCAGGAAACAGAGATTAATTTGTAAATGGTTCTCTTTGGAAACAGAATGAGCCTGATAAACATTATCTTATAAAATATCTGTTTAGGTATGGCAACATTTTTTGTCTTCTTTAACAGATAATGAGATAACAGTAAGCAGAAGAAGAAACAAATCTTTTTGGTGGATATGTCAAGTATTTATGTAGATGGGGGAAAGTCTCATTCTGCATCTGTTGATCTTTACACCTGGGAGAAATATTTTGGGGTGAAATGTTTTAGTTTCCTTTAAAGAGTTAATAGAAACTATCTACTTTAACTCCTTTATTTCATTCACAAAAAAAAAAAAATGAAGATGATAGAAGTGATGCTTTGACCAGAGTCAAGAAATAGACTTGAGATTCTTAATTACTAATGTGATCTTCTCCAGATTGCATTATATGGCATGCTTTCAAACAGAACATCTTGGCTTAACTTTATTAACCTCTTTGATAAGCCAACACAAATTAGCAATAACCAAATAAAATGCTAAATAAAGAAAAAGATGTGTCCATGTGGTACAAAAATGACATTAAAAGACCAAGTTGATTTAATTTAAAAGAGTACAGATGGATTTTCTTTTTTAATTCACTCCTTTCCCAATTATCCTATATTCATATTGTCACTCAGTTTTGTCTTATATAATTAGAATTGTTCGTTTTATAAAAGAAAAACTTCAGCCAAATTAAATGTAAAGGAGTTCAATTGAGCAATGAACAACTTACAAATGGGGCAACCCCTAGAATCAAAGTCGATTCAGAGAGATTACAGGGGTGCCTCATGGTCAGAACAAATTTATAGGCAATGAAAAAAAGGTAAGTGACATACAGAAATTGAAAGTGAAGTACAAAAACAGCTGGATTGGTTACAGCTCAGAATTTACCTTACTTGAACACAGTCTGAAAGCTCAGCAGTGTTTGACTGGTTGAAGTATGACTGCTGGGACTGACCAAGACTCAGTAACCGTTAAAGGTGCATCCTCCTAAATTAGGATTTCAATCTTGTCTTCCTGTTAAGCTGGGTTACAGCTCATCCACAAGGAATTAAATATAGAAGTACAGAGTCCTTCTCAGGCCATATTTTATTTGCTTTAACAATTCTCACCTTTTGGTCATTTTTCTCAATTTTGAGAGATTGATCAAAACTTTAGTTATTAGTATCACTCTCATCACCATAAATGTACTTATTTAGTCTTGAAACCCATCGGGAATCAGTACAATAGTGAGTTTCACAAAGGTAGAAACAAGGACTGAATAGAGGGTAGCTCCTTATGCAGGAACATTCTGTTTACAGAAGAAAAGCAAATCCTGCTCCAGTCTGCTCTAAGATCTATGTTTTTCTTTAAAGTCTTCATTTGATTATGTCACATTTAGCATGAGTGACTACATTTTTGTTTGACTTTCTCTATTAGGGTCTGGTGCATGAACTCAGTCCAAAACAATGGCCTCCTATGATTTTGCTTTAAAACTCCATTTTTGGCCAGATTCTTACTTAGGTGAGAGTGTGACCAAACTTAGGACTTAGTGCCTCTCTCAGTTACTATCATTTTTGGTTTCCAATCTCAGCATGTCATTCATAGTTTATGGTGTCCTCATGGTCACACATTTCTTTCAGCTTTTGTCATTCCAGTTGAAAAGAGACCATTTGACATTCTAAATATGCTGTATGCAAAAATTTAAAATGCAGTGCACCAAGGAGACTATTATCATGACTGTCAGAAGGAAAATAACCAGAGTTTGGAATATGCGCCTTATTCAGCATCCCCATAAATTAAACAACATAAAATCAAATAGTTCAAAGAATAAGCTAAAGAGTCTACTCACTTAACTAAGCAGTCTCTTTATTAATCCCCTACAACTGGATCTCTAGAATACCTGATGTTTTCTCCATAGGCCGTAAGTGCCAGCACAGATGCTTTGTTGTTTAATCTAATTATATTATTTAGCATAATTTTCACAAGAGAATTTAAAATCTATTGTATAACCATAATCCTTACAGTAGAATCTGCCATACAGCCTATTGTGAGGAATACATTTCTATTTATTGCCTCTTTTATTCCAAACCATGTAAAAAGCCCCAACAAATTATGTCCTTCTCTTATAGAAGCATGAAAGCCTTCCAGCAATGTTGTCTTTAACTCATAATGTGGGTTAAGAGCAATGAATCAGCTGGGTACAGTGGCTCACGCCTATGATGCCAGCACTTTGGGAGGCTAAGGTGGGCAGATCATGAGGTCAGGAGATCAAGACCATCCTGGCCAACATTTTGAAACCCAATCTCTTCTAAAAATGTAAAAAAACCTAGCTGGGTGTGGTAGCATGCACCTATAATCCAAGCTACTCGGGAGGCTGAGGCAGTATACTCTCTTGAACCTGGGAGTTATAGATTGCAGTGAGCTGAGATTGCACCAATGCACTCCAACTTGACAACCAACCTAGACTCTGTCTTAAAAAAAAAAAAACCAATGAATCAATGATCTGTTTCTGACTGATTATGAGGCAATGTATTTAACATTAAAGTTTCTCACCTACATTGGGCCGTCATCTTTTACTGATCAAAGTATAAAGTTATCCTTATGTAAGACTGACTATAAAATTCTTCACAAATGAAAGTATACCTCATAAGTGCACACAACAGACCCCCTTTTATTTCCATTGTTCACAGAGGCATAAGCAAAAAAAAAAATATTCAAAGATGAGAGTTTCATGATGGTAAAAGTCTTGATCTGTTGTCTTTCAAAAGGCTGTTCTCATCAAGTATGTTCTTTTTTTCTTGGGATAGACTACCCTGGTTGGCTTTTTCTTAGGGTTTCCAATGGCTGAACAGTTATAATGGCATGGAGAGATCCTTCTTAGTTGTGAGATTATGAACCCAAAATTCAAGGTTCCAAAGTTTTGCTGCAATATGGATAGCAAGAACAGTCTTTCTATGATGATCTCAGAATATACAATCTTTAGGTTCTAGACTGTGAAGGGGTTTGTTATCCTCAGTAAACAATAAAAAACTTTCTTTACCTGGTGAAAATATACTGTCACTTAAAAATTTAGTGTTTTAACATCAGCCTCCTTTCATTGTAGAGCTTTTACACAACCAGAAAACATGTATTATAAATAACAATTAAATAAAATCCCTTTATAAAATGTTTAAATGACCCATCAGGTGACCAAATATACCTGAAACTTTGACTGTTTTTCCAGGAATATGGGACCAATATAAACTATTTGCAATTTATAAGCTACCACACCAGTATATTCAATTTGGATTATTTTGTCTTTTCTATGATGAGTCATAGAATGCAGAACTTTTAACAATAACAGCTTTAAGGACTCAAGAAGGACAAAGTGGCCAACCCAGTTCTTCATAACTCCATGCTTAATTAACATTCTATTTATAGCTTCTTGAATACCAGTTGTTTCTCCAAATTAGGTGCATATCACTGACAACTGATGACTTATCATAGGTAACTTGACTTAGAACAGGGAGTTTATTCAAATTGTATATGTAAACAATTTCATTATTAGCTGACTTAACATGAAAATATGGCAAAGTATTTTCTTGGTATTTAATTGTTTTTTGTTTTACTTGGGTTATCAGTTTTATAATCCGGTCAGTCTTTTCATTAAAGTTCCAGAAATTCTTACCCAGTTGAAATGACATAATCCTAAAGTTATTAGAAACCTGTATTCAAGACTGCTTTTTAGAATTCTTTCCATCCTTTCATAAACCTCCAAAAAGATACCATATTCACTTTGCATGCTTGTGAAGTTTTCAGAAACTGAATCAGTATTAAACAATTAGCTGTGGAAATAATTTTAAATGGAGTTAAAAACATAACTGACAAGGAAATTTGGTTATTTCTGTGGTCTACAATAGCTTAACATAATAACCATAATTATGATTGATAGCATATGCTCAAGACATTAGAATTGTAGAAATCCCACATAATTTTGGAAAATATATTAATATTCACTAAAATATAACCAAAAGAAGATTAAAATTAAAAATTTTCTTTTGACAATGCTTCCTGTATAATTAAACATGTCAAATAATTCTGTTTACCTCTCTTTTGGATTCTTCAGGAGCCCTCTGTTGCATCTCAGTTAGACATCAAAAACACAATTTTTTTTAAAGTGAAATTTGATTTTGGAAAGCCTATAAAATTTTAGGAAAGTTTAAAATACTTGATATTATGAAATAGAATTCCAGGTTGTCATACATCAGTCTTTTAGCCAAAATGACTTAAAATATTTTTGAAAAGGCAAAAGCCTTTTAGTCATTGGTAGAGGGAAGACTTAGCCTTCCAAACAACCTGTCGCTCTTTTTCTCTTTTTTTTTTCAAATAGTTTATTAAAAGACAAAAAAAATTATATTTTAATATTACACAAAAATCTTGCTAAGAGAGAAAGTCCAATTTCACCCTTGCATTAGTGTATTATTTATTTCAACCACAACTTTTAATAAAAGCTTATCAACAAATCTTTTGAATCTTAATTAGACCAGGGCTTTAAGAAAACCCTGTTTTTGCTTTTACTTCAATGTTCAATTGACAGAAAAAATGAAAAATACCCCTTTAAATTTAGTCAGTATGTTCACACAGAGAATGTTTTTAACAAGAATAATTGTTACAAACCCTCTATTACTTGTTCAAATTAATTGTTCTCATCTAATTTTAAACAATCCCTTAATCCTCTAAATGAGGCAAAAATTTACATTTCCATGCCTTCTTATAGTATTTTACCAATAACACCTTTCATTCTTATCACATATCTTGCACATAAAACTATTTTTTCAGTAGTCTCAATCATATGTTATAATGGTAACTTAGCAACTTTTACTTTTGGTGAAAAAATTTCCTTTCAGGAATCTTTTCACAACTTACACAGATCATCTACCATATGCTTAGACTTTCTGACTTGTCCTAAATATCCCTCTTTTTAACAAACAGTTGTTATGCTTTGGGACAAGAATTTACCACACAAGATTCTTTTTCAAACAAAAAATCTTTTATTTATAACCTTCATTGTATGGCTAGGAGGCATGGCTAATTTCACATGTCCCTAGGTCTTACCTAGAATCTAATGCTTGAAAATATATTGAACGACTTTTAAAAATCAAAGAAGCAGTTTATGATCTTAAAGCATTTAGCAAACCTGATATCTGACCTTTATAATTTAGAGCAAATATGTACATTTTTAAGACATTTTAATTTTAACAACAATCTTTAAAACTGTCTTCTTTTCCTGAAGATTACTTAAGTTACCAGAGCTAAAGAAAAGGCTACACTTTTTTTTGACAAAATATTTGATTTAGGCTTTATTATTATTATACCAATCAATTAAAGCTCTTTTATATTACACACACATGTAAATACACAGAGTCATTCCCAAGCCACAAAGTGGACCCTAATGCTAGGCTGTCATTGTGAAAAGAGAAAGCACAGCTACATGGTTACAATTTACAAGGTCAAGCTCCCAAGGGCAATACTGACAAGTTTCCCAGGCTGTCTTGAGCAGTGGGTCTATGGGGTCTTATGCACACATTTTATCCTAAGGTAGCCCTCTTTATTGCAGAACAATACAGAAAGATACACAAAGCACACCGAATTAATTGCATCTTAAGACCTTCCTCAGAACTCTTTTTATTGTTAGTCAAAACTTTACAGAGGAGATAAACAGGGACTT
Source organism: Callithrix jacchus (assembly GCF_049354715.1). Lineage (NCBI taxonomy): Eukaryota > Metazoa > Chordata > Mammalia > Primates > Cebidae > Callithrix > Callithrix jacchus. The sequence goes on along the minus strand of NC_133504.1, from coordinate 163,539,842 downwards.
TTACCATTCATTTAATCAGTTTTCACAGAGAGAGAGAGAGAGAGAGAGAGAGAGAGAGAGAGAGACAGAGAGAGAGAGAGGGAGGCCAGAGTCAGACTTGTAAGAAATTCTTACCATTTTGTCAACATGTTAGGCCTCTGGGTTTCCTTTCCTTGAGTGGTCCTAGTGACCCTGCTTGCCCTGAGGGCCAAGCGGTATGATAAAGAAAAAATCATATTAATTTTGTGTTTCATGGAACCACAGTCAAAGCCTCTCAATTTTGTAAGTTGTTGCCCAAGGGTTGCAAGAGATAAACCAATTAACACTTTCATTCTGGTCAGAGCCAAATACTTGTTAAAAATATAGACATTAGCCACTATGCTTAGCACCCAATACACAACTGGCAAGGCTCAAACTTATCCCTAGTTGAGCCCTGTCATCTTAAGTCCATTTTTTACCAAGAGGGACTTTATCGAAGGGAAGGCTTCTAACTCAATCCCATCCTTCACTCAGGTAAAATGTACCCCATTACTTATTCGAAGTCAGCCAATTGGTGCTTCAGACTATTTCCATAGAATCAGGACAGTAACTAAGCTGAAAGATAAGCAGATTAATTTTTTTGGGAGCCCTCATTTTTAAATGCACTTTAATGCATTGTTGTTTATTCAGAATGTTTCCCTGTAAGTTACTTTTAGTAAGATTTCACCATTTCTGTAACACTTTGCTCCTTCCCATGTCTCATGTAAAATACAGAAGGAACTTGGGTTTTTCATAAATTAAGTATGTGATTTTTACTTAAAATATTTGTGTTGCTTTCAGGTTCCCTTGATTAACTCATTCAACAACTTTATTCCTACTTAAGTGTGCAAGAAAAATGAAATGAAGTTGTAGAATACAAAAATCACTGCAAATTTCAATATGAATATTAAGATTTAATGTACTGTTCTATTTATCATGTTAGTTTTTTGCCTGAATACCATTTTTTAGAGAAAAGTCATTATATTATTGTTTTTAGGTCCAGTGCATTTTATGCTAAGGAGGTCCTATTTTGGTATAGTTTGAGAACTTGTTTCAAGATTGAAAACTCCTTTTAGCATTTCTTCGAGTGCTGGTGTGGTGGTGGGAAATTATCTTAGCATTTATTTGTCCGAAAAAGTCTTTATCTCTCTTTTTTTTTTTTTTTTTTTTTTGACATGGAGTTTCGCTCTTGTTACCCAGGCTGGAGTGCAACGGCGCAATCTCAGCTCACCGCAACCTCTGCCTCCTGGGTTCAGGCAATTCTCCTGCCTCAGCCTCCTGAGTAGCTGGGATGACTTTATTTCTTTTTATTTATAAAACATAGTTTTGCTAGATACAAAATTCCTGACTAACAATTCTTTTATTTAAGGAGGCTAATGATGGAACTTCAATTCCTTCCCAGGTTTTAGGGTTTCTACATAGAAATATGCTGTTAATTTGATAGGTTTCCTTTCATAAGTTATCTGATGCTTTTGTCTCACTGTTCTTAAGATTTATTCCTTCACCTTGACTTTAGATAAACTTATTAATATATGAGTTGGTGATGAGTTTTTGCATGGAATTTCTGAAGAGGTTTTTGAGCTTTTTGTATTTGGACATTGTATTAGTTTGCTCTCACATTGCTGTGAAAAACTGCCTGATATAACTCCATCAAGAAAGAAAAAAAACTGCCTGAGACTGGGTGGTTTTTGAAGAAAAAAGGTTTACTTGACTCATAGTTCCACAGGCTGTACAAGAAGCATGGTTGGTGAGGCCTCAGGAAATTTACAATGATTGCAGAAAGGGAAGGGGAGGCAGACACATATTCACATGGAGAAATAGAAGAAAAAGAGCAAAGGAGGAAGTGCTGCACAGTTATAAACAATCAGATCTCTGGATAACTCACTCCCTATTACAAGAACAGCAAGGGGGAAGTCTGCCTCCATAATCCAGTCACCTCCCATCAGGTCCGTCCTCCAACATTGGGAATTACAATTCAACATGAGATTTGGGTGAGGACACAGAGGCAATCCATATCATTCTGCCCTTGCTCCCTCCCAAATCTCATATTCTCACACTTCAAAACACAATTATGTCTTCCCAACAGCCCCCCAAAGTCTTAACTTATTCTAGCATTAATTCAAAAAAGTCCAAGTCCAAAACCTTATCTGAGACAAGTCAAGTCTCTTCCCACTTTGAGCCTGTAAAATAATAAACAAGTTAATTACTTCCAAGATACAATGGGAGCACAGGCATTGGGTAAGTGCTCCTATTCCAGGTGGTAGAAATTGGACAAAACAAAGGGGCTACAGGACACATGCAAGTCTGAAATCCAGCAGGGCAGTCGGTAAATCTTAAAAATAGTCTCCTTTGACTCCATGCCTCACATTCAGACCCCACTCTTACAAGGAGAGGATGCTGAAGGTCTTGGGCATCTTTGCTTCTGCAGCTTTCCAGGGTTCATTCCCTGTGGCTGCTTTTGTGGTGTAGCATTGAGTGCCTGCGGCTTTTCTGGGTGCATAGTGTAAGGTATTGGTGGATCTAGGATTGTGGGTCCTGGAGGGTGGTGGCCCTCTGCTCACAGCATCATGAGACAGTGCACCACTGGATACTGTGTGTGGGCTCCAACCCCATATTTCCCTTCTGCATTGCCCTACTACAGGTTTACCATGAGGGCTCTGCCCCTGCAGCAGGCTTCTGCCTGAATATCCAGGCATTTCCATATGTCCTCTGAAATCTAGATGGAGGTTCCCAAGCCTCCACTCTTGCCCTCTGCACACTCTCAGGCTTAATAGCACATGGAAGCTATCAAGGTTTGTGGCTTGCACCCCTCTGGAGTAGCAGCCTGACACCCCTTTAGCCACAGATGGAGCTGGAGTGACTGGGATGCAGGGAGCAGTTTTCTGAGATTTCACAGGGCACTGGAACCCTGGGTGTGTTCCACAAAACCATTCTTCCCTCCTAGGTCTCTGGGTCTGTGATTGAAGGGGTGGCTGTGAAAGCCTTTAAAATACCTTGGAGGGATTTTCCCCATTCTCTTGGCTGTTAACATTAGGCTCCTCTACTTTGGTAAATTTCTGCAGCTGGCTTGAATTCTTCCACTGAAAATGGGTTTTTCTTTTCTACAGGATGACCAGGCTGCAAATTTTCCAAACTTTTATGCTCTGCTTCACTCTTAAATGTAAGTTTCAATTTCTGATCATCTTTTTGTTCATGTATATAAGCGTATGCTGTTAGAAGCCACCAGGCTGCATATTGAATGCAGCACTGCTTAGAAATTTATTTTACCAGATACCCTAAATCATCTCTTTCAAGTTCAAAGTTTCACAGATCTCTAGGGCAGGGCACAATGCTGCCAGTCTCTGCTAATGCATAGCAAGCATGTAACCTTTACTCCAGTTCCCAATAACTTCTTCATGTCAATCTGAGAACAACTTACGCTGGCCTACATTGTTCATATTGCTATCAGCATTTTGGTCAAAACTATTTAACAAGTCTGCAAGAATTTTCAAACATTCCTACATCTTTCTGTCTTCTTCTGACCCCTCCAAACTGTTCCAAACTTTGCCTGTTATCCAGTTTCAAAGCTGTTTCCACATTTTCAGGTATTTGTATGGCAAGAACCCACCCCCAGTACCAACTGTCTGTCTTAGTCTATCCTTAAATTGCTATAAGAAACTACTTGACACTGGGTAATTTATGAGGAAAATAGGTTGAATTAAGTTACAGTTCTACCAGCTGTACAGGAAGCATAGCTGACGAAGCCTCAGGAAACTTAGAATCATAGTGGAAGACAAGGGGGAAGCAAGTACATCTTCACATGGTGAAACCAGAGAGAGAGAGAGAGAGAGAGAGAGAGATTGAGAGAGAGAAAGGGGGAAGTACTAAGCACTTTGAAACAATCAGATCATGTGAAAACTCACTTACCATCATGAGAATAGCAAGGGGGAAGTCCACCCCCAGATCCAATCACCTCCCATCAAGCCCCTTCTCCAACATTGATAATTACAATTCTGCATGAGATTTGGATGGGGACACAGAGCCAACCCATATCAGATATCTAGATCTCTAGCAAAACCAGGGATGTTTTCTTCAATTATTCCCTTATATAGTTTTCCCAAATGTTTAGATATCTGTTCCTCCTCAGAAACATTTTATTCGTAGGCTTGGCTGTTTTATGTAATTCCATACTTCTTGAAGAGTTTGTTCATTTTAAAATATTCTTCATTCTTTGTCTTTCTTTGTCTAATTGGGTTAATTAGAAACCCTTCTCTTCCAGCTCTGAAACTGTTTCCTCTACTTTTTCTAGTCTATTTTTGAAATTTTTCACTGCATTTTGTATTTCGCTAAGTGTATCTTTCTTTCACAGAAACCCGGATTGGTTTCCTTTGTGATATCTATTTCTCTGGAAAAACTTTAATCACTATCCTGAATTTTTAAAAATATTATTAAGTTACATTCACCTTTCTCTAGTATCTCCTTAAGTAGCTTAAGAATCAGCCTTCTTGGGAAACTGAGGTGGGTGGATCATGAGGTCAAGAGATCGAGACCATCCTGGTCAACATGGTGAAACCCCGTCTCTACTAAAAATACAAAAAAGTAGCTGGGCATGGTGGTGCGTGCCTGTAATCCCAGCTACTCAGGAGGCTGAGGCAGGAGAATTGCCTGAACCCAGGAGGCAGAGGTTGCGGTGAGCCGAGATCGCTCCATTGCACTCCAGCCTGGGTAACAAGAGCGAAACTCCATCTCAAAAAAAAAGAATCAGCCTTCTGAATTCTTTATCTGGTAATTCAGAGATTTCTTCTTGGTTTGGACTCATTGATGGGGAGCTAGTGTGATCCTTAGGGGGTAATATGGAACCCTGTTTTGTCATATTACCAGAATTATTTTTCTGGTTGTTTCTCATTTTGGTACAGTTTTTCCAAATTGTTCTTGAATTTGATTTTGAATGGACTGTGTTTTTTTTTTATTTTCTTTTTTTCCGTCTTAAGGATTGAACTTTAATGTTTAATTTAGCCTAATTTGCTTCTATGTGCTTACAGGAGTTAAGACTCTGTATGACTTTCTTAATTATAGAGAGTCTTTGTGTACTGGCTTTCACAGATACCGGTTGTAGTTATTACGTTTTTGATGTGAGTGTGAGTTTACTGTCTTTATGGGGTCAGAATGGGAGGAATCTCTTGAAGTTTATTTTCCTCTGTTTGCCTACTCTATTAGATCTGTATCACTTTATGGAAACCTGCAGGAAAGCTTCAGATTATCTCTTTAAAATTATCTTAATGAAATTTATTGCATCCTTTCTGCACGTGTTTTCCCCTGATCCTTCCAAAGTCCAGTTGTTAATAACATTTACACTTACTAGGTGTTCAGCTTTACTTATTTTTTAATTAAAAAGTAATTATTTTTTTATCTTGATGGCTTTCGTGATACAAGTGATTTTGGTTACATAGATGAATTGTGTAGTGGTGAAAGCTGAGATTTTAGTGTACCTGTCACTCAAGTGGTGTAAAGTGTATGCAATATGTTTTGTTTTTTAATCACTGATCCTCCCCCACACTCTCCTTCTTCTGATTCTCCAGATTCTATTATACCACTCTGTATGCCTTTGTGTACCCATGGCTTAGCTCCCACTTATAAGTGAGAACATACAGTATTTGGTTTTCCATTCCCGAATTACTTTACTCAGAATAATAATGTCTAGCTCCATCCAAGTTGCTAAAAAAGACACTGTTTTACTCTTTTTTATCGTGGAGTAGTATCTTTTGGTGTGTATATAGACCACATTTTCTTTAACCCCTCATTGGTTGATGGGCAACCAGCTTTATTCATGTCCCTGCAAGGAACATAAACTCATTCTTTTTCTTGTGGCTGCATAGCATTTCATTTTCTTTATCCAGTCTATTACTGATGGGTATTTGAGTTGGTTTCAAGTCTTTGCTATTGTAAATAGTGCTGCAATAAACATGCATGTGCATGTGTATTTATAGTAGAATAATTTATAATCCTTTGGGTATATACCCAGTAATGATATTGCTGGGTCAAATGGTATTTCTGGTTTTAGACCCTTGAGGAATCACCACACTGTCTTCCACAATGGGCGAACTAATATACACTCCCACCAACAGTGTAAAAGTGTTCTTATTTCTCCACATCCTGTCTAGCATCTGTTGTTTCCAGACTTCTTAATGATTGCCACTCTAACTGGCGTGAGACTGTGTCTCATTGAGGTTTTGATTGCATTTCTCGAATGACCATTGATGATGAGCTTTCTTTCATATGTTTATTGGACACATAAATGTCTTCTTTTGAGAAGTGTCTGCTCATATCTTTCACCCACTTTTTGATGGAGTTGCTTGTTTTTTTCCTGTAAAGTTGTTTAAATTCCTTATAGATTCTGCATATTAGCCCTTTGACAGATGGATAGATTGCAAAAATTTTCTCCCATTCTGTAGGTTGCCTGTTACTGTAATGATAGTTCATTTTACCTTACAGAGTTCTTTAGTTTAGTTAGATCCCATTTGTCAATTTTGGCGTTTGTTGCCATCGCTTTTGGTGTTTTAATCATGAAGTCTTTGCCCATGCCTATGAGCTGAATGGTATTGCCTAAGTTTTCTTCTAAGGTTTTCATGGTTTTAGGTTTTACATTTAAGTATTTAATCCATCTTGAGTTAATTTTTGTATATGGTGTAAGGAAGGGGTCCAGCTTCAGTTATCTGTATATGGCTAGCCAGTTTTTCCAACACCATTTATTTAATAGGGAATTCTTTCCCCATTGCTTGTTTTTGTCCATTTTTTTCAAAGATCAGGCAATTTTAGATGTGTGGGGTTATTTCTGAGGCCTCTGTTCTGTTTCCATTGGTCTATATATCTGTTTTGGTACCATTGCCATGCTGTTTTTATTACTGTAGCCTTGTAGTACAGTTTGAAGTCAGATAGCATGATGCCTCATACTTTGTTCTTTTTGCTTTTGATTGTCTTCACTCTACAGACTCTTTTTTGTTCCATATGAAATTTAGAGTAGCTTTTTCTTTTTCTGTGAAGAAAGCGAATGGTGGCATGATGGGAATAGCATTGAATCTATAAATTACTGTGGGTTGTATGGCCATTTTCACAATATGATTCTTTGTATCCATGAGCATGGAATGTTTTTCCATTTGTTTGTGTCCTCTGTTATTTCCTGGAGCAGTGGTTTGTAGTTCTCCTTGAAGAGGTTCTTCAAATATCTTGTAAGTTGTATTCCTAGGTATTTTATTCTCTTTGTAGCAATTGTAAATGGGAGTTCACTCATGAGTTGACTCTCTGCTTAGCTACTATTGTATAGGAATGCATGTGATTTTTTCTTTACTTTTGCTAGCTTTGGGTTTGATTTGTTCTTCTTCCTCTAGTTCCTTGCAGTGTGACATTAGGTTAACAATTTGTGATTTTCCGGACCCTTCGATATAGGCATTTAGTGCTGTAAACTATAAATCACACTGCCATGTGTGTACCTATTCAACTATCTTTCATGTTCTGCACATGTACCCCAAAACCTAAAATGCAATAAAAAATAAGAAAAAAAAAGAAATGCTTTTGCTCTATCCCAGAAATTTTGATAATTAGTATCACTATTATCATTCATTTCTAATAATTTTTAAATTTTCTTTATTAAGCCCAAAATTATTCAGGAGCAGATTGTTCGATTTCCATACATATGTATACCTTCAAGAGTTTCTTTTGGAGTTGATTTCTACCACTGTAGTCTATAAAGACGCTTGATATAATCTCAAGTTCTTAAAATTTATTGAGACTTCCTTTTAGCATATCATATGTTCCATCTTTGAGAATATTTTATGTGCTAATGAATAGAATGATTATTCTGCAGTTATTGGGTAGAAAGTTCTGCAAATATCTGTTAAGTTCATTTGTTCTAGGGTATAGTTTAAGTACACTATTTGTTTGTTGACTTTCTGCCCCACTGATCTGTCTAGTGCTGTCAGTGGACACTTGAAGTCCTCTACCATTATCATGTTGCTATCTCTCTTCTTAGGTCAGGTCTAATTCTTCTAGGAATCTGTAAGCTCCAGACTTAGGTGCATATATACTTAGGATGGTGATGTCTTCTTGTTGCATTGGTCCTTTTGTAATTATATAATGACCTTTTTGTCTTTTTTTACACTGTTAATTGCTTTAAAGTTGGTTTTATTGGATATAAACATAGCTACTCCTGCTCTCTTTTGGTTTCCATTTCCATGGAATTTTTTTTCACCCCTTTACCTTGAGTTAATATGAATCCTTACATATTAGGTAAGTCTCTTCAAAACAACAAATATTTGGTTGGTGATTTTTTTAAATTCATTGTGCCAATCTGTAACTTTTAAGTGCAACATTTAAGCCATTTACTTTCAACATTACTATTCCAGTCATCATGTTGTCATAATGTTTTTTGTTGTTGTTGTGTTACTATTTTATAGGCCCTGTGAATTTTACGCTTTCAACAGATTCTATTCTGATGCACATTGACCCTTTGTTTCAAGATTTAGGACTATTTTAGCAGTTCTGACAGGGATTGTCTGCTAGTAGCAAATTCCTTCAGCATTTCCTTATCTGAAAAATAACTATTTCTCCTTCATTTATAAAACTTTTTTCAATACAAATTCCTACTCTGAGAGTCGTTCTGTTTAAGGAGACAAAAGTTAGGACCCCAATTTCTTCCGGATTGTAAGTTTTCTGCTGATAAGTCCACTGTTAGCCTGATAACTTTTCCTTTATATGTTACCTGATGTTTTATCTCTTTGCTCTTTTCATTTTTTCCTTCAGCTTGACTTTAGGTATTCTGATGACTATATGCCTTCATGATGTCCTTTTTACAATGAATCTTCCAGAAATTTTTTGAGCTTCCTGTATGTAAATATCTAAATCTCTAACAAGACCAGGGAATTTTTTTCTCAGTTATGTTCCCCAATAATTTTTCCAAAGTTTTTCCTTTCTCATATCTGTCAGGAACACAAATTATTCTCAGGTTTAGCGGCTTTCCTAATTCCATATTTCCTGGAGACTTGTTCATTTTTAAATTCTTTTTTCTTTGTTTTTGTCTCTTTGGTTTAGTTCAAAAGACTTTCCTTCAAGCTCTGAAATTCTCTCTTCCACACTTTCTAATCTATTGCTAAAAGTTTCCACTGCATTTTATAATTCCTTAAATGTGCTTTCATTTCAAAAAGCTTTTATTGTTATTTTTAAATGTCTATCCCTTTGGAACATTTTTAATTTGTATTCTATTTTTAAAAAATTTTTTAATGTTGCTTTTTACCTTTCTCTTGTATCTCCTTGAGTAGCTTAATATCACCCTTTGAATTCTTTTTCTGGTATGTCAAAGATTTCACCTTGTTTGGATTGATTGTTGAAGAGCTGGTGTGATCTTTTGGAATTGTTATAGAATCCTGTTTTGTCATATTTCTAGAATTGTTCTGCTTCTTTCTCATTTGAGTAGATAATTTCTTCTAATTACTCTTTTTTTTTATTTAACTGTGTTTTATTTTAAATTGTTTTTCTCCCTTAAAGATGTGACTTTAATGTTTAGTTTCTTGTAGCCAATTTCTGCTCTTGGTACTTTTAGAGGTCGAGACTCTGTATATGTTTCTTGATTATAGAGTCTTTCTATGATGACTTTCCCAGAAGATAGTTGTAGTAGCAATGTGCTCAATATGTGAGAAAGTTCACTGTCTCCTTTAGGATTGGAGTGGTAGAGGTCTCTCAAAGTTTATCTAATTCTCCTGTAATATGAACGTTTCCCCCCTGCATTTTATTATTGGTTTGAATAGTTCAGGCTTCAGGCCAGTGGAGAAGGTGTACCTGGGTAGAAACTGGTTGTAGCTAAAGAAGATAGGTAAATGCCATACTCAAGGGTGGGCAGAGGTCTCAGCTTGGACATAGGACACTGGGGAAGCTCTCAGTGAAACACATTGAGGTCTCATCAGGGGAAAAGTTTGGAGCCACCTCAGCTGCCCTTTCAGGCCAGTGGGAAAGTTATCTACCTCCTAGTCATACTCCTGACCCAGTGTTCTGGCTATTCATATCAGATGAACAGTTCTTTTTATCTGTAGAAATGTTGATGTTCCATGTATAAAGGAATTATGATTCTACCCCTTGAGCAAGCTTGAACTTGGAGGACACTTCTCCTGTAGGGATGCAATAACCTAAAAGTGTTCCAGAGCAGCTGTCTGTAGGTGTACTCATACCAAGCTCCTGTGGGGAATGACCCAGCTGTGACTGCAGTGATGGATAAGGAGCAAAAGAAGCCCGTCCCCAAGATCTTTAACAAGCATCAAGCGTTGGCCGCCTTGTCTTAGAGCTGCAAACTTGCCCTGCTGAGCCTAGCACTGTACCTGTGCCTCTTCTGGAAGAAATTTTCCACAAGCAAAACTTTCTGGAAGTCAAGGCATTCCACCTGGATTTTTTTGTCTCAAGGGGTGTTCCCTTGATATGGTGTGCTCTCCCTTCCCCTAAAAGTAGGAGTCCCTGAGAGCCAGAATACTGTGATTTCTGTTTCTCATTCAGGACCAGCCTAGTCTGTCATACTCCAGGCTTGTGTTGGGAAATGTCTGCAAGGGATCTGGTGATGTGACTTGTCATCAAGTCTGCCAGCCACAGGTACCAGCACCAGCTCTGATGGAGATGATGGAGAGGAAGGTGAAGTAGACTCTGTGAGATTCCTTAAGTATAAATAGCCTCAGTGTGTTGGCTTTCTGAAATGCAGGTTGTAGTATGAATGAATTGGTCATATGGTCAGATTTAGGATCTCTTCATTAGCCAGGGTTCTGTAGGCAATGGTGACAGCACACATTTTCTTTTTCCTGAGTCATGCACACACTTTCTTCTTCTTGAGTTCTGTGTTATTCTACCTGGAGATGCTGTAATAAATTGTCAGTTGGCCTCCATCCAGAAGGTGGCACTTGCAAAAGAGCACTAGTTGCAGTGGTAGCAGGGGGATTTGTGCTTGCCTTATAATACAAAGGGGAGGTACTCTAGTGTCTCAGGCAATGAGTTGGGACAGAGCTCTCAAAGTTTCTGTCTTTTGTGTTAAACTCCAGAGGAGGAGGAGGGGCAAAGTTGGGTGTGGATTGGGTTAGGCAAATTTGTTCTCTGGTTCTTCACATATGGGGCAAGTCGTGGTGCCAGTGAGGATCAGAGGGCAGTTTCCTGGCCACTTGGGTAATGCTCCAGGGAGGAGCACAGCTTTCCCTGCTACATAAACGAGTGTACATAGGGAGTGGGGAATAGCAGGCAGCAATAAGCCCCATCCAGCTCCCATGCACTTGGCAAGGCAGGTCTCATACCAAGTGTTCCACTGTCAGCAGTTAGCTAAGTTCCAGTCTGTGCTTAGAACTCAGAATTGCCCCAGGACATAAACCTTTCCTACAGAGACAGCAACTTTGGCTTTCAGGCCACAACCCCCCAGTACTCCTGCAAAGCAGAGATGCCACGCTTCTGCAGCACACTTCCACCTTGTCCCTCAGTTCTGGCAAAGGAGCTCACCCCATTCAAGATTATATTGCAAAGTTCACAATGTGAATCTCTACACAATGTTTTGTCTTTCCAAGTGAGAGAGGCATGCTAACAATGCCTCCAGTTCACCATTTGAAACCTATACCACATATTCAATTTTAAAACAGTAATGTGGAAAAATAATATTACAAAGAAATAATGTTAACAGGTGAGCTTTAAAACTTAATTGTTGCTTCTAGTTTTGAGAGATATTTCAAGGGCACTCATTGTATCCCTGAAATCATGTCATACAGTAAATGTGTGCTTCTTTATTTCCTAAAGATGAGTATTGCTCCTGCCAAAATCAGATATGTGGGCCAATTTTCATTTATTGCAGCATCTGTTTTCTCTTTCTTACTCATCCTGATATAATTTTAGCTACCAATTTATCTGTGTCTTTCAGTGAGCTTAATAGGAGAGCATACTAACCTAGAAACAAAATAACAAAATGCTTGAACAGAAGAGCAGAGAAGTAGTTAATGAGTACAGAAAGACCCCAAACACTCAAATGATGTGTCAGAATAAAGGTAAAAGGCTTCCTTGTGAGTGACTACATGTGACTGACAAGCTCTACGCCCATTAATTTCCTGTTCTGTTATGTGACGTTAGAAAATTGTATGTTTTTCTTTTTCTTATTTCCATTTTCTGTCTCAGTAGAACATTTCTTTTCTGTTTTCTTCAAAATAAATAAAAAGTCATAACATCTCTTGTGAAACATTTCAAGAGACGATTATCTGCTCTTTCATGTGATTTTGAACAAAATATATATTAATAATCATTGATTCAGTGTATGGAAGTCCACTGTTGCCAAATCCTTAAGCCTATTAACCTACCACAAATCTTGTTTGTTATTTCCTATTAGGAATTTTTTTTATTTCTTTTCTAATTTTGCACTTCTTTACTTTTACTACTTTAACTCTGGTTCAGATCCTTACCACCATACTTTTACTCCATTGCAGTAAATTCCGAGGTGTTCTCTTTGTTTTTCCAGGATTTCATATTTTTACTCCATTCAATAGTCATCCCCTAGATTTACCTCCTCCCAAAGACACTCATATTCTAAATTCTTTTATACCTTCATTTTGATTTGAGTTCAACTTTTCCATGGTATATGATATTGATTAAAACTTTAAACCTATCTTTATTGGTATACTCGGAAGACCTTAAAACAAAGATTCAAAGACAATATTTGGGAAGTGATCAATGAAATAACATTGGGGAATGAGAAGTGAGACAGAAAATGGAAGGTTGTCAATACAGTGTACTTTATCAAGCAAGTTACTGTGTGCAACTGTAGTACATTAATTCAAGTGGAGGATTCTAGGAATCAGTTTGGGTCTGTGTTTTCCCACACAAAAGGCAAAAGATAGGATTCTTACCCATCCAATGGGTAAAAACAGTATTAATGATAATGATAACCCTTACCTTTAGTAAGGGTTTAACCTTTGCAGGCTCTGCACTAGGTATATTCATATGAGCTATTTCACCTAAATTTATAGAACACATATTGAGTTTGTAATTTTTTAAAATCCTGTTTCACAAAGTTTGCAAAATTTAGCTACCTTGTTCAAAAGTAAGGCTCACATTCAAAATTTAAGCATGTATCTGTTTGCCAAATATGTGTCAGCATTTTAGCACTGTACACTGTGCACTGTGCACTGCTTTTAGCAAATTAGCTTCAGATAGTTGCTGAAATCTAAGAAGCAACTGTCAGTTTTGTGAATTCTTGTTACATTCAGTGTCTGCATGTGACCTATTACATGACTTTTTCTGTCTTGTCGTTTTTCAGAATTATTTCATCAATCTTAGCCTTGTCTACTTAAACTGTAAGTTTCCTTAGGGCAATCAAAATTTTGTCTATTTCACTGGTATGATATAATAGTTCTAGTTATGATGTACAGTGATTTCCTATGATATAGTTGTTGATAATTTTATTTTTTGCATATTACTGAAAAATGGTATCTAAATGTCTCATAAGTGTCTCTTTCTATAGAAAATTTTGTAATATTCATTTTTACATCTACTATGATTCTTTTAATTTTATATCTATTGTATGTTTTCTATAGTAGTTTTCTACTCAGTGACCCTAAAGTATATGTGTATATAAAAAATATAAGAATACATAGGTAGTTTGTATATTTTATTCAACATGTTAAAATTAGAAAGTGTTCTTAAGAATGCATAGTTTTCTTGAATCTTTCGGAAGTGTTACTAAAATTACTAATAAAAACATCTTAAGTATACTCATATTTTATTTTTGGCATCAAGAGTTTCCTATGTATTTTGCTAGTAGTCATTTTCTATAAATTCAAAGAAGTAATGCAGTAAGTGCATAAAAAAAACACACAACATCAAATGATTAATAAATGTGTGAAATTTTTTTAAAGGACTTGGCTTCTTTCCCCTGTTTAACAATGCGTATGTTATTTATAAGGTAATGCAAATATTCCTACATTAATTCACCACAATTCCCTTTAAAAATATGAGGAATTGTTAAATGGGGCAAAAAATGCAAGACATTTTAAAATTAAGCTATTATGCTGAATTTATGCAGATATGAATATTGCCAGATAAAAAACTTTTTAATGTTGCTTTTGAAATGTTCATTTTATTAGCATAAATATTCCTTTAAAATTCTGCCTTTAATATTGTTATATTTGTGATAATATGATATATACATACTAGATGATTAATGCAGCATATCAGACAGAAGGAAAAATTTCTCAGATGTGGAGCCATTTTAAAATAGCAATAAAATAACCATAATATAATCATTTTCTTCTATATTTATGTGGCTTGGATGGTCAGTAATTACTGATTTAAGTCTTGAAAATAGTTCTTAGTATGAGTTCCCTGGACCAAATCTATTTCCAAGAAAAAGTATTTTGAAAGAAAAAGTAGCTGCAAAACAAAATTTCTTTTGCAATGACACTGGTGTTATCTTTACTTCATTCCCATCCCCAGCATCTATTCAGATGTACAATGCTATACTTGTAGTGCTGGAAAGTGAGTTAAAATGTTGTCACTGTGAGAGCCACAGCTTTACCTATTTGTTCTTTGTTGCAGCCCTAATACTTAATATGCTCGCTGAAATAGAATATGTGTCTAACGCATACAGCTGAATGTTTTTTGAAAAAGATGCACTCAAATATATTCTTGATTAATACTACTAGATGCACTCCCTTTAAAGTGATCCTATCAATAAACCATTTTTGACCAATTATTTTTCATTTCTCTCCATTTCTGCATTTTAAGCACATATTTATTGATTATTTACTTTACATAATGCACTATTATAACCCCCGGAGATACAGCACTGAGCTGAATTAACCAACATCTTCAGCCTCATAGTTTACAATCCATTGCAGGGATACTGACGAAAAAAAATGGTGATGATATATGGATACATGTAGGGAAAAAATAAATAAAGCAGAGAAAGGGAGTGTCAGGGATAGAAGATATGAATTTTAAGGTGGAGATCCTAAGATTATTTAGGAGGAGACCATTGAGTAAATACCTGAATGAACTAGGCCATCTACAACTAGGAGTCCTGGAAGTTGAGAGAATGGGAGTTGATGAGAATCTAGGTCCTGAAAGGAACATATGGGTAACACTCTTCCACGCCTTATATTTGGCCTCCAAAGTTACTGTCCTTGCTTTTTTCCTATGTCTTATTTGTATAAAAAGGAAAGGGGGAGCACAAAGCTTAAAGAATCAGCTAACATTCTGAATAATATTATATAAAGAATAAATAGATGCTGGAAT
Source organism: Callithrix jacchus (assembly GCF_049354715.1). Lineage (NCBI taxonomy): Eukaryota > Metazoa > Chordata > Mammalia > Primates > Cebidae > Callithrix > Callithrix jacchus. The sequence goes on along the minus strand of NC_133504.1, from coordinate 163,524,581 downwards.
GAGTAAAATGATAAACCTGTGTGCAAAGTATGAAACTTAGAATGAAAAACTACATTGTGAAAATAAGATAGCTTAATGGCAAAATACACAAATATCCTGTTTGCTGGATATTATATTTGAAACTGGAAAAATTACTCCAGAGCCTACACTTTGAACTACCAAACCACACTGCCTCTCAGTTTGAACAAACCCATATCTAACCTTATCTCAGAGCAACCTTGATCAGATTACCTCTGGACCAATTTAAGAGTGTCCCCAAATTTCTGTTTGTATTCTACCACATTAATGTTTCTTACTTGTATGAGTTGATACAGGCACTTTAAAGGTATTGGGGGCTATATTAATTTTACTTTTTATTATGGTTATTATGCTAGTATAGTACAGTACCTGGTCCACAGGTTATTACATTATTTTTATTTCATTGGTTTGGGGGTGAGTACATGTGGCTTCCTTTTATCATTTTACTCAAAGTATACATATACATTGTTGTATTAGGTCATTCTCGCATGGCTATAAAGAAATACCTAAGACTAGGTAACTTATCTGTATTCATTATTAATACTATTTCATATAATACTATGTTTAATAATGAAAGAAAGAAAACAATACAATAAGTGAAACAAGGAAGTATAATTTCCTGTAACCCTAGCTTTCAGAGATAACCATCACTGAGTTTTTGGAATAAATTTTTGTGTGTGTATCAAAAAATATTATGCATTATATAGACTCTGTAATTTGCTTTTCCTCCACTTTCCATGCCATGAACGTGTTCTTACGTCAATAAACTTTTGTTAACAGTATTAGCTCTAATAACTGAACAGTATTCTACTCTATGGATTTATCATTATATATACAATAAGGGATGTACTACTTATTCTTTCACCACTGGTGGACATATAAACTTGTTTCAATTTTTGTTTCTATTATGTTTTAACAAGCAATTTCAAAGTTAAAGATTTTTGTTCATCCCTATTATTTCCCTAGGATACATTCTTAGGTATGTAACAGTTGAGTCAAAATGGATCAATATTTTCAGGGCTTCTTTTTAACATCACTAGTTGCTGGTATTATTGCTAAAACTTAGATACTCCTGAATTTCTATAAGTATTTTAACTTGCTGTTATCTAATTGAAGTTCATGTAATCTTAGAGTAAAATAGCAATACCTAGTACTGAGTAGTTAACATTCATTGAATTCTATAGCGGGTCCTGTATGGAGCCTCCAAGATCTGCCTCTAGGACTTCAAGGTTTATTCATCCAGCTGCTGGGATGTTGTCAGTATTACCTCTTGGTTACCAACATGTTTTGGAAAGGGTTGGTGGTAGAAGACCATTAGCTGATGAGGTCTTTTTCTAGTGAGGCAATTTTAAGTCTTTTTCTGACTATTACCCTTCTTTCACATTTTCTATAAATGTTCAACCTGAAAACACATACTACATGCTAATCTCTGTCTCAGAGCTAATTTATTGAGAGTCCAGCTTGCAATAAGGACCTATCCTGCACCAGGTACATGTTGTGTTTTAGATCCATTGCATCATTTACTCTTTTAAATAACTTTATGAGATAAGTGGTATTATTATTATTATTTTCACTTTACAGGTAACATAGCACAGCTGTTTAAATACCTAGTTCTAGGGCAAGTCATATGGCTAGTGGAGACAGGATTCAAAACAAGAAATCTTATTCCAAAGCCAATGTTCTACACTACACTCTGTTTTCTCCAGACTTAGCCTGAGAAACACAGACTGATTACATTAGTCATTGTGAACAGCTGTTCATGATTCACTGCCATCCAGGCTGACTTAAAGCTTTCTCTGGTCTTTATGTCTTTGCACATTGATTTTTATTTAGTTATTTCTATATACATCAAACACTCTCACTAGACCATAAGCTCCAAAGGGCAGGTAGTAGGATTACAACTGATACTTAAGGGTGCTGTGTGAGAAAAGTGCACTTGAATGAGTGAATGAATATACTTGCTCACGTTTATTTAAGCTTAGTCATGCAGAGTCAGGCTTCTATTCTGGTCTAGACAGATTTTGATTCGGCCATCTTGGAAAAGGTTGTTAAATAATCATTATTTCCTTCATGTTAACTCAGATAAAGAGTGTATTATTTTATTACTACAGAAATTTTATGGATTACAAGGTTTATTGTGTGGCTTAGTTTTGCATACATGAATATTTTCCTCTTTGTTTAACTTTCTACTCTATAGTTTCAATCTAGAGTCCTTTATTTAAAAAGTATACAAATACTGTTACTATTTTTTACTTCATATATTTTAATCATGTCCATTTTCAGCTGTTATCATTTAGCTCAACTATACAACAGAAAGATTCCAGCTGTCTGGAAATATTCAGACACTATATTAACTAATAGGGATTCCAATTTTTTTAAAGGGTACCCTTACTATTAAATACTTTATAAAATTTCCCTTTTAAAATGATTTTTACATTGTATACAAACTACCATATCAGATTTTAAAAACTGATGAACCATACACTGTTTTAGTTTTTTACAAAATTTTATTTTGGAGATGCTTCAAATTGTATTGCCATATTTTCCAATAGTACTTTCAAAAATATTTATTATGTTATAGAATGATATAACAATAAAATTAATCTCAACAGTTTGGAAGTGTATTAATTAGATAAGATTTCAAAAATAATTCTTTACAAATGTCATTGAATATTGTCTGAATGACTGACTACTAATCTCAATTTGTAATAGGCAGCCAATTCAAAATATTTATAAATGACGAGAAAACAATTATTATGTGGTTATAAAGCAAGATTTGATGGTACAATTAAATTATGTTTATAAGAGAATTTGAATTTGATCATGAAGTCAGAATTTCAAGCAGAAAAAAGTAAAAGGAAATAAAAGGAACCAGTCCAAGTCAATGGCCCTGCATTAGAGTACATCACTATTGTTGGCTTTGCTCGTGAATGCTCTGCCTGTTGCAACCCTGGAACTCAGGGCTGCCCCCTCCACAGTGTCTGCATGCTCAACATTTCCTTTGATGCCTTGCCTTACATCAGATATTCCACTTTTCACTATATTCATGCATATTTTTTCCAATAATTTATCATTAATTTCATTCATTGTTGTAGTGTGTTTCTTGTCATCAAAACAGCCCAACAGGTAAATAGGTGGCATAGCAAGTTTATGATTAAATGTTTATCCATTTAGAACATGATATTTTATTGCAATGGTAAATTTTATATGTAAATAAAACTAGTGATGATTGTATGAATATTTCTTATAAACGGGAAAATCTAGTTACGGGTCATATAGTTAGATTTCATCTGGAGTCACTAATTTATTATCTAAAGAGTTATCAGGAATTGCTACTGTTGAAGGGCAGTGTGTTTGTTTTCTGAGGCTGCTGTAAGAAATTATCACAAACTGGTACTTTAAAATAATAAAATGTTATTTTTCACAGTTCTGAAGCCCATAGTCTGGAATCAAGGTTTATCAGCAGGACCAGCTCCCTAAGACACTAAGAGGGAATCTTTTAACTTAAACTTTCTGAAGCTGCAGGTGTACCGTGACTTGTCACCACAGTCACTCCAATCTCTGCCTCTTCCATCACATTGACATTTTCTCCTTCCAAAATTCCCCCTTTATTTCTTATAAGATACATGTTGTTCTTCAAGGTTCAGTGGCTCATGCCTATAATTCCACTACTTTGGGAAGCCAAGGCGGGAGGATCACATGAGGCCAGGAGTGAAAGACCAGACTGCTCAATATGGCAAAACCCAGTTTCTACTAAAATTACAAAAATTAGCTGGGCATGGTGGTGCACATCCGTAAACCAGCTACTCAAGCAGCTGAGGCAGGAGAATCACTTGAACCCAGAAGGCAGATGTTCTAGTGAGCTAAGATAATGCCACTGCACTCCAGCTTGGGCGACAGAAACTGTCTCAGAAAATAATAATAATAAACCGTGATTCTATGTAAGTTTGACCTAGATGATCCAGGATAAATGGCTTTTCTCAAAATCTTTACCTTTATCACATATTTTGCCACATAACATAAAATTTGTTCTTTTGCCATATAAGGTAATATTCACAAATCCAGGGGTTAGGATATGGATATACTCTTTAGAGACCATTTTTCAGCAATATTTCAAAAATCTTTTTAATGTAAACATTGAGATTATTTTAATCAATGCAGTTTGCGAACCCTGTACTTTAACAATATAAAATAAACAAAAATGTCAATTTGAAAGCTGATGAAAAGTTTGGTGAGTCATTACTTGGATCTTCCATTCTCACCTTTTCATGCTGCACTTAGACCAAAATCCCTTAACCTGAGGGATCATTAAGCACTTGAGACTCTGGATATTAAGATTTATATTCCCTTTGATTTGAAGGAGGCTTTGGATTCCTTTCTCTCTAAAAGTAAAACAAACCTTTAGAGACATATATTCTAGTAATAGTGATTTCACTTTTAAAAATACAAAGTTGATCAGGTAATCTAGTTACTTAATTACTTTTATATTAGCAAAATTTAAAGTAATATTGTCAAATTTTATTTTTTAAGTAGGAATATAAATGCTTATATTTTTAAACATTTTAATAAGTTTTTGGACACAACGTTAATAATAGCTAACATCAGTTGAGTGATAAGAAAGAAATTAAAAACCTGGTTAATTAATTAAATACTCACAGCCACTAAGACAGGTAGATCCTATGGTTTTTTTTTTTTTTACCATTTTACATATGAAGTAATTAAGGCATAGAGAAATTAAGTAATTTGCTAAAGTTTTTTTATTAGTCAAAGATTGTCAGATGCATAGTGAATAGTGTATGTCTGTGTGTGTGTATATATACATGTAAAATAAATCTTTATACATATGCAAATGGAACAAATATATTCTATGTAAAGAAAATGCATTTATATTCTATTTAAAGAAGAATATATTTATATTCCATTTGAATAAGAAGGAAATAAATTGTCTCAGTTGGTCATGGTAACTCATGTCTGTAATTCCATTTCTCTGGGAGGCCAATGAAGGAGGGCTGTTTGAGGCCAGGAGTTAGAAAACCAGCATAAACATCACAGTGAGACCCCCATCGACAGAAAAATAATAAAAATTTAGCTGGGTGTGGTAGTGCATGCCTGTAATCCCAGCTATTTGGGAGGCTGAGGTAAGAGGATTTTTTGAGCTCAGCTGTTAAGGCTGCAGTGAGCTTTGATAATGTCACTGCTCTTGTGCCTGAGCAACAAAGTGAGTCCCTGTCTCTAAAAAGTAAACATAAAAAAAATACCCTGACCAACCTAGTGAAGCCCCATCTCAACTAAAAATACAAAAATTAGACAGGCATGGTGGCAGCCACCTCTAATCCCAGCTACTCGGGAGGCTAAGGCAGGAGAATCACTTGAACCAGGGACGCAGAGGTTACAGTGAGCTGAGATCGTATCATTGCACTTCAGCCTGGGCGACAGAGCAAGACTCCATCTCAAAAAAATAAATATGTAAAAAATAAAAAAATACAATAAATAAATTGGTTCATACGATTTTGGAGGCTGGCAATCCCTAATAGGCAGGGTGAGTTGGCAAGCTAGAGACCAGGAGACCAGGAGATACAATGTTTTAGACTGAGTCTGAAGGCAGGATAAAAACTGATGTCTACATTCTAAGGCAGTCAAGCAGGAAGAGTTCTCTTTCACTGGGGGTGAGAATAGTTAGTCAACCTTTCTGTTCTATTCAAGGCCTATCTACCTTAGAGAGGGCACACGTCTTCACCTTATCCACCATTTAAAATGTTAATCACATCTTTAAACATCTTCATGGAAACACTTAATATTTGACCAGATATCTGGGTACACTGTGGCCCAGGAGGGTTGACACACAAAATTAACCATAACAATGAACACAAATAGTAAAGGAGTTTGACTGGTGTTTGAACCCAAACATTATATTCCCCATGATGTTTTTATGTTATATTACAATTTGGTCTGTTTTTAGATATGTATACTTGCTGGTCATTTTCATACTCCAGGATTGGTGTAGTAAAAGTTCATGTAAAAGTTCACATAAAAGTTCACGTTGTCTGTCAAAAGACAGTGGTGTGGAAGTATAGTGGAGCCCCAGACTGTCCTTAGTAAAGAAAGTACTCCAAAAATGGTGTTGACACAGGGAAAAGCCTTGGGGAACTAGACCAGATTCCATGGAAGGGTTAGGCAAGATGGGGAGAGAATATGAGCAAGAACTAACATACTCCGGTAAGCATTTTCTGATTTCCCCGGGAGTTGCATACAGATCCATTCCACTATCATTGACACTAGGGCATATCGCATGCACCTCTCTCCATGGGTCTGACCCACTCATTCTGTGCTAATCATAAGGCTGTCCACAGAGATCTCATGTATCTTCTCTTTTCAAGCACTTTTCTGCTAGTGAAAGGGACTATTTAATCATACAATTCACAAAGTGATTGATCCAGGAGTGTAAAAGTTACACTAAGTAATTTATACATTAACATATATTTGAAACTACTAGCTGGTGTGTGTGTGTGTGTGTGCATATGCGTGTGTAAAAGAGATGCCAAAACTGTGCTAAAATCTTATGTTTTTCACCTGAAATTCTTTCAGGGCTATTTCGCCATAACCAGAATAATTTTGAAATCCTTAACTAAACTGCTACACGTGTATGAGTCTTTTTTGAGTGTTGCAATGAGCCAAACTGTATGTTACCAAGAGGTTTAATTTATTTCTCTCTTACGGCATGGAAGAAATGCTCTTGTATGATTTTTATCAGGAGATTATAACTCGATAAATCTATAAATGTTGAGAAAGTATACTGATTCATTATTAGTTCATGACAAAACAAGCAGATGCTTTCATTTCAAGAATATCCATATTTTTAAAAAATCAGCTTGCCAGACGAGAAGCCACTATGAAATGGGCAGAATAGAAAAAAATGTTAACAATCTTAGAAAGTTTCTTATTTATAATCTGAACTATTCACATTGCTTTCTTCATAGCTGTGTCTTTATTATATTTCCCATTCAATGTTTACTTAGATGAAAAGTTTACTTTGCTTAGAGATACAAATAGAAAAAGAAAAAGACACATAAAAACACAAGAAAATAAATAAAATTTTATTACAAATCATTTACTTAAGATAGAAGTTCAATTTTTCTCAGTGCTGAAAATTAAACACATTGATATCAATTTAAAAAGACCCTTTTGTATGTTAAAGAAAAGTCAGTGTATTAACACAGTCAAGTAAAGTTTATAACAACCATTATGTGGTCAGAAATAGAGTTTCTCTTAAATGAATCTTTCTGAGCTAAGGAAATAAACATTTTAAATTTCTGTAAATGTTTTCTTCAGAAATTTAATCAATTTTTTAATTTCTTTGGCAAAATGTAGAAAAAATAATTGTGACTAGTAAACTACAAGGTTGATGAAAAACAATTTTTCATGAAGAAAAATTTCATAATCTTATAAACAAAAATATATACAACCCAGGAGGGGTTGTATGAAGAAAGAAATCGCTTTCATTTGAAGTATCCTTTGATACAAGTGCAGATTAACCTGTTATTTATATCTCCCAAATGGGAGTAGGGTCATTCAGGCTGCTAGGTCATTTATTAAAATAAAGAAAGTTCACAATTAAAGGGCTAAAATTATTATGGCATTATCTGACTATTTTAGTACCTGAATATGAAAATTTAAAAAAACTGGTGGCAGAATGACTTTTGACACTGTCTCAAAGTTTGTGCTATACTGGAAGGTTAAACCCCTTTTAAAAAATAATATCCATTAAATAAGTCTAGCTCAATTATTTAGGAACAATGAAAGCATACTATTTTTAGAAGTATGATATTTAATAAATTCAATTATTTAGCAGTTACTATATTCCAGGAATATGTGGTCTCCTTCTTTCCAACAATAAACTATTGAGGGGATCTTTTCTACTGCTAAAATTGTATGGATAGATAAATTGAACTTAAAATAAAAAAAAGAAAAACTTTTGTGCATCAAAGCATAGTGTCAAGAAAGTGAAACCTACAGAAAGGAAGAAAACGTTTTCAAATCATGTCTGACAAAGGTTTGATATCTGGAACATATGAAGTACTTCTACAACTCAGCAACCAAAAGACAATAACCCAATTTAATAATGAACAAAGGCCTTGAGCAAATATTTCTTCAGAGAGGATATATATAAATTGCCAATAACCACATGAAAAAATGCTCAATATCATTAGTCATTGGGTAAGTGCAAGTTGATACCACAACAACATAACAAGTGTTGGTGAGGCTGTGGAGCAACTGGAATCCTTGTATATTGCCAGTGATAATGTTAAATGGTATTGCTCCTGTGTTTGACAGGTCCTCAAAATATTAGCTATAGAATCATCATGACCCAGCAGTTCCAATTCTAGGGATATACTCAAAAGAATAGAAAACAGTTACTCAAGCAAATAGCTGTATTCCAGTGTTCCTTGCACCATTTTTCGCAAATATTCCAAAGTAGAAACAACCCAAGTGACCATTGACAAATGACATAAACAAAATCTGGTATATAAATACAATGGAATATTATTTAGCAGTGAAATTTAATAAAGTTCTGATACATTCTGAAATATATACTTCATAACCGTATGCCTAGAGAAATAATCCAGACACAAAAGACTAATATTTCATAATTATACGTACATAAAAATCTCAAATAGGCAAATTCATAGAGACAGAAAGTAGATTAGAAGTTTCCAGAGACTTCTGAGGAATTATTCCTTAATGGGTACACAGTTTTCTTTTAGAGTTATAAAAAATTTTGGAAATAGTTAGTGGTAATTGTTGCATAACATTGAGAATATAATTAAGGCCACTGAATTTTGTGCACTTAAAATTAGTTAAAATAACAAGTATTAAATTATATATGTTTACTATAAAAAAGGATGTGAATTGATTTAAAAAATCATGAATTTCTATCATTTCAGGTACTAAGCCCACATCATTAGCATTTATTATAATAAAACCTTCCATTCTAATTTTGATTCTTTAGGCATTTTGAACCTTTAGCAATCTTAAAGATCCAAAATTCAGTCCTAAGTATTATATTCTATAACTCACATGTTCTCAGTACATTTACCCTCTAAAAATGACTTTATTTTTCTTTAATCTACTTTCTCTTTTTTAGGTGACTAGTATCATGAGAATGTCATATTGTAAGTATACTGTAGCAAACCATGTCTTGAATTTTGTATGTACTCCAGAACCTCAAACTACAGGTATAAGTTGTTGAATATATATTAATATGTAGCACCCACATATTGATGTTTTATTTAGCAAGAAATAAGGAAGTAAAGAGCCTGACTTATTTTGCCAACTTTGGGCATTAGAATTATGGCTCCTTCCCTTTTCGTACAAGTTGTCTTTTACCATTCACTGAGTCCTGTTGAAAATCTTGATTATCTTCTAACCTTGCCAGTTTTCTCCACAGGCATCACATCCGTCAGCATTCCTGGACTGTATTACTGCAGAAACCTCTTCTAGGTCCCCTGCCTCTGATCTTGCTTCCTTACACTCCATTCTCCACTCAGCAATGAGGCAATTCCTTCCTAACTACATTTTAGAGCACTATTGTTCTTCTGAAAACCCTTCCATGTCTTGCCATTGCCTTTCTTATTATCTTGAAAAGACATAAATGGCAACAGAAATCATTCAGACTCTCACCTGCAATTCTAGTCTCATCCCTCTTCATTGCTCCCTTTATGTGAGATATTCCACTATCTTTAGCGTTTGAATGGTGTCCTACTCATCTTCTTCAGCAGTCATACTGTTCCTCTAGTTAACCCCTTTCTCCTACCCTGGGCTTTTACACACACTTCATGTCTCAAGTTAAAACTTATCTACTCCTCAAAGACAACACTTCATAGACTATAGTATTTGCCCCTGTTTTGTGTCACTGTTTGTATTACATTTTATTGTAATTACCAGTTTGTTTTTCTTACCACTAGATGGCAGTTCTATTAGGCCAGGTACATCTCTTGCTAACATTTTCTACTTAGAACATGCATCTCAATACGTGGGAAATTGTAAAGTATTCAACAAATATTTGTTGAACGAGTGAATAGCAACTTGTAGGCTGGTTTCACATGTGCCAACTTGTACTCTTTGACTGAAAGCCATAAAATTTGCAAATATTGAAATTGGTTATCCGTTTGCAAATAATCTGTTTCCTTGGTCTGTACCTACCTATTCCCCTTTCTTCAGTAAACTGTCATCATTAATCTGTTTCTAGACATACAGCAATTATTTCAGTTATTTAAAGGGGCACATTCACTCTTGATGCTAGACTTTTCTAAATGCTATTTTTGTATCTGGTATACCCTTGTTTCTTTGTTTCTCCTATCTTTTAGTCCTAAATAACTTCCATTTGTTAACTATTTTGGTTAATACCAAACATACTAATTCAACATGTGTCTTCCCATTTATATCACAGGGCCTGCAAGAGCAGACTCTAAGTCTGTCTTGCTTACCAATATGTTCTCAGTGCTTCTTGGCATTGTAAATGGTGGAAATAAAACTTCAATAATTATGTCCTAGATTTATAAATAAATAATCTTTGAGATGAAATATGTCTAAATTACAGAGATTGATACGCAGCTTAGGATTTATATTTTATTTGATGAAAAGAAAGACTATACCATGATCTGTCTCTGTTCCTCCTTATTATAGAAATGGTAAGTGGATTTAAGAGCTGATCTCTATATTTATTGGCTGCAGAGTTTTTTAATACATTTCTATTTTCCTTTGTGTCACACAAATTGATCTGGTAGGACATAATTTATTCCAAATTTGTAGTTCTCGTTACCAATTATGGACCATTCTAGATCTTTCCATTGAGGCCTTAGAATAGCTGTATAAATAGGTCACTTCTTTCTAAATAGAGTAGGCTTTATTTGTATTCTTTCAGGAGACAATCATCAATTTCCTTCTTTGAATGTTCTAGACATTTTCTTATGTGGATTTGGGTTTTCTTCAGGGGGAAGCTTTCTTTTTCAAACTGGGAGTCCCCTAAAAGAATAGAATCACCATTCATCTACAATTATAACAATTCTTGTTTAATATCATAAAACTCCATAGTTATTAATAATTTCAAGCCAACAGAGTAGTACATTTCATTTGTTAAGCTTTTTATATGCAAGCAAAGTGACAACATCTTTACAGCATGAGCTCATTTAATTTGTCAACAATTCTGTGTTCTAGATTCTATTAACAGTGTTTTCCAGATATAAAAACTCTGGCTGACTGATATATTGAAAACAAGACTTAAACCCAAATATGCTTAGTTTTCTAATCATTGTACCATCTTGCCTGAAAATTAAAGAGTGATAAAATCATGTTAATTGTGGAGAATAAAGTGCATTTACAAATGAAATAATTTATTTTTTAGTATTTTTTTATTTTGTGAGATTACAAAATATTTTATTTATTTATTTATTTATTTTGATTATACTTTCAGAGGGTATATGTACAGGTTTGTTACATGAATATATTGCATAATGGTGAGGTTTGGGCTTCTAGTATGCCTGTCACCTCAATAGTAAACATTGTGCCCAATAGGTAATTGTTCAAATCTCACCACTCCTTCACTCTTCCCCTTTGTGGAGTTTCCAGAGTCTATTATTTCATTCTGTGTGCCCATGTTTACTCACTGTTTAACTCCCACTTACAAGTGAGAACATGCAGGCTTTTCAGAGCTATTTCACTTAGAATAATGGTCTCTAGCTCCATTCAAGTTGCTACAAATGTGCTCTGGACAAGAAAACTCAAGGTTCTGGTGATAGAACAAGAAGGCCCCAGTCACATAGAAGCTCTACATATGCATGGAAAGAAATTTATTCTTATACAATTTCTCTACTCCTTGAGTGTGATCAACTTTGTAGCAATCTTAAAAATATACTTTCCTATTCACAAATAAAGTATAATTAAGTTTATACTTTAGGTTTTGAAGGATTTTAAGCCATGTATTTGATTTATATATTCCAAGGTACTTTTATTTTTCTTACAGAATTATTTACAAAGAAAGAACTGAATATATTACTTTTTTATTCTTTTTTGTTTTTTTTTTTAAGACAGAATCTTGCTCTGTAACCCAGGCTGGAGTGCAGTGGCGCTATCTCGGCTCCCTGCTACCTCTGTCTCCTGGGTTCAAGCAATTATCCTGTCTGAACCTCCCAAGTTGCTGGGACTATAGGCACCTGTCACCATGCCTGGCTAATTTTTGTATCTTTAGTAGAGACAGGGTTTCACCATGTTGGCCTGGCTCCTGGCCTTAAGTGATCTGCCAGCTTTGGTCTCCCAAAGTGCCAGAATTGGAGGCAGGAGCCATTGTGCCTGGCAGAACACAGTAAGTTCTAATTAAGATATTACCATATATGGCCAGAACTTAGCTTTTTCATATAATGAGTTTCAAAGATCCTTTAGCTATTCTTCTTGAATTAAATAATGTTAATAATACTTTCTGTGTTAAATATTCCATTTGTTTGTGCTGATAAATTTATCATTTCAAATATCCATCTGCCTCTAATGTTCATAATGGTGATGCCTTTGGTGAGGTTAAGGTAGTGATAAGTAGTCAAGATGGGAGACCCAAACTTAAAAATCGAAGCATATATCAATGCAACATGGATTTATTTGTTAATGTACTGGACAGTTTGAGAGCAAGTAACTTTGAGAGCAAGTAACTCAAGACTGCAAATGGACTTTGGATTGAAGCACAGATTCTAAACTGAGATGAGTGAAATGACTGCTGGGTTTAAAAACAGAACTTTTAGTTAATGCACACCAGCTGAGCTAGAATGCTGCACCTATTTCTAGAAAAAATTCTGAGTATGTCTTTAATGTTTACAAAGAAATTTTCTTGCTCTTGTCATAAAAGTCAATATATTCACAGAAAATATTTCTAACAAAGTCAATCAATAAACAGAAAGACATTGACATATTAAATGAGTTTAAGACTAGAACTTTCCTTTAAAATAACATTTGGTGCTAAGGAGCAACTTTTCCCCCCAACTAGCTTAGAATATATATGTTAGGAGAAAAAGTATGTGTTGTATTTAATATATAGCATAACTGATTTGAAAAAACTTGACTGGGATATTTGATGTTAGCAATATGAAAAGCTGAGAGTTATTTTATTGGTTTCTTTAATTTTATTACTTTTCCTTCTTATTCACTAGCTTTTGATGTACTTGATTTTTTTTTTTCTGTTCTGACTAGCTTAAGTGCCCTTGTCAACAGTTCAGTTGTTGAATGAGGCAAAGTGTTAGTTATAGTGTGAAAATCTGGTGAGCTGTCAGAAAAGGGCAAGACATTAACTTGCGAATTTCGACTTCCAGTGTTCCATAGCTCAATGATGGCTGAAAGCCTCTCTTATGAATTACTATAAAGAGTAACATGGCATATGCATTTATGAGGCTTTGTAATTATGCATGATATAAGCCTTCATCATACAGAACTACACTTATGGAGTGTTTGTGATGGTGCTCTTTCTTTAAAAATAATGAAAGGTCCTGCTAGTTATAAAATGGAAGTTATTTTCAGAGATATAATTTATGACAAGAATGCCTCCTTCAAGAAATGACCTACAAAATCTTATGTTCAAAAACATCTAGATCAAATAATCTGGATAAGATTTGAAGTCAGGAATAAGCAGAGTCATTTTGTTACTGACAAAAAAAACACACATGGAAGTCATAACCTCTGTAAACACAAAATACCAGAGTGTGTGGAGGTTCACGACCTTGCTTAAGTGTAGAGCTCCAGGAAACGGCATGATCAGTAGTCATGCAAAATGACAAATGGTATGGAAGGACAGGATGATTATATGTTATTGTTCTGCCTCTCTAACCATGGCATTGTCATTAGACTCCACAGTTGTGTGAAGATTATTCCAAGCACTCTTAAAAACTTTGAAACATCTGTGGTATACATAATTACTGTGGTTTTAAAATATTTAGGTATCAAATATTATGTAGTTTTTAGTATTGTTTTGAGCTCCAATTTAGGTAATAAAAAAATGAATTAAAATATAATTTTTTCGTATAGTTTCCAGTAGAAATTCATAATGATATGCAAGCTTCAATTTAACGCTAGTGGTCTAATGCAGGGTTTCTCAACCATAAGACCCATTGACATTTGGGGCTGAAAAATTCTTTTGTTGTGGGGACTGTTCTGTGCATTGCAGGGCATTTAGTAGCACACCAGAAATCTATTCAGTAGATACCAGTACCACCATTTTCTTTTAGTTGTGATGACACTGTCAAATGTCCCACAGGCATCAAAATCATGTTATCTGAGAACCACTGAATGAAGGCAAATTGGGATACATTTTTTTTTGAGACTGAGTTTCACTCTTGTTGCCCCGGCTGGAGTGCAGTGGTACAATTTTGGCTCACCACAACCTCTGCCTCCAGGGTTCAAGTGATTTTTCTGTCTCACCCTCCCAAGTAGCTGGGATTACAGGCATGTGCCACAACACTCAGGTAATCCTTAGTATTTTTAGTGGAGATGGGGTTTCTCCATATTGGTCAGGCTGGTCTTAAACTCTCGACCTCAGGTGATCTGCCTCCCAAAGTGCTAGAATTACGGGCGTGAGCCACTGTGCCCAGCCCATATTTCTTTTAAAGTTGAAACAAATGTAAGAGAATTTCAATTCTTGCTTAGTTTCTTGCAAAGCATTTTAAAATATGGCATCTCTATTTCTCTATCTCTATCTATGTCTTTGTCTCTCTGTCTTCTAGAGGTAAAGAACAGTGAGCTTAGAGCCAAGATTTTCAAATTGTGTTCAGGTGTTCAGGGTCTCTCTAAATCCAATTAGAACTTTATTTTTAACATGTTTAAAATAATATTAAAAGTATAGAAGTGAAAAGCTTGGAAAAGACTTTGTTTAATTCTGATAAATACCAAATGCTAACATTTTGTAAATGCTCATTTATGCCATTGGGTATTTTTGTGCTAACATCAGAAACTAGGCTTTTTCCCCTGCTGTCTCTGCGCATATAATACAATTTCTTACAAATATATAACTAAGAATGACTGAAATTCTATATTTGATTTTTTTTCAACAAAGGTGGGCATATTTAATCATCTAATCCAACCTAGGAAAATTATTAGGAAGCATGTAAATGACTGCTAAACTAACCCTACTTCATTCTCAGGCATATGTGATCTTCACTACTCACTTATTTGTTGAAAATAAGATTTTTTCTTTACTTATCTATTGATAAATCATAATGATAATCATATTGAAATACGATTTTTGTGCTTCTTTGTCAGTTTGGGGTATTTTCTATTACATTATTTACCAGAAATGAGAAAAGCAGATCTTGAAATTTAATGTAAAAATCTGTTACTTCCATCAAATACCTTCATTTGTTAGATCACAGGTGTGGTGAGGTTTCCAAAGGTCCTATTCAAAATTTCTTTCATTAACTTTGAGTTCTTTGCGTGGATTTCTGTTTTCAAAATTGTGTAAGTCAAAAAAGAAAAAATAAATTGGATACTGAAACATATACAACGGCAGTTGTCACCCAGAACAACCACTGCTAACTTGTGTGTTTATTAAAACAGGGCCTTTTTTATCCCCCATGGACTGACTTTTATTGTATACATAGTTTAAATTTGATTTTATAAAATTAACTTGTTTTATTAAAGCATCCAATTAATTTATTTTTATATTAGAATGCTTCTTAAGGTTAATGTGAAAAACAGTCCCATTTGTTTTTGAAAATATTTGTAATCAGCCGGGTGCGGTGGCTCAAGCCTGTAATCCCAGCACTTTGGGAGGCCGAGGCGGGTGGATCACGAGGTCAAGAGATCGAGACCATCCTGGTCAACATGGTGAAACCCCGTCTCTACTAAAAAAAAAAAAAAAATACAAAAAAATTAGCTGGGCACGGCGGCGCGTGCCTGTAATCCCAGCTACTCAGGAGGCTGAGGCAGGAGAATTGCCTGAACCCAGGAGACAGAGGTTGAGGTGAGCCGAGATCGCGCCATTGCACTCCAGCCTGGGTAACAAGAGCAAAACTCCGTCTCAAAAAAAAAAAAAAGAAAAAGAAAATATTTGTAATCAACAATATTTGAAATCAACATCTTTAACAGAATTAACTCTAAGTTTCTATTATGTCTATGCCAGGAGCTTATAAACTGTGAAAGGTATTTAAGGAAAGGAGGGAAATCTGCTAAAAACTTAGATTTATATAATTATTTTATTATAAATATCATGCTATTTTCCCCCAAATTTTTGTTGTTACTAAAATGTATGGTGGAAGATACATAGATTTCATTTGTATCCAATTCTGGGTAGTAGATCCTTGTATATGACTACTCTTTTGGAATACCGGTAAGAGACTTCATCTGTCAACTGTCCCACTTTTACCCTCTTTTCCCACAACTTGTAAATACTTACTGTGTCCTCAGGATTTAACTCCCAATTATGAGTTGAGGCCAAAATAAACCATTGTCAGATGTTATGTTTGTAAAAGCCATAGGCTATAGGGAATGATAGTGAGAATTATTTCTCTGCAGGTGTCTTAGCAAATAAGATGGTAAAGCCTACTCTTTGTTCTTCATCACTTTTGTTCAAAGGAAACCCACAGTAGTGAAGTTTTCACCTTAAGATGTTTCCTTGCAATCTGGATAAATTGAAACTGCCTGAGGGAATAGATTATTGAATGATTTTTCACAAAATCTTAAAAATGAAAAGAGAGAGCTCTTTCAGGACTGCAGTAAACAGCCTTGGTCTTTTAATGGAACACCTATTTGAAGGTGCTACTTCTTCCTGTTCTGTAAAAGACACAGAAAAATAAAGAGTGGAAGCCGTACACAAATAGACAGCTGGGTATGACACCAGGCTATCACTGTGAACTTCCTGGGGAAAAAAAAATGTAACTGTCATTCTGCAGAATGGCTCAATGTATAGGGTTTCGAGTGAGGCAGATATAATTTGGAACTCCAGATTTGTTGCTGCTAAGTATGGTGGTATTTGCTTTTACTGAGTTCTTAATATGTTCCTACCAAGGTCCTTGTATTTTCTCATTTACCCCTTAAAGTCACCTGCAACACTGGTGTGATTATTGCTATTTTACAGCTGATATATCTTAAGTGAGCCTCAGAGAGATTGCCAGAAGTTGCTAGACTTGTTAATGTCAAAGCCAGGTTACAGCCAACCTTTGTTACCCAAGACTTAACCAAGGACAGATACAAATAATCAGAAGAAAAAAGCACTGAAAATATTACGATGCAAGCTCTCTAACCCCTTGCATAATTCAAAATGATGATTTCAGCCAATTTTTCCAAACATCAAATTATTTCCCTTTTCTGTTTTTCAATTCTTTGAGCAAAATGTCTACAATGTCATCCAAGACTCTGTAAACACTGTAATTCTTCCCAGCACTAACTGTTATAAGCTTCAGCAAGAAAACTATTTCTCTAAACTTCATTTTTTTTCTTTATTTAGAAGACTTTAAAACCAAACTAATGTTAAGATGAAAATTATAAGCATAGTGATTTTCATACCGTCAGAAAATCAGTAAGCTCCTACCAAAGGAAAGTATCACCAACTACTTACTGGGGAAGGTTACCAGAAACACGGACATAAACAGGAAGTCAAAAGAAAATTCAGTTGTAAAAACTTGATGAGAAAAATAGCTAAATTGTTTGTTTTCATAAAAAATTCTCTATCTCTAATAAATGGTTTTAATTCTCCCATTTAGCAAACAATTATTAGCATATTGTATGCCAAACTGTAGGATTTTTTTTTTTAATGTTAACTTTGTATATTTAAAAAGTCACAGAGTATACAGTTTGGCATTAATGTTAGTGACTACAGAATCTTGCCCAAGTGGTTTTATCACGTTCTGGCATGAACTGGATGTTTGTGTTCCCCCAAAATGTATAATGTTGAAGGCATAATCTCTGATATGACAGTATTTGTAAGTGAGGCATTTGGGAGGTAATTAGGTCATAAAGGTGGAGCCATCATAAATGAGGTTATAAAAAGAAATACAGAAGAGATTATCTGCCTCTTGGCATGTAAGGGCCCAGCCAGATGACAGCTGTCTGCAACCTGGGAAGCAGGATCTCACCAGATGTTGAATCTGCTGGATCTTGATCTGGAGACTTGCCAGACTCCAAAATGGTGAGAAATAAATTTTTGTTGTGTCAGCCTCTCAGTCTATGATATTTTTGTTATATTAGCCCACGCCAGGACATGCCTACAACAGTTTAACACTGATTTGTCCTTAATATTGTGGAACAGGGTGATGTTAACTGTCAAACACCTGCATTTAATCTAGGGACAAAAGCTTGGAAATGGGTAGCAGAAAATACCTCCATATGATGTTTGGCTTCTTAAACAAGTCACTGTGTTCCTGCCTTGGGACTTTGTACTTGTTTTCCAGCAGACTGGGACCCTCTCTCCCACTTCCACTCCAATATCCCTATAGCTTAACCCTTCATGTTCATGATTATGCTCAAATAATCTCTTCTCAGCAAGAGTCTCATTAACTATCTTGGTTTACACAGAACTGCCATCACCATCGAATCCTCTTAAACCTGCTTCCTCCAAAATTATTTTCCTCATTTGCTATAGTTTTTTTCTATAGGACTTTTTACTCCTAAGACTAAAATGTTGTATGCTTTTTTTTTACTAGCAATTATTTCCACATTATTAGTGTTCAATAAATATTTGCAGAATCAATACTGAGTTCTAAGAATAGTGTGCTTTTGAGGCCTCCTATCCCAGTGGATCAGAATCATATAAACCATTTAGTCCAATCAACACAGTTAATCACAGTGGCCTCCTTTCATTTAAAAAGAGAATGAAAAGAATGATGTGGAAGCTATTTAGGGAATACAGTGTTCTTGGAGAGATTGAGATCTGGGGCTGCTTTAAGAGAATCCCTTGTAAGGATTAGTCAAGCCTGCAGGAAGACTGACATTTAGCTGTTAGGCTGTATATCTGTTTAGCCAACAGAGCTACTGATACGGTAGTGAGTTACTGGACTCTGAAGTGGTTATCTGGACATGAGCCATTTAGCCCATGCTTCCCATTAAAAATATCAGTCAGGGAGACTCAGCATCAAAAGATCCTAGGGAAGATGATTGGCCACTAGCATTGGCTGGAAAAATGTGGGCACCTACAGGAGTTATGTTTAGCAAAACTGAATCTCAAAAATCAGGGAATGATGAAGTGGGAATGTACTTGTTGAAATTCTCTGAAGTTGTACCCACACAAGCACCACAAGAGAGTTGGCACAAATACTCAGAGAGGATACTGAGTACCAAGCAGTGTTACCCAGAGACACAGGATCATCAACCAGGGAGGAAGCATGCTTCTAAACTTGTTTAGTAAAGAAATACTTGCTATTTTCATCCTCTCCCTTGCCCCTTGTTACAACTAAGGAAGGAGCCAGAAACTAGAAGAGGATGTAGAGTTCACTTTATAGTCCAAGTCTTCTTTCTTTCATCCATTCCAAAAAGCTATGACCTCCACTTTAGTATGTAATTAGGGAGAAGAGAAATCAAGCTTTAAACACAGATTGACATTAAATTAAAAACAAAGCAAAATAAAATGAGGAAAGTGTGTCTTAATTACCATAATGAGATACGTATGATGCAAAAGATATGCATCCAACCCAGATGTCACTAAAGAACCACCAAATGTTATTTTACCCAAGAGAGTTGAAATGATGGCTATTGGAAGAAATAGACCCTCAATGTTTATAAATCAATAAATTGGGATGGCTCGACCTTATAGCTGCAGTTAGATTTAGGTTTCGTTTAGACAGTATCTCTCTCAGTAATAAAACAGCTAATTGCATCTTCTGCAGATGTTTTATTTTTTGTTTTTCATCATGAATTCCAAAATTAAAATCAAAACCTGAAACACTGGTTAAGAATCTGGCTTAAATTTTTTCCTTAAAAATAAGTAGACATTTTAATTCTGATGGATAAAAACAATGGTTTCATTGTGTTATGCCTCAGGAGATCTAAAAGATTCAAAAAATCAAAGAAGAAAATCAAGTGCAATTTGTGGCTGTAATAAGCCATGTTACATTTGAGATGTGCCATAACCAACTGATGATTTGTTGCTAGACCAAAAAAAAGTTTCATGGGGTATCTCAATAAATACTTGTGGAATAAAAGCCCTCTCTCCTTGGGCTTTTCTGAATTATGAATATACCAACAACGAATTTAACTGAAAAAATTAAAGGGAAAAAAATAGCAGTTACTTTGGGCTTTATGGTGTCCTGTGATTAGTGTTACTCCCTACAGCGTCTGTCCCTGCCGCTGTGTTCACTTAAGCCATCAGAATCAGCCAGAAACACCCGGACAGCATGAGGAATGGCCATCCCATCACATTCTCAAAATTGTTTAAAACATAGCAATCAGTTAAATGGACACTTTATCCAAAGAATAATGCAATGCATTAAAAAAAATAGAATAGGCAGTGAGGAAGAAGTATTGGGTAGTGGTAAGTTTAATGCACATTTTTCCTTCTTGCATTTATTCCCCATGTAAATTCACTGTAACTATCTGACATTTCAGTTTTGAAGTTTCAAAATCCATGCCTTCTTTCTAATGAAATACTTCTGTTCAAAACAGCAGTGAAGATTTCCGAGTTTTAAAGTTATTTTTTAATGATGGGCATTTTGTGATCAATGTAGGGTTAATAATAGTATTTTATAGCTGGCATTATTTATCAGAACCGATTGAAGTGATTTAAAGGCTTTCAATTGTAACATTATGGGGCAATGGTTGGCATTA
This sequence comes from Callithrix jacchus, assembly GCF_049354715.1. Taxonomy (NCBI): domain Eukaryota; kingdom Metazoa; phylum Chordata; class Mammalia; order Primates; family Cebidae; genus Callithrix; species Callithrix jacchus. Next base: position 163,503,782 of record NC_133504.1, on the reverse strand, counting down.
TGATTTTTTTTTAACCTTTAGAAAAAACTGAAGTAGGAAGAATTTAAATCTTTTCAGCTTCTCAGAAAAAAAGGCAGCATGTAAATACAAATTATTCATGAGTGATTTGTTTTTAATTCACAAAATGAATCAGTAAGGAACAGTTGTCAATAGAAATAAAATATTTGATTTTCAACTCTTTAACAGAATGAATTGTTGAGTTATTTCTTTTTTGGCAGTGGTAGTGAATGGTGGGGAAGTTCTTCCCATTCGGTGAAGGCAGCACTAACAATGTATTTTCTTCCCTTCCTTCATTTCAATGAAACATAATTTCTAAAAGAGAACTCAGAAGAATTCAAAAAGCTGAAGTCAGGCTAACTATGAGAGGCTTATTTTATTTACTCATAGTCCTCATTTAATAGTAAATTTCTTATATAATTTAATAAGCACATTCTCTAGTTCTACATTTAATTAGTATTAAGTGTACTTAGAATAGGACTTTTTGAAATATATACTTATTACAGATCTTTAAATATCAAACTTTTTTTAAATTTTTCTTTAAGCTTTTTATTTAGTTTTCCAGATTTTCTTATTATATTGGAATCATATCAAGAATAAATTTATTAATAAAAACTGGAGTCAACTCTCTAACTAGGCAAATGATTGTCATTTAAAAAGGGCAAAGGTGAGTCGAGTAAGGGAATGATGGGGTCATCAGTGAAAGTGGAACTGATACAAGGGTTCTGTAGGGGAAAATAAAACAAATGCCTATGACAAATTTGCCTCAGGTCAATTGCAAGCTCTGGAAAGCTAAAGGAAAATAAGTTTCTCTTTACTCACCACTGTATTTGTAGCAATTAGTACAATGTCTGGCACTTAATAAATACTTGTTGAATAAACGAACTAATATTTACATGATTTCAGGCCAGTCTCTGTATAAAATGCTTCCCTGAATTTTGTTAGTAGTCCAAAAAGAAATTAAAATCAGTATTGTGACTATGATAAAACAAAATCCAATAAATCTAGAACTTGGATTCTTAGCGTTTGACTTTTAACACTAATTAATTATTTGATTACAAAAGACTACATTGGTCATATCTGTATACTAATGCTACTGTTTATATTCATAAAGTGCTTGTAACTCAAATATGTAGGAGTTAGAGGCATTATATAAATGTCTGGTGGATTTATTTTTTGATGAACCTATTTAGAATTCTTTGGAAGTAGGAGAATAGAGAATGCTATTTTCATTTTCAAACTTAGAAAAAATTGAAAAAAATAGTTAATTCAAGAAACTTTGTTTTTATTTCTTGTTTTTACTTTGCATTCTGAGGCTTTGGCCTTTGTAATACAACCTCAGACACATTTCCATTTGGAATGTAAGATTTAGAATTAATGTAAGGAAACACAAAAATTAAATTTACCAACTCTGAGAAACATTATAGAGCATGGATAAACCAACTGGAAAATAGTCTAAGTAATTGAGGCAGGTAACATTTACTTCACTGATAGAGCATTTAAGAAGACTTCATAACAGAAACGATGGGTATGTAATGGTTCCAATGTACTCCTATGAATATAAATCCATGTCAAGTTCCAAAATCAGTTGTATAAATTCCCGCTAATTACCAATGATAATTTAATTATCTATTAAAGATTCAAGGTCAAATTCATGCTTAGCAATTATAGCACTGAAGAAAAATGTAGGAACAAGCTTTCTTATAGTTAGTGATGTTAGACTGTGCATCCTCTTAAACAAAAGGAGAAATAACGAAATTGACAGTAAATTCTACCATATGCCTAGCTGAGCTGGTTATTTGTCAAATGTTACATCATTAATTGTCATAAGAGTGGTGCTGTGGTTTTCTATTTAATAAATGAAGGAAGGAGAAAGTAAGTCAAATTCCAAATCTTTAGAAGGTTATCAGTAACAGAATTTACATTCTAAGCCAGGTTTTAAACTTCTCACTTTGTGGCTACAGAATTAATTCCTGTTCTGATTGCATTTCTTGAATCTCTTCCTTCCCACTCAATTTGCTGCTTCTAATCACCTATGGAACAGGGGAATCAGAAGAACTAATTTTCTTACAGTTGGATATCTAAATAGAGTAGAGCAATAATGAGGACATGAAGGTCAATCTAAGAATGAAATTCATGAGATTCAGTGAATGAACATGTATCCATATTTATGACACAGGACTATGCCAATTGTTGGAGCTGTGTGCACTGTTGTTAGTATACTTGTAACAGCAAAGACAAACCCCTTGAAAAAACTAAAGCTTTGCTGAAACGCAAAATAGTGGTTATTAATAAAATTGTATATGTTGTGTTATCAAAGTCAAGGGTTATATAGTTCCTTAGTGCTGTTAGAATAGTCTACCATAAACTAGGAGACTTGAAACAGCAGAAATTTGCCATCCTACAGTTATGGAAGCTAGAAGTCCGAAAGTCAAGATGTTGGCTGAATTATGCTTTTCAGAAACCTGTAGGAGAATTTTTCCTTGCCTAGTATAACTGTCTCTGCCTTCATGTGGTTATCGTCTATCCTCACATGACAGCTCTTCTCTGTATATATTCGTGCACAGATTTATCTCTTCTTTTTTTTGAGACGGAGTTTTCGCTCATTACCCAGGCTGGAGTGCAATGGCGCGATCTCGGCTCACCACAACCTCCGCCTCCTGGGTTCAGGCAATTCTCCTGCCTCAGCCTCCTGAGTAGCTGGGATTACAGGCACGCGCCACCATGCCCAGCTAATTTTTTGTATTTTCAGTAGAGACGGGGTTTCACCATATTGACCAGGATGGTCTCGATCTCTTGACCTCGTGATCCACCCGCCTCGGCCTCCCAAAGTGCTGGGATTACAGATTTATCTCTTCTTATGAGAACCCCTGCCATACTGGATCAATGACTTCATGGCATCATCTTAACTAGATTATAACAAATTATATTTACAAAGATATTGTATAACTTATTTTTAGGGTACACAATTAAACCCCCAACTAGTTCATGAGCAAGTTGAAGGACAAACTGAGAAGAAATATTTATAAAGTGAATCAGAATAATAAAGGCCGATACCTGAGCAGTGTTGGAAGGAGATTTCCAAAATAAACTCTTTAAATGTTATTTGGATACCATGTTACTCCTCCTGGTTCTGCAAGATCTCTGATATTGCAGATTTGGAAATAAAAACTTTGGCAGATCTTTCTTTATAATTATTTGATGCTGTACCAATTTTTGATTGTTGGTTAAATAATATCTCAGTAAGTGGGAATCACATGTATTTCATTATAACAATCACAGAGAAGGATAAAAATGCATAAAACTCAACTATAAAACAGAACCCCAAATTTCCCCTAAGGGACTTTAAGCTGGTTTGTATTTAGGCAGAAAGGGAAGAAGAGACACGGATGAGTAAGAGGAAGAGAGTATGTATCTTAGGCAAAAGATAATCAGTAAGTAGAAAGACAGGGCCGGAAGCGGACTTGATAAAGCAACTCTAAATAAAATCCTACTCTAATTTCAACAATGAAGGTATAGATTTTTTTATAGAGCACACACCATATTTCAGATATCAGGTATTTTAACTACATGGCTATGAAAATATCGCTCTAAATTATTGGACCATTAACTCAGCATGAAACATCATCCTTGAAAAATGTCAAGGATTTATGTACATTTCTTATCTTCTTTGAGTCAATAATAATTTTCTAATGAGGTTATTTTTACCAATAAATGACATGCGAAAAAAATCACTAGGGTAAACAAATTCAGAAAAATTAGAAGAAGTGACTACTTAAGATTTTATGTGCAAACCTTGATCTGTGTTTAGAATTCAAAGAAAGAGATACACAATACAATTACTTTTTGAACTCATTTATGCTTAATTCAAACAAGCATTTTTTTTTCTGTAGGGAAATCACCTATAAAATAATCAATTATAATCATTCAGCTAATTCTATGCTTGTGAATTGAGTCTCTTTTTATTTATTTCTTTAGTTGTTTGTCTCTGAAAATCTCTAAATATATTTCAGTTATAAAATTTGTTTCTATTAAATATAGGAGCTAAGGAACTATTGGCTTCCATTTAGTATTAATGATGTACTTACAAAGTAATTACTCTCAAATTGTGCTACTTTTATCTTAAATTTGATAATTAATAAACTAATTATATACTTGTCTATTCATAACACTTAATAAGTCCTGTATTTTACATATTGCCTAATCGTTTAAAGATTAGGATCTGAAATCAGAATACACAAGAACAGAAAATGAAACACCATATATTCTCACTCATAGGTGGGTGCTGAAAAATGAGAACACATGGACACAGAAAGGGGAGTACTAAACACTGGGGTCTATTGGGGGGAAAAGGGGAGGGCCAGTGGGAGGGGGAGGTGGGGAGGGATAGCCTGGGGAGAAATGCCAAATGTGGGTGAAGGGGAGAAGAAAAGCAAAGCACACTGCCATGTGTGTGTACCTATGCAACTGTCTTGCATGCTCTGCTCATGTACCCCAAAACCTATAATCCAATAAAAAATTAAAAAAAAAAAAAGAGTTCTAAGATGACCCCTAAACCTGTTCTTCTACTATAAAATAAGGGTAAATATTGTTGCTGAGCTCACTGGATGTTTGCAAGGATTTAATAAGATAGTATTTATGAGTAATATATGCCACTATCTGTCACATAATTAGCATAAAATATCACCTTTTAATGATTGTTAAATGAATTTTTAGAATTAACCATAATTTCAGTTTCAGAATTTTTAAGTAAAAATCACTCCAGTTTTAGAACCACAAAATTGAGAAAAAGTGTATAGAAGCCAAACCAGAGAAGAAAGACAATACAGACTAAAATGATTAAAGGTTTTTGCAATAAACCATCACTGCTTCCATTATGAGCAACAGCTTCTGTTTGTTTTGAACACTTCGAGTGACACCTGTCTTCAAAGACACACAGTGCCAGAAACATTCATTTAAAAATAACATTTCTGTGCTTATTTTGCATTTTTGAACACTACAAATGTAAAACATAGTAATATTACTTAAAATTAATAATTTTTTCTCTATTGTCTATTTCCTGCACGTGCAACAGCTACACATATACTTAGTTCTCTAAAATGTTCTCATAAAATCCTTCCACATCTAGTGGAACAGTTGTATTCCTATTTTTATCATGATAAAAATTTATCTGGAAATAAACAAATTTCTTAGAGGCAGGAGAGTAGAGAAAACTCAACTGACAGAGCTAGAGCCTTTTTATACCAAAAATAAAATAGACTCTACCATTACCGCTTTTATTGACACTGCATCCAAAACAATATTTTAGAGTAAAGAGGTAAAATGTTGAGGTTGCTGTGTTAACCATAGCCTAATCAGATAACATAGGCCAACTGACTGTTTAAACAGAGTAATACAGATAATTCGTTACTCAACTGAAAGAAAAGCTTAACATCTAAATTTAAGAGAGCAGACTAGCCCAAACATTGGCAATGTCATGGCCACTATAACCCCTAGGCTAGAGGCATAGAAGGAGAAGGTCATTATATCAGGATCCAGGACCCAGGATAGACAAGAAGTGGTAGAAAAGCTGGTGGGTTTATCTGGGAGAGTTTGCAACCACAAACAAATAGTACCACTCCCACGTAATCCACATAATCCATAATCGAATCCCATATCCTAACACTGACTGACAATCTCCCATGGATACTTTCCACAAGTCATAGGTAAGAGGCAGTCAGACAACTAAACTTGCAAAGGAGAATACAGCCCCAGTAATCCCATATTACACAGCAAAGTAATACAAATTAGCCTAGGTAGATATAAGGATTTAAGGGCAAACAAGTGCTGAGAAAGTACAGTAAATGTGAATCAATCAAAAACAACTATTAATTTATATTTTTTGTAAAATTCAGATGGAAAGATGGATGGATGCATGGATGGATTGATGGATGGATTAACATATGAGAGAGAGAGAGACTGAGTGAACAAATGAGAAAAATCTAGCTAAGATTACTGAAATCAAGAATACAAGAGGAGGCATGGTGAGAAATAAAAAAATAAAGAATGTAAGTTTCAAATAAGAATTTATTCTTATTTTCTTTCATTCAGGTTTAGTTACATTAGCTATTACATTGATTTTAGAATATCTGTTCGTATCACAGTATTTGTGTTTGTTATCATCTCCTTTGCAAAATTTTCTAGTAAAGACAATTGTGACAGAACACTATCATTTTTTCTCCTCTTTATGAATGACTCTATACTTAGAGCTATTCATGTTTTATAATGTCTAAATTTCTACAAGTTGTGGTGTCCTTAAAAACAAACAATAATATTGTCAGCAGCTCTTTGGACTCATTGTTACTTAAAGATTCAATTTAAAATCTGTTTTTCCATTTCAGTGAATAAATAATACTCAGTCTTTGTTTACCTGTGGATGAACATAGTATTTTTTTTCCTCAGTTTGTTCAGTGAAAAGCCAGTCCCATTTTCCTTCATGATTATAAAAGTTTTTGCAGATTTGAATATCTAGATTATCACAAACCAGGCACTCTAAGTCTCCTATTAAAAGTTACAAATCCTGCTTCAGAATCTTTGCTTTATCTGGAAATATGGTTGAACAGATCATTGTCATCAGAAATCTATCCCAACCATTCACCACCTCAAACTGACTCTCCCGGGGTTTTCAAGGTGACAACACTGATGCTTTCCAGAGAAGATTCTTAGCCCAGCTTAGTCACATAAGCAAATAATCCAAACCAATATAGAAAATTATTTTAATCTGTGTAAGCTTCAGTTCTCTTACCTACAATATAATTATTGTGAAGATTAACTGATACCATATATAGGTGCTCAATAAACAATGCCATCTTTAAAAATATTATAGATGATAATAGTATATCTGAGATTCTGATGCAGAAAGCATTTCAGAAATCTCTCTGTTTTGCAGTTTTGTTTGGACTCTATACTCGTTACTGTCAACCTTTTTTCTTTTTTGGCCTCTCTCTACTGTCAACTTATTTTAAACCTATAATGGATTAGAAAATAACCAATCGGAAAAATAGCTAAATAAGAGTGAGTTGGTTCTAAACAAGAACTGAGAAATTATAAAAGAAAACCCAAAACCTAAAATGCAATTAAAAAAAAGAATTGTGTATCAGCTTTACTACATAGATTTTATGACATTAATTTTGTCTGGTTAGACAGCATTTTCATTTTTCTTATACTTGGCTAAAAACTGCATAGTTTAGGTTGTCAGATGAATGATCTCAGTCTGTGATATACCATTATGTTTTATTTCTGGTGCTAAGGAATCATAAAAATGATACTGTTCCAATATTTTGAAAATAATTCAATTATCAAATATTTTCTTCCTGTTTAAACACATTTAATTATAATGATTCTTTGAATAATTTTGTTAGTTCTTAATAGTGATGGCCCATAGTTCCATAAATAGTAACAATGCAAATGGAGAGAATGATGTAAACATTCAATTATTATTTGTATTGGTCAGACTATAAATTGGGGAAGCTATAAACAATTCTCAATATGATATTGATTATTCACATGAGAAAGATGGAGCAAATTAGAAATTGTTAGACACCAATTTCCTGTCCTTCCACAGCTTAATCATACAAATTGCATGTCCCTGCTCCATAATATGAAATTCTTTATTGGTTTTTAAAAATGTCTATAACCCACCAACAAATGCAAAATTTAATTATTATATGCAAGTGTCAGTGTCATATATTTGATGTTTTTCTAACAACACAATTATAGTTTGCCAATATCTGATAGCAAGAAATTAAAATACACTTACAATATTGAAAATAATTTGAAAATTATATTTAAATGAATTTCTCCATACTTCGTTTGGTACCAAGTATTGATGGGAGACAAGTTAAAATTACCTTTAAAGTAAAGATTTTTCTAAAAGAATAGATTTATTGTGAAAAGGCTACAGTCTTTATTGCATGATCCATTGCTATTGAAATACTCTGTTGTTCAAATGAATGAAAATAATCCTACAATGTTAAGCACCTATTATGCATGAGGTGTTAAAAGATTTTTAAAAATATTCTCAGTAACATTGTTCATCATTCATAAGTTCACAGAAATACCACAGTTTTATGAAAAAACAGCTTATAATAACAAATTATAATACATGGAAGAAGTTTTAAAATATCTACTGCCTCTAAAAAGTGTGAAGAAGACACAGGGAAAGAGTCCACTTATTTTGACATCAGTAAAATCTTAACAGAGGGAAGGATAATTGTTTTAAGTTTTTCTAAAGAATGATTTTGAGAGTTGAAAACTGGGCGACTGACTCCTCTCAGACTAAAAGATAAGCCTTGCAAAGACAGGGGGTAGGAAAAAGACTCAAGTAAGGAGTAACTGAAATGTTGGAGAAAAACACCAGAGGAAATGATTAATGAGGCTGGAAAAGCAGTTTTGGTCCGAGTCAGAGAGATTCATATGCCACTGAGAGGTATCTCGTCTGTGTTTTTATCTTCCTGCTTCCCAGGATATAGCTGTGTGCTCAGGGAAGACTGTAAGTCAAGGCTTTGTAAAGTCAAACCAGGTTGCTGAATATGTGACATGATTTGCCAATGCTCAGATACAGCACCCCTCAAAATATATTCTCACTACTTAAGAATAATTAAACTTCTTTTACTTTTGCAGCTTTTCTTAAATATGAGTGTCTATGAAAATTGATAAACTTCTTGGAAGGGTCAAAATTTAACTTATTATTAACAAATGTCTCAAATACATGAAAAATAGCTTTAATGTCTAATAAACATCTCATGTTAAGGTGGCAAATACAAAACTTGTTCTCTTCCCTCCCAAATGCTGTCTGTATCTCCTTGCTACAGCAGGCCAGCTCGAGTCAAATGGTCAACTCCATCCTTGTGTTTTCTGAATATAAACTTTTGCATTATCCTTGACTCTTTTCATACTTTCATGACCCATATCCAAATTCTGTTGCCTCTGTCTTCAAAATCTATTAAGATTCTTGTTACCTCTTGCCAGCTCCACAGCAGGCATTCCTGCACTGTTCCTTGACATTTTTACCAAAACCCACCTAAAACACCTCCCTGGTTCTCCACTTTCTTCCTTTTAGTTGATTTACTACACATCCCTAGAGCACACTTTATTTTTAAACAAAGACAAATTACACTACCTTTTGTGTCAAATTCCCAAAAATCTGCGATGTTTAAATTGTGTTTTAACTTGATGGGTCATGAAGGGCCCATTTGATCAAATGTTATTGTGTTTGCGAAGGTGGTTCTGGATAAAATTAACATTTGAATTTATAGACAGAAAATTAAATTGCCTTCCCTCATGTGAGTGGGCTTCATCCAATGAACTGACAATCAGAATAGAAGAAATGAGCCAAATAAGGGAAAACTTTTCCTGCTTGACTGCTTGAGCTGAAATATGGGTCTTCTCCTGACTGTGGACCAGAACTGAAACAACCAACGGCTTTACTTGGGACTTGAGCCTGCCAGCCTTTGGACTGTAACTTACACCATCAGCTCTCCTGGGCCTCCAGCATGCCAACCACAGATCTTGAAACTTGTCAGCTTCCATTACTGTGTGAGTCAATTCCTTTATACACACAAACACAGACATATGCACACACTCAGATACACATACATCTTATTGGTTCTGTTTGTTGGAAAAACCCTGACTGATACCGGGTCCTAACTTTATTCAAAGTAAAAGTCAAAATTTTCAAAACTGTCATTAAGGCCCTAGAATCTGATACTTTCCTTCACTGACCTTGTTGGTACAACTTTCAGGTCACTTCTTTTGCTGCAGCCAAGCTTTCTTGCTATTTTGAAACACTGCAAGTTGTAAAGGTTTTGCGTCCATTGTTTCTTCCAATTAGAATTCAGTGCTTCTTCATATCTTCATAGCTTCTCCATCATAGCCTTCAATTCTTTGATCAAGGACCTCCTTCTCAACAAGGTATTAGCTGATCAGACTATCTTATGTTACAAAACAAAATCATTCTTTCATCAGTCACACAAAAGCTCTCTTAATATTTCATGCAAACAATACCTTCTGATATGTTTAGTATTAAAAAAATATATTATATTTATTAACTACTATCTTCCTCATGCTTCATCCTCACCAAACATTGTGATGCACAAATATCTGTTCTTGAATCATATATTTCAATGATGTAGAACGATAGCTAGAGCAGGTAGTCAACAAATGTTTGTTACAACTTAAAGTTAATATTTATTGTGGCTCCTCTGTACGCCTGAGATTATTTCCCAATATTAACTCCAAAATGTCCTTATGAAGAAGATTATATTATCTCTATTATACAGATAGAATGTTGAAATGTTAAGTAACTTGTCCAAATGCACAGTTAGCAAATGCTAAAGCTAAGACTGGTAATTTAGCAAAGATTGGGTAGTAAAACAGCTAAAATGAGCAAGAATTGTGTTCTGTAAAGAGTTCCTAAAGAAACAACATTATTTGTAATTCCTCTGTGTTTTAAGAACATGAATTCAGATTAAATACCCATAGAAGAAAGAAACTTTGAACAAAATCCACAATAGATACACTGTGAGGTAACCAAAGACACACAGGAAATCAAATTTCCCTGAATTTCAAAATGAGAAGGGGAATGGAAGATTCATGAGTCAATTAGAATCCAATCCATGCATAAAGTCCTAAGCTTTTCAATCACAATGACCTTTTCCTCTTCCTTCAATAGTGCTTACCTATCAGTATGAGTCCACTTGGTTGCACCGCACAGGACATGGCCCTGGCTTCCTTCTGGTTCCAGCTGCACTGTCATGCAAGAGAAAAACAAAATTCCTTCAACTCTTGGGAATGCTTACACCGAGTCTTTGCCAGCTTCCGCAATTGCCCTGGTGCTTTCCCCCAGTTCAGAGGGTATAAATGTGACTTACATCTAAACACTGCATCTTTTCCCAATGTGGGGGAGACTGCTATGTCTCATTACCATAAGAGGGCATGAAGAAAAGATGCCATCTATGAACCAGGAAATGGATCCTTACCAGGCATTGAACCTGCTTGTACCTACATCTTGGATTTCCCAGCCTCCAGAAGTATGAAAATAAAATTCTGTTGATTTTCCGTCACCAGTGGACTAAGACATTGCCATAACTATAAATTAATTTACATTGCCAAGCTTATGAGAAATCAGGTGACCTCTCAAACCATACACATGCAAAGACATACCTTCTCCCACAGACAATTCAAACCATAGTGGGAAGTGGAATCTGAAGGACAAATGTTTGTTTCAAAGGGGATTTGGGAACAAAAAAAAGATATTGGCCTTGGGTCAAAGCCAAGGGTGAGGAAGGCTTGATGAGACCGAAATCAAAACCCATCGTAAAACTGAGAAGAGCCATATACTCTCAAAGGATGGATTGAAACACAGAATTCATTATCTTACGTATAGGAAGACAATAAAAAAACTGTGTTATCTCCTTTAAATTGGGTAGAAAAGGAAAAATTAAAAACTTGCCATTTCTGCTGGAATTTGGATGTTTGGATTTATGTTAACTGTATGTTCAGGAAGATCAGACGCATATATTTGTTTTTTGGTGGTTTTTTTTTTTTTTTTTTTTTCTGAGATGGAGTTTCACTCTTGTTATCCAGGCTGGAGTGCAATGGTGCGATCTCGGCTCACCACTACCTCCGCCTCCTGGGCTCAAGCAATTCTCCTACCTCAGCCTCCGGAGTAGCTGGGACTACAGGCATGCACCACCATGCCCAGCTAATTTTTGTATTTTTTTAGTAATGACAGGGTTTCACCATGTTGACAAGGATGGTCTCGATCTCTCGACATCATGATCCACCCACCTTGGCCACCCAAAGTGCTGGAATTATAGGCGTGACCCACCATGCCCAGCCCACAGATGCATATATTTATCCTCCCTGGATACACCTACTTTCCTTTCAAACTCCTCAGGTTATCCTAAGATTAAGCTCAACTAAATGTAAGCTAAAAAAAAAAAAAAAATCAAAATTAGAAACAAATAAATTGTTATATCAGGGCCCAGGAAACTAGGACAATGTGAATAAGGGCCTCACCTCAGGTGCAAAATATGAGTCCAAAATTCTTTATCATCAATATAAATAATAACTGAATATAGTGTTTTTAAGAAGTCAACATTTGTACAAATTCCATGATAAAAATATCAAAATTTAGTTAAAGAGAGAATGCGCCCAGATTAATTAAGGTAAGATAAATGATGTGATTTGTGTAAGTCCAGGGTCAGATCCTGCCTTCATTCAAATTTCAATAATTTTTATCGTATGTGGCATTTATTTTGATTTTTTGAAAACACTGAAACTATTATTTATCTTAATAATGGAGAACCATGGACCCTTATATTTTTTAGCCAGAGCAAATGCCTCATTCACCTAAGTGTAGTCTTGACCTGGTTTTCTAGGGCAGAATGAGGAGAAAAAAAGAAACAGTCAAAATGTTAAAATCACAAGGTCGAAGATATTCAAATGTTGCATCAAAATATAAAATAGCTAAGTATATGATATGTAAATGAATAACAGTGGAAAACATCAATGAGCAAAGAAACAAAGAGGTTATTAAAAATGAAAGAAAAAGATCCATTTAATATATAAGTATATATGTATGTATAGATTTATATATATTCATGGAATTAAAATGTATTGCATGAGTTAATCTGGAGATGAGACAAAATAGAAGAGAATTTGTGAACTGAAATTTGATCTGAAAATTTCAGAAAATGGTTCCCAGTGTATGGAGAACATAATGAAGACTAATATTATTCTCATAACAGTTTGGGAAAAACCTAAGGTGAGAATGGTAGAGAAGATATATTTAAAAGAATAATGGCTAAGAACTGATGAAAGACATGAAACTTAAAACTCAGAAACAATATATTTCAAATGGGATTAATAAAAAGAAATATGTGTCTACACAGCAGGCAGTAAGTTTAAAAAATCATCTATAAAATAAAGCAAAAATATTAAAATTACACTTAGACTTTGCAACAGCGTCAGTAAGAGCTAAAAGTCAGTGAAAAAAGTATGTGAAAAGTGTTAAAAATGTGGAACCATCATTTTTTAAATCATGTACCTAATAAACTTTTTTTCTGGAAAATCATATTATTCATTTTTTTCTCTTTTTAAAAATGCCAAACTGACAATTGTATATACTTATTGTGTACAACATGTTGTTTTGTACCCAGCAAACTACCTTTTAAGAACCAGGCAATATAAACAAAGACTGACAAGACTGACATAATTTACCATCAACAAATCCTCCAAAAAAAAGAATATCTATACAGATATGTATGTATGCACATATATACATTTATATACAAATACACACATGCACATACACATGCATAGACACTCGGGATGAATTTCAGAATAAGGAAAGCATATCTAAAACTGAGAAGCAATAAAAATAGCTGGCAAATATGAACTTAAATAGCTATATAAATTAAACAAATATATTTTGTCAACAAATAGCAGTAATATCAAATTGTTGGACCGTGATAATAGATAGTTCTATAATGGGGATAATGGGTATCAAAAAATTCCAATATATTTTTATTGTCAGATACACAAATCGTTTGTTTTCTGAAATTCAACAGATCATTGTAAAATTTCAAACACCAAAAAAATAGAAAAGATTATATACATTCACAAATTATTATAGAAAATAAAAGAATAAAATTATCATTTAGAATATTAGAAGAGAGAAGAAATAAAATATTGGAGCATATTTTCTAAAGAATATTTTTGCCAAAAAAAAAATTACCAGTTTCCAGGAATAAATGCACAAACTTTACAAAGCATAGTAAAATGGAGAATACTTATCATCTAGTTTTAGCAGCCATTTTACTAACACTAGACCAGAAAAAAATGTAATAAAGATACTCTATGACCAGTGCAGCAAACAACCATGGCACACATTTACCTATGTAACTAACCTGTACATTCTACACATGCATCCCATAAAATTGAAAAATAAATAAATAAATTTAAAAAGAAAAGAATACAACAGCTAGAAATAAAAATAAAACTATATCATGACTCACACTCATGAACGTGGATCCAATGCATTTAAGCAATGAGATGGAAAACTGAACCCGGCTTTAATATCAAAAGAGCATAGCTAAATTAATTTTATCCCTTGTATGAAAGTTTGGGTTAACATTTTAAAAACTATAAATGTTACCCTTTGATAAGTGATTAAAAAGATATATAATCAAGTGAATTAGAATAAATAAAATTTATATATCTCATAGAAACTTTTATATGCCAGATATCATGAACAGGAATTTATACCAGGATTATTTGTAATATCAAGAAACGTAAAACATCCTCAATGCCTTAAATAGAAGTATGTGAAAATAAATTATATATCTATACAGTAGAATTAATTGCAGGAATGTAAATGATGAGCCACAATCATGCAAATCAAAATGAACCAATCTCAGAAATATATGCAGCTTATCGACAGCATTGCAAAAAGAAAAATGTATTCAGGATGATATAAGTTGTATGGACATCAAGTTATACAAAATTAAGAAAATATATATATATTTAACAAGACTATGGTTGATCCTCATTATTTAAAATTCTGTATTAGCAAGTTTGCTTACTTATTAAAATGTACTAATAACCCCCCAAATGAATAGTCAGAGAACTTTCACAGTCATTTGCAGATATGATGAGAACAAGGAAAAATCTGAGAGATCCTGAGGCACATGTTCCCAATTGAGGTTTAGGAACCCAGATCTTCTTGTCTCAGCTCTCATGAAAAGATGACTGGAAGATGGAAATAGTAGGGCAATGCAGTGTAGAGCAAATAGCGCCAGCTCTGGGTCCTGTTGAAAGGATTCAAATCCCAACTTTGGCACTTGTTAGTGGGGCAGCTTCAGGCAAGTCACTCAATACTTATGGACACTGTTAGCTTTTTTGTATAATAGAGAAAATGATGAGAATTTTTTATTGTTTAAGGTCATAATGAATGTGAAATGTGTGTGTGTGTGTGTGTGTGTGTGTGTGTGTGCATGCATGCACATACATATTTCCTCCAGAAGCACTGGTCTGTATTCTGTAATCAGTGTTCAACGTGACTTCATGGAACGTAAATACCAGGAATAATGAGAATCAACTATTAATGATAAAATACTGAATATGAATAGTAATTCTTTCTGGAATACATGAGGGTGAAAAAAAGAGTCATCCAATTGGAAAATGGCAAGAAGAATTTAACAGTATTGATAATGATCTACTGGATGATGAAGATATTGGATCCTCGATTACTCATTTTTTTTCATTTTTTTTACTGTATATGGCATATAACGTTTATATAACAAAAATTATGTGTATGAGATATCTTATAACAATAAATTTTTCAAAGATGTTTGCCTTCTTTAATGCTAGAATCAGCACACCGTGGTCCTTGGGGGTATCTGCACAACTAAACATGCTCATGTTTCATTTAGTGTAGGAACAGTCAAACTATGACACATCAGCCAAATCTGCCGGCTGCCTGTTTTGATAAAGTTGTGCTGGAATGCAGGCCACCCATGCACGGTTGTATTTTCTATGGTTGCTTTTCTGCTACAACAACAGAATTGTTTAGTTCCACCAGAGGCTCTATAATCTGCAAGGCCTGAAATATTTTCTAGTCCTTTATCAAAAAAGTTTGTTGACTCCTGGTTTAACGTAGTTTGAAGTCATGACCATCTGGGCTATGGAGAAATATCAAAATGAAAAATTTTCTCTACATAATAGAATCGTGGAAGATTCTGAGACATGCATAAAACAGCTGGAGTTGGGGGCTGGATAAATGTATCAGCAAACAGAGCAAAAAATAATACAATGAGAAAACTTGCATATATATTAACTCACGGACTCTGCGTGATCTTTATATAAGTAAGTCAACCATCCATGTTCACAGACGTTGGTTCGAGCAGGGCCAGGATTCCACAGAGTCTGACTTCCTATGCAGAATAAGCCATATTCATCAGTAGCATAATCTGTTGGAAGGTGACTCTCATGATGAGTGGTATGCTGTGACAAAGCCACAGCTTCTGTAATTTGTATTGGGGAGTGGAGTGAAGGAGACAAGACACATTTATCTTGTGCAGAATTTTTTTTCTTTTTTTTGAGATGGAGTCTGTCAGTCACCCAGGCTGGAGTGCAATGGAGTGATCTTAGCTCACCACAACCGCCACTTCCCATATTCAAAAAATTCTCTTGGGAGGCCTCAGCCTCCCAAGTAGCTGGGATTACAGCCGCCCACCGCCACACGTGGATAATTTTTGTATTTTTAGTGATGGGGTGTCACCATCTTGGTCAGGCTGGTCTTGAACTCCTGACCGCGTGATCCATCCACATCGGCCTCCCAAAGTTCTGGGATTACAGCCATGAGCCACAGCACCTGGTCATCTTGTACCGAAATATAAAGATTTAGTGGAATTAAGACATTGGAAACAAAAAAGGAATGTAAGCTTCTTGGCTATCTACAGAGATTTTGGTTTCCCACCATTTGTAACACAGGGATTTGATAGTTAGTACTTAAATATTAAGAAACACAGTGATATGGCATAGTAGAACTTGAAGTCACCAAATTGGCTAATATTTGAGTTACTTTTTATGAATAAAGTAATCACTGTTGAGTTTAGCAATTAGTTCATGTAAAAAAATCAAAAAGTCATGGTGGCACTGTACCTTATAATTGCTTACTTTTCTTTAAAACGGGCAGTAAAATTATCTTTTCATAGGAGATGGCCATAAAAAGGAAAGGTCAACATAGTCCATGGCCCAAAGCAAGGGAAAAAATGGTTATTGAATCCAAGTACTAATAATGAGAATCCAAGTCTAATAATGAGATAAGTAATATGAATATTTGCCAATTTTATTGTTTAAAATAATTATACATTTATTAGAAAATGATTTTGTTAAAAAGTATTAAAGACAAATAGAATGTGAAAAGCTATTTGAGATAAATAATTTAATATATGTTATTTTGCATTGAATGATAATGCATGAATTTTTTAAAAATTACTTCATTGTTTAATTATATATTAAATAGTCAATTTTGCTCCACCACAAGTGAAAATTAGGGGGAAATTGCACATATTCAAAAAAACTCTTTTCTTTTTATTTTTTAGCATCTGTAGATCAACAAAAGTATAGGCCATTGAGAGACTAAAAATTAGGTTAAGGGTAGTTCTGTATCCCCAAATAAAATTGATGTAGTATAGCAATTTTTAACCATTACCTAAAATTCTTACCTATAATGACTTAGTTTATTTTTATCATAATGCTTTTATGTAGAGCAACAGATTTATCATACAGACTTGAAGAATTCTGATTTGGATTGAATGCAGCACATATATTACATTGACTCTTTTAAAAATCTGAAGTTGAAAAACAAAAGCAATTGTTACAGTCTTAGACTTTGAAAATGTTACTTTAGCAATATGACACCGTTTAATGTTTTTCATTTATAGTCAATTAAGCTTTGATCTATGGTTTCTAAAAGATATAAAGTCAAAGCAATTTACATAATTTGGATATTTTAATGTAATATATCTTGTTACTTACCAAAGAGGTTGTCACATTTGTCATCCCATTAATCCCTATATCCTTACATAACCCTGTCAGAATTTCTTGTAGGTAGAAGATATTTCCTTTCTCCTCACATTTTACTGTAGTGTCCTTTTTGAAGCCCTTTCACCACCTTGTGTGTTGCACCTCATCGCCTCTTTTTAGGGTATTGCACCAGAAAACCAGTGCTAAATTCTGACTGGTGGAATTCAGTCTCTTGCTGGATGTTAATTCTCACTGCTATGGGGAGCATTTCTCTATTGATAAACTGTAAATATGCTATTGATGGAATTGGGCAAAGAGAGACATAACATTTTATAAAATAATGATGGAAGAAATACATGAGAAAATTAGCAAGCCTTATTTTTTATATATTTCAATAACCACACAGTTGAACCCCCTACTCAATGTTTCCAATGAGACAGAAAAGATTATAGTTGGAGATCATTACATTAAAATATCTTAGCAAAAGAAGGAGAAACATAATTTCACCCCAGGTGATATGAGGGTCAGATTTTTCCAATATAAACTGAATACAAACTAATCCATTATGATCTGCACTTTCTAAAATAGAGTATGGGGTGGGAGTTTAGAGAATAGAACTCTCCAATCTTCAGACTTTTGAAGAAACTCTTAAAGGAACTTTACAACACAGTGTGTCATATCTATATTTGAATTTATGGTTTTCAGTAGAATTTGAAAGGGACTATTTTGGGAAACTTTTCTTTTAAATGTTCATATTTTGTAGTTCTAATTCTTCATCTTCTAAAACAAACCAATTAACTAATATATATCACAAAATTAGTAAAGAAATCTTCAAAATTTCATCAAAAATTTCACTAAATCATAACAGTCTAGTTTACTTTTATTCCCAGAATAGTTTCTGGTAGAAAGAAAGGGTGCATTTTTCAAAAATACTGTAGGTTAAGTATTAAGATTCTTAGTGAAGTTGTTCAAATTGCTAAAGCTCTTTATTTTTGTTCATGCTTTCCTCCCCTGCAAAACGAACTCTTCCTCCTCTCCATTAATATTCAAACTACTGTGTATTAGTCCATTCTCACATTGATATAAAGAACTACCTAAGACTAGGTAATTTAATTAGTTCAACTGTTGTGGAGGAGAGTGTGGCAATTCCTCAAATACCTAGAGGCAGAAATCCCATTTGACCTAGCAATTCCATTACTTAATATATACACAAAGGAATATACATCATTCTATCATAAAGATACATGCATGTGTATGTTCATTGCAGCACTATTCACAATATCAAAGACTTGGAATCAACCCAAATGCCCATCAGTAATAGATTGGATAAAGAAAATGTTGTACATAGACACTGTGGAATACTATAAAGCCATAAAAAGGCATAAAATCATGTTGTTTGCAGGGACACAGATGGAAGTAGAAGCCATTATTCTCAGCAAACTAATACAGGAACATAAAACCAAACACTGCATGTTCTTACTTATAATTGGGAGCTGAACAATAGAAACCCATGGACACAAGGACGGGAACAGCTGGGGCCTGTCAGGGTGGGGGAGAGAGTGAGCATCAGGAAGAATAGTTAATTGGTGCTGGCCTTAATACCTGGGTTATGGGTTGATCTGTGCAGCAAACCACTATTGCACATGTTTACCCATGTAAGCAATCTGCACAACCTGTACATGTATCCTGGAGCTTAGAATAAAGTTATTTTTGTTTTGTTTTTAAAGAAAAGAAGTTTAATTGATTCACAGTTCCACAGACTGTACAGGAAGTATGGCTGGGGAGGCCTTACGAAACGTACAATCATGACAGAAGGCAGAGGAAGGAGTCATGTCTTACATGATTGGACAGGAGTAAGAGAGAGATGGGAGAGGTGCTACACTCTTTTCAACAAGCAGACCTCATGAGAACTCAGTTACTATCACAAGAGGAAGTGCAGAAAGGAAGTCACAGCAAACAGGAAGTCCACCCCCATGATCCCAACCCTTCCCACCAGGCCAGCTATTTCTCTGTCTTGGCTTTTACATTGTCGTGTTCTACACAGACTGTTCTGTACATGAAAAAATTCATTATTTTGTTCTATGGTACCTCATTTGCTCTGATAGTTTATCTGTATACAGACTTTCGCTTGAGTTCCATTCTTATTAGTAAACCCAATTTGCCTTCTATTCATCTCCACATAGAAATTCTTTAGAACACTTGTTAGTTTTTTAAAATTTGTTGAAAACTAAGCTTATTATACTCCCAGAAAACATATATGTTTGCTTCATCTCAGAAAAAATGTGCTTATAACTACTCCTCCTCGGTCTGAAATGAACCCTTCAGGTATACTTGTTCCCCTTGGTGTTGTAAGGGCCAAGAAAAGCAGTCAAAGCAAAAATCTTCCAAAGTTTCTAAAATCTACCAAGCTGGCTTTAAAAAAGCCCCAATTAACACTGCTTCAACATCAAGAAAATAAGTTTTAGTATCTTCTAGTCTGGTACCAGTTAGCAATGATTATAACAAACAAGTGAGACATTATTTAAGCATGATCATTTTATTTCCTTAAAATAGCTATAATCCTGTGTATGCAAACATAAAATAAGGTTGTACCAACCATGAAAGTCCTGGCCTCATGAGCTTTGTGTAACAAATGCCAGTGGACCCCACATCAAGTATTGCCTTTGATTTCTGCCACAGCTATGTGGACAGCTCTGTACAACATCTGTTCGATCAATTCTCCACATGGCATTCAACCTACTGAAATAATGTGTGAATCTGTTTCCTGCCTGACTTTAACTGACACAACCAGCAGAGAAATAAAATAATGATACACGCAAGGTCAGGAATAATACTAGAATGCGTGTGTGTGTGTGTGTGTGTGTGTGTGTGTGTGTGTGTCTGGCTTCTCAGGGTACCTCCTATGTTTTACAGGGGCACATATGAAGTTCCAAGGCCCTAGCCAGTGAGTGGCATATTGAATCAACCAAGTAGACAAGAACAAAGGTATCATTCATGCTTTACCATGTATTAGACTGGGTCAGGAGGTGGGATGGGTGTATATATTAGCACACAAGTGTTCACTTATTACAATATAAGAATTTGCTAACTCCCTGAGCTATATAATCAAGTTCAATTTCTCCCAGCATTAATGAGCCTTTCTCTGAAAACCTATGTAAGCCTCGCTATGGCCCATGTCAGCCTGTATGGTGTGGCGTATTTCTCCACACTTACCCACTAATAACCCCTCTCAGTAGTCTAGCAATAATGCTTTGTGACAGTTCTCCAAATATATTAAAGTTTGTACTGCATTAGAGATTTTGCACAAGCCACTTTCTCTGGTAACATTCACTCGTCTTCCACCTTCATAACATTCATAGTGATCATCCCTGTTTTTACCTGACTAACTCACACCTGTTTTTCAGGAAACAATATGCCTTCAAGAAAGCATTTCCTACTCACTACTCTCTCCCAGCAAACTAGACAAATTTCTCTAGTTATAGACCCTAATATATCATATTATCATACCATATATACCAAATAGTTTTTGTTGGCTAATATTTTATGTCTGTCTCAAGTTCAAGAATGTAAGCCTTATAAAAGCAGACACAGTGTCCATTTTATAATTATGATATCAGTGTAACTAAACACAGTGCCTGAAGCATTGCAAGTGTTCAGTAAAACCTGAGTTAATGGCTGACTGAATGGATGAATGAATGAAAAATGAATGTTACTACCTGTAGCAATAGTGTCCAATATAATTTAGTGTGATTTTGGAAATGCTGTGTGTCTTAATTATCCATTGCAGAAGACTGCATACATAGGTAGCAATTGACCATTGTAAAACATGGCTAATGTGACTAAGGAACTAAAATTTTAACCTGGGTACATTTTAATAATTTAAATTTAATTTTAAACAGCTGATGTGGATCGTTCCTATCATATTATACACTATAAGTTCACTGATGGAATCCATAGGCATGCCCAGCGAAAGGTGGGACTGAAGAAAATATATGTGAGAGATCAATTTGGCAGAATCATAAATTCAAGCTGGGCATCATACGTGGAAAGGAAAAGTAGATAAAGTTTTTAAACAGAAAGCACTAGAACATATAACACAAACAACATCTGTTTTGAAATATAGCTGTCCTCTAAACATAGTAAAGCACAAGTTTCTTATATTTGTTAAACAAGAGACATAATGTGACCAACTTGTGAAAGAAAATGCATTTTTTATTTCCTATATTCTCAGAAAAGTAGGAAAATAATAAATCTTAATGAATGTGCTTCCATTAAGTATGACTGTGATCGAGGCTTAATTTTGATATCTTTCAAAACTGAAAAATGAAATATGTGGATATATTTAGTGTTAAGATAATTATTTAAGCATTTTCCCTATGTTGGTTATATAGTGACATAAGATAGCCTATTGATCATAATATTAGCATCTATTCACATTTAAATTCTGTAATTAAATGCTGGTATAGCTTGAACCCCTTACAAATTTTATACATACTATATCCATTCTAGTTGGTATTGTTATCATTAATTTTTCCCCATGATAGATTCAATTCTCACCTGACATGCAGATTTTCCCATTTTTATTTCAGCTCTTGAACTATCCTGATTAGAACAATAGGTCTCTTTCATTTGCAACTGTGCACTTACCACTTTGCAGAGAATCAATGGATAAGAATGTATAATAGTTAGACGTTGTCAGTACCTATTTGTGTATTAAAAAATAAAATACACAAAGTTTATTTTATATGTAAATATAAATGAATTATTATAAATTTGAAAATAGCATACATTTTACCCGTACCATAAGCTTTTTCAAAAATATATTTTGTGAACTCTAATTTTCTCAAGCCACATAAATACTCCTGGGTTCTCTTAATGTTCTGTTCCATTTGTTTTTGTAAAGGCTAAACTCAAAT
The DNA here is from genome assembly GCF_049354715.1 of Callithrix jacchus. Lineage (NCBI taxonomy): Eukaryota > Metazoa > Chordata > Mammalia > Primates > Cebidae > Callithrix > Callithrix jacchus. Next base: position 163,481,295 of record NC_133504.1, on the reverse strand, counting down.
GATCCCATCCAGAGTTACTAGTTTAAAACTAGATTTCATTTTGTAGATAATATTTATCTCAGGTCTGTTTTTTCTACCTTGGAAATAGTGATGGTTTCATTTATTTCTGTTTTCTTAGATAAAGAATTACCAACTTGACTAAAGATGTTTCTAACTTATTTTTAATTTCAAGCCCCGTAGGCATAAAACACTACCCCCAGACACTTCATACCATCTTTCTCACACTACAGCTCTCAAACACAACCTTCCCTCAAAATAAGTCCTATATTTATCAAATAGCAAACATATTTTTGACTAAATTCAACACTCTAAATTAAATTGACAATTTGTTTTAGAATCAGCTAGTGCCCTAGGTTTGTCTTTTCTTCTGAAGACAAATTTTATCTCTAAAAACACAACTTACACATTTTCAAAAATGTAGAAAAGAATGAAAAGAAAAAGTAAACACCATCTTCCAGTTGTACTGATACCATCTCTGCCTCTCAAAATATATTTTGATTATAAGTCATTCCCTACATACACAATCACATCAACTCAAATAGCACCAAGATCTTTTCTTGAGGCTGACAGGTAATAAATACAACTTAGCAGTAACTGGGCAACAGTTCTGAATCATCACAGCAACAAGAGTCTTCCCTTCCACAGGGATGTTTTCTTGTGTCATCACCCATGAAAGATTTACCAATGGGTATCATTTTGGGCCAGGTTCCATTTTGCCCAACTTAGCACTCATGATTAAGTTCACTTTAACTACCAAATGTGAGTTAACTAATCTCATCTTACCATCTGTTTTCTCAGACCATCCCAGTGCCAGCTGCACCAGCCTTCACACAGTGATGCAGGTCTCTCACGTGCGGAAAAAGTTAAGAAAGGAGGATTAGATAAGAAGGGCAATAGACTGCAGCATAGTTCCAGTAAAGGTGAGACCAGGCCAATGGGCAGTACTTGAACAAACCTTGCCCACTGAAGTCCCACCTCTCACCTTATTGCCCTGACTTTATTACCTTTAGTATCACTTATTACCTTTGGTAAAAAATGGTCTCAGTATAAACCCTCTAGTGGATCCAGAGAGGCAACCCCTCACGTGACCAATCTTTGCAGTGCATTTTTATGGGTGCCACACTACTCTAATTCCAATCTGGTCCAATCATTTCATAAAAGCAACTTTTGACTGGGTTATCTATAACCTCCATCTTGCTATATCCAATGTCATTTTACCATTTGACCATCCGCCAAGCGCTGGACAATACTCCTGTCAGTTACTTCCTTGAGAAACTCTCTTTCCTTTACTGACAGCCATCTTTATTTTTTTCTGGCTTCTTCATATGTCTCTCATTTGTTTGCCCATCCTCTTCTACTCAGCTACTAAATATTTCACTTTCTCAAACAGGTGGAAGTGCTTTATTCATCACACCGTGTAGATTTTTTTTGTACGTTCACACTATCTATATCCAAGCCTTCAATTTCTACTCATAAGCATGTGACTTTCAAGTTTACATATTCATCCGGATACCTCCTCTGAACTTTAGGCTTGTATGTCCAACCACTCCTTGACATTTTGCCAATGTTGAAACACACTTCAAAGGCAAATCAATACAAATTCATGGACTTCTGTATTAGTCTGTTCTTACACTGCTATAAAGAACTACCTGAGACTGGGTAATCTATAAAGAAAAGAGGTTTAATCGACTCACAATTCCACATGCTGTACAGGACAGATGACAGGGAAGGCCTCAGGAAACTTACAGTCGTGGCAGAAGGCAAAGGGGAAGCAGGCACTTCTTACATGGCCAGAGGAGAAAGAAAAGAGCAGGGAGAGGCACTACACATTTTTAAACAACCAGATCCCATGAAAATTCACTTTCTATAACAAGAACATCAAGGGGGAAATTCACTACCATGTTCCACACACCTCTCACCAGGCCCCCTTCTCCAACACTAGGGATTACAATTCAACATAAGATTTAAGTGAGAACATGAATGCAAACTATATCAACTTCGAACTCTCCATTGCCATAGGATATTCCTTCCAGGATATCCTGTTACAACAAATGGCTTCACCAACCTTCCGTTAGCATAAGCAATAAAACTCAAGACATCCAGATCAAGCTCTTGTCTCACACATCCTCAAATTCATTTATCACTCAATTTTGTGGAATTTGCCACATACATATTCTTAGAAATTATCCACATTCCTCTCCTCTTCAGCTAAATAATGCCATTTAATTTGTAATTCCATGGTACAAATATGTTTTCCTCATGGAAGCCTGCTGATATACCAAACTGGATGAAAACTCTAATGAATCTTCAAAATGCTCTTTATATATACAATTTAAAAATGGCCTTTATCATTAGTTGATTGATAACTAACTCTCCCACCATACCAAAAAAATCCATATGCTCAGAAAAGTTGTCATTATTCGCCTTATGTGTCTAACATTTATTTTTCAAGATGTAACCAGCTGCTTAGGTTTATGATACTAAATGTAATCCTAAAGCATTAAATATCTTTGTAAGTTTCAATATTGAAAATCACTGAAATTGAGCTGCATGAACAAATGTATTAAAGGGTCACTGAGAAGCAATGATAATCTACCCTTAATATTTATAATAACAACTTCAAAATTTTACAAGTTTTAATTATTTTGGATGCTTTTTTGTTGGTAAATGCTAGAAAGTTATAAATAAACATGATAAGTAAACGTGTAAATAAAGAAAATGGGAAATTTAACTAAACATGATTTGCAAATACCAACAATATAAGCTAATCATTTTGTGTGTGCATGTTTGCGTATGTGTGTACATAGGAGAATATAGTCTATTTGACAAACCATATTCAATTGGTTTGTTCATTAGATTTTTGTAATAGAATAGATATTTTCCTCTTGAATTTAATTGTGAATTACATGTGAAGGAGATCCAGGGCATTAGCTACTTTCCCAAAGCTGATTATGAGTTAAATTATTCACAGCTACACTTAACCATATAGCAAATAGTTTTGTTGTTGGCTTTTAAGTTATAGCTTTTCTTAGGTGAAATACTTTAAGATACAGATCTTCTGCCATCTCGTTTTGAACTCTGATAGCATATGTTCTCTGTCTAGCATCCTGAGGTCACACCATTGTATGTTTCCTATTTGTTGCATACTGGGTGAGATAGTTTGATCATGTGTTTGAGAGTGGAAATTCCTGAGTTGTGAGAATCTGTAAAAGGATCAATGTTTCCTGAGAAATTATCAATTTAATTCCACACCTATAGAAGCAATATCCTAAACTAATGAAATAAGAGATGTTTTTCCAAAATAGGTTATCTACTTTCTTTCTAGTGAGAGCAACTTACCACTTTGTAATAGAGATGGGAAATTTGTGAGTAAATTTGTGAGCACATAAAATTTTCCCATATTCCACCTGGAAATGCAGAAGATTAGTTCTCGTGGATTGTGAAAGTGTTGACAATACGTATTTGTTGTCTTATCTGCAGGATTATTTAAAGTTTGAAAAGCCTCTAAGCTCCTGAGGTAGAAACTTTGTAACTATAGGCATGTGACAACAGTATAACTAGTTGAAAAGAATTGCATTCAATCTAAAGAGGTATTTGGCATCATTTTGACAATAACAGGTTGTTTGCCTGAATTCAACTTTATTTTACTGATTTAAGTATGACAGGTTCTTGTGTGTTCAGATGGCCTGAAATATATAATTAGAGAAAAGATTTTTATGGCAACCAGAAACTTACTTAAATTTGTTTCTATTTTATATCATGAATTGAAAAACACTTCTGCACAAGATGTTTATAGAGATGACCATAGTTAACCTTTTCTTCAGGAAACGACTTTCTTCAGGGTCCGAAATGACCTCTTTGTCAATGATCTCAATAAATAGTGCTCAATCCCCCCTTACCAGACCACTATACCATATGTGATGCAGTTGACCTCTCCCTTCTAATGTAAACAAACCCACAAACTTGGGTTTCTATGAAGTGGCCCTCCCTTGATTCTCCTTTGATGCTTCTGTCCCTCCATTAAAGTTATTTTTCCTTTCCTGGCCCTTTGACTTTGGGTTTGCTTGGAGATCTGTGGTCTGTGCTCTACTCCATCATCACTTTATATGTTCTCCATTAACAATAAAATATAATACAATATGCATTTATCATATTAATGTAACGTTTTTAAAACATGTCTTTCAGCCTATATTCTTTTTTCTTAAGAAAAGCTTATTGAAATAAAACATGCATACAATAAGGTATACAAATCTTATGTATAAAACTTACTTAATTTCTACTTAATAAGGACCTGATGTAAATACTTCAACATTAAGATGTAACACATCTCCAGACTCTTAAAAGCGTACTCCCTCCCTCTTCCAAGTCAGTATTCCCCAAGGTAACAACTATTTTGACTTCTGTCTAAACAAAGAGTTCTGCTAGAGACTTTCAAATATGACATGAGAAGAATCCTATTACATGTACAAGTTTTAGCCTGGCATCTTTTGTTCATCACTAGATCTGTGAGATACATCCACATTGTTTTGTAGAGCAGTAGTTCATTCATTTTTTTATTATTGAGTAATACTTCATAGTTTGAAGAATTATAGACTTTATATAAACATTCTCTTATTAGTGGCATTTGAGGTGTATATGAGTTACCAATTACTATGCAATATATTACCCCAATATATAACAGCTGAAACATTATCTCAAAGTTTCTATGGGGTAGGAAACTACGATTGACGTAGCTGAGAGTTGTTATGGCTTGGGGTCCCTCATGATCTTGCCATAATCTGTCAGTAAGGGCTTCAGTCATCACGAGATTTGACTGAAGCTGAGAGATCCACATTCAGGCTCCTTCAGGTGCTCGCCAGGGAAGGCTTCACTTTCTTACTGGTTATTAGCTACAACCTCTGGTTCCTCACCACAAGGCTCTCTTCCTAAGGTTACTTACAATATGTCAGTTTGCTTCCCATAGAGATAAAAATTGATGAGGAAGTGAAAGCATGAGAATCTTCAGCTATGTGGATTTTATTTTTAATTTAATGATTTTTTTAATTAAATATAGTTTTAGAGTTTTTCTCAAAGTTACATATAAAAGTCTCTAAGTTTATCCATTATTCTCCATTACAAGTTATACAAAAATCATCATTTTCTTTCTTGTATCGAAATGTTAAAAAAGCAATTGGACCATCCTTAATTTGATCTTTTCATAGTATCCTCTCTATTTTCTACCTCTATGCTCAGTTATTTTGAAGGGGCTAGTGACCCTTTTGATTTGTGTACCCAAGCCATGTTCAATCCCTTTCCTCTGATACCTGTCCCCGGACATTTCCTGAAGCAATCCTGCTCATCACTGAATTTCAACATTAAGTGACATAATGGCCAAGTGGCCGTTTCAAAATGTCTGTATCATGCTGGGAACAGCATTATAATTCAGGGTAGGGTTAGGAGTTTGAAACTGTTTTTGTAAAACACAATGCAAAATATTAAACAGACAGGAATCAGGTTTTGTTAAAATTTGGCTTAGTACAGGGAGTGTGCTACTGTACTTCATCTCCTTACACTATTCCTTCTTCTTCATTAAGCCTTATCAGGCTACCTGTGTTTAGGTATTTTTCTTAAATTTTCTGATGGTAACCTACATTTTCCTTCTCTCAGAGCCCTTATCACACTGTATTTTAGTTGCATATTTAATGTCTATTGCTCACACTAACTTTTAAGGTCTATGAGATCCCAACTTATAACTGCTCTTAATATTATCTACCACAAACTTATTTTATTTATTGTAGTATTTTGTATGTAATGAATGCTTCATAAATTTGTTTTGAATAATATTTAATGGCTCCAAGGTTTTGGTAAGTTCAGCCACTAATGATAATTGCCTTGGAATATGCCTTCATACACATACATATAAAGGCACACACTGCTTATGAAGTAAAGATGTGAAAAAGTGTGAATAACACATGACAGTTCAATGTGATTTATGCCTGTTACTGACTAGTATTCCATGGCAAATCAAGTTAATGTTATGTTTTAATATAATTTCATTGTGATCTCAGGCCCTAAAGTTAAAGATTTGTGACTTCAGTGAATTCAATTACAAAGAAGAAAATTATTAATCCACTAAGTCTAATAGATAATTAGTTAAAATCATTAACACAATTAAGCACATGTATTTGATTAGTATATGAGACATTTTATGCTTTCTAAAAACTGTCTATTGTGCTTACATTTCTTTTATACTGTTATGGTCAGATTTGCCTACTTTAAGTTGTCATTTCCTGAACAGATATTTTTAAATCGAGAAAATGCAATATATCATTTCAGTGATATGATTGTGGTAATGGCAAAAAAGAAAAGAAAAGAAGTGAGAATTAGACTGTAGCAAAAATGTACTCTACTATTAGATATAAAGCAAACAAATAAAGGTTTATATAGTAGGATATTTGTTATCTAAACCCAGATTATGATATATTTTATATATATGTGATGGATTCAACCAAAAGATAAAATATACATAAACAGAACTAATATCACCAAATGAGAATTCTAAGATTAGGTAATTTAAATAAAACCTCAATGGTTATGATGATTTTAATATAGAATCTGCATCTGTATTTTTACTGAAATAAAAATTTTCATTGTGCCTCTTATGTAGATGTTTCAAAAATCCCTTCTTGGGTTGTATTTTTTAAGGAAATTGATACAGTGACTATAGTTATAAAGAATGTATATTCAAATAATCACAGTATTTCTAAATGTTTTAATATTAATTACAATGTAATTCCTATGTAAACATTTCTTGCTTTCTAAGGAAACTCCTTTGCTAGTGTTATATTAAAACTATGTCAGAATTTGCCAATTTAAATTTCAAGAAGTTTTAAAAGTTCAACAAGACTGAATAACAAACATGGGGCGTGAACAGTGGACTGATGCCTCTGACATTGTTTGCTTGACTCAGAGATTACCACTTATTCATATTTGGAATGATTAATGTCTTTACTGTCAGCTAAAACCAGGTACTAAAGGACATCATCAAACACTAGACGTACAAGCTGGTATTACTCACTTTGAACATCTTTTTTTTTTAATTCAAAAATCTTACGTCTTTGTCTCCTAGTCTTTAATCCTAATATTCACAGAACTTCATGTCATCTCACAATCAATTGCTCTTACTGGAAGCTTTTTTCTTGTAGAGTTTTTGCTATTCTAGAGAGAATAAACTTCAACTACTGAAATCTCTTTACTTTCTCAGCTTTTATTTCCATCTTGGAAATCTTAATGAGACAAATTGTAGTATTTAATTATGTCACGACAAAATTTATGTTTCCCCATTAGACAATGTAATTTTGTGAACAAAGTAGCTGGGCTATTAGTTCCATTGAATTTCAACATACTATCAGCTTGGAAGGGTATTCCTCTATATAAAGCCTGATCATTTTTATACATATGAAAAAATAGAGGCCCAGAGATTTCAAGTGAGTCACTTAATCACAAAGCAAACTAGAAATGAAACTCTGACTGGAAGCCAGACTCAAACACTCTCCTTTCTTCTTCCCAATACTGCTCATTTGTTTATCTTTGGAAAGTTCCCATTTTATGGCTTTGGTGTTTCCTTTCATTTACATAAAAACAAATCATAGCCAGGCTAGGTGGCTTATGCCTCTAATCCCAGCACTTAGGGAGGTCTAGGCAGGTGGATCACCTGAGGTCAGGAGTTCAAGACCAGCCTGACCAAAATGGTAGACTCCCATCCCTAATAAAAATACAAAAGTTAGCTGGGCATGATGACATATGCCTGTAATACCAGGTACTCGGGAGGCTAAGGCAGGAGAATCACTTGAACCTGAGAGCTAGAGGTTACAGGGAGTCTATATCACGCTACTGCACTCCAGCCTGGGCAACAATCGGGAAACTTCCTCTCCAAAAAAAAAAAAAAGAAAAGAAAATTCATAGAACTGTAATTCATGGTAAGCAGTGGAGATCCCCTAATATATTGTTTACAAGATTTTCCTTTTGGTTATTCAGCAATTTATATCAAACTTACTCCAAACAGATAAATTTGGGATAGTTTACTATATTAATGATTCTTTCTAATTCAAAGGCAGAGGATTACTTACCACCTGTGAAAGCATGACTTTTTGCAGCACTTTGGTGTACAGCATAATCATCAGATTAAGTTTCAAAGAAATACATTCCACAACTCTAACTCTAGGTATTATCATGATTGTATAAATATGCAGTAAAAAATAGAAGCAGTTTATCTATAGAATATGAAATAATTTATGGTACATTTGATAAGTGGAACACTATACACTTATTCAAAACAAAGAAGCTGGCGGTGTGCAGTAGCCTATAGCTGTAATCCCAGTACTTTGGGAAGCAGAAGCTTGAGGATAGCTTGAGCCCAGGAGCTTGGGAGCAGCCTAGGCAACATAGGGAGACCCCATCACTACACTAAGTTAAAAGAAACTAGCTAGGCCTGCCTCTGACCTTTGCTACTTGGGAGGCTGAGGTTGAGCATGGAATGAGCTCTGATCACGCCATTGCATTTAAGCTTGGACAAGAGAGCAAGGTAGAAAGAAAGAAAGAAAAAAGAAAGAGAGAAAGGAAGGAAGGAACAAAGGAAGAAAAGAAAGAGAAGAAGGGAAGGAAGGAAGGAAGGAAGGAAGGAAGGAAGGAAGGAAGGAAGGAAGGAAGGAAGGAAGGAAGGAACAAAGGAAGGAAGGAAGGAAGGAGAAAGAAAAATGAAAGAGAGAGAGAGGGAGGGAAGAAAACAAACTGATGTAAGTACCAGTTTAAAGGAAATCATTAGATTTAGGTAAAACTACAAACTGCAGAACATGTTGTATACTATAATCTCATTTAAAACTATAAAACATGTATTTCTATAGAAATTATATGCATAAACACTTTTGGAATGTTAGGAATAAGATTATCTTTATTATATCTGGATTAGTAAGAAGTTTTGTGACACAAGAAGTGATATTTAATTTTTTTTAGTATAGACTTTAATTTTAAGAGGAGTTTTAGGTTCATTACAATTTTTGCAGACAGTATGAAGTTCCCACATACTCTCTAAAATTTAATTTTTAGTTTTGACTTTTTTAAAATGCATTTTTTTGCTACATGCAAAAAATGTTTTATTTTAAAACATTGTTAAAAGATAAAAATATGTAAAATACTATAAAAGGGTATGAATAGCAACAAATAAGAGTGAATCAATATATGTATCATACCTGTTTAATTTATATATAATATTTAAATTATTACTTTTTGTTAAAAACTCTATATTGCTTTCCTCTTTCTCATTTGCATGCAAGTATTTTTACCTCAGTTCTCACATACACAAGCACAAATTCCTTAATTTAAAACCGTGTTTCAAAGCTTCACTGGGTCTTGGTGAAAAAAAAAAAGGATAAAAGAGTGTATCAACTATAGTTTAATAGCCCAGTAAGTAAATATTATGCTCAAGATACTGGCCTGCTATGAGGTCCACTCCACCAAAGGTTGCCTTCTTAACGTAGACAGTTGCCATTAATTTTTAAGTATTATTTCAAATACCACCATCTGAATGATGTGTAATCCATTCACTGTGGACAAACTTGTTATCAACTTCTTTTTTATTATTATTGCACTTTAAGCTCTGGGGTACATATGCACTTGTTGCAGGATTGTTGCACAGGTATACACACGACATGGTGGTTTGCTGTCTCCAACCCCTGTCACCTACATCAGGTATTTCTCCCAATGTTACCCCTCCCCAAACTCCCCACACCCTACTGTCCCTCCCCTAGCATGTACCCCCAACATACCCCAGTGTATGACATTCCCCTGCCTGTACCCATGTGTTCTCAATGTTCAACATCCGCCTTTGAGTGAGAACATGAAGTGTTTGATTTTCTGTTCTTATGTCAATTTGCTGAGAATGATGCTTTCCAGATTCATTCATGTCCCTACAAAGAACACACACTCATCATTGTTTATGGCTGCATAGTATTCCATGGTGTATCTGTGCCACATTTCTAACTTCTTTAAATCCCTGTCATATTTGTAATCTCTGTTAAAATGAGCTACTGATCTGTCCTTTCTTATTTTTTTTTCACTTGCTATTCTCGTTAGTGTCTTCAAATATATTTAAAGTTTTCTTCTCTTCTAAATTCTTCATGATTTAAGAATTTCTTAAGGACATCTATATGTCCTTATATATAATTACATATTCTTTAAATGCCTTTTTATTTTTATTTTTTATTTTTTTAAGACGGAGTTTTGCTCTTGTTACCCAGGCTGGAGTGCAATGGCGCGACCTCAGCTCACCGCAACCTCCACCCCCTGGGTTCAGGCAATTCTCCTGCCTCAGCCTCCTGGGTAGCTGGGATTACAGGCACGCGCCACCATGCCCAGCTAATTTTTTTGTATTTTTAGTAGAGACGGGGTTTCCCCATGTTGACCAGGATGGTCTCGATCTCTTGACCTCGTGATCCACCCGCCTCAGCCTCCCAAAGTGCTAGGATTACAGGCGTGAGCCACCGCGCCCAGCCTAAATGCCTTTTTAAAAGAATAATTAGAAAATTATTGGTGTGCAGATATCACAAAAAGTTAAAAAAGTGTTACAAAAGAATGGAATTTTGACATATGGAAGAATTTGATTTGAGACCATATATAATTTTTAGTAAAGCAATATTTGTAATACCCTCCTTATTAAAATGGTTTTCTTCTGCACAATTTAAAGTATATTTTTGTTCGCTCTTAATGTTAATAAAATCCTACACCTGATTTCTTAATCTATTAATTAAACCCAACACCCTATACAAATAATTTTCAGTTACACCCACTTTCTTCTTAAATGAAATTATTTTCAACAAAATTATCATTACTAAATAACCAAATTAATCACATAATAAAGAAAACATTTTTCTCTTACATTTTAAAAATTTAACACATATTAATCCATATATTTGAAATACTATTTTTTATAGTGGATAAATTTTATTGCATCTTTCTTATTATTCAGTATTATATTTCAAGTCGATAACCTAGAAATTTCAAAATGTTCCTTCTAAGTTAACATAACTGAGTTAACCAGCCTTTGAACATTTTTCTTTAACATAGGAAAGCATTGATAGATTAGCCTAATTTTTTCCAATAGTATCTGTCAGAAACATGATATAAAATGTAGACCACACTAGCTAAGGATATTATAATCCACCATTGTTGTTTTGGGGCTAATTTTTATAATTAAAATAGAAAGAAGCATTAGAAGATACTTAACAAATTTGGATATAACTCCTCATACTTTTTTACTATGAAAGAAATCATGATTTTTTTTACTTGGTTAAGACAAAATTTGTGTTGTTTGCTCTCTGTTGCTTGTATTCATTTTATTTGTATTTCATACGTTGATACTTAGATGTCAATTCTGTTTCCATGTCAAGATAGAAACAGGATTAAAATCAGGTTCAATAAAAATATTAGTATATTAAAAGTCTATCCCACTTTCTCATGCATCTAAATCTAAGTGCCTTGTTTCATTTGTGATCTATAATAAGACATTGCTTAATTTCTTTAGTATAATAAACAAACAAATATAAAGCATAAGTAAAAACAGTAGTAAACTGAAGATAGAATATTATTATAGCAAAAAATAACCCTCAAGGATTTTATAAACAGATAGTGTCATCCTATACCCTTTCCTTGCTATTTTGATCAATTATTATAGTGCCTTGTCAATATTAATAAATTAAAAAGAACAATTTACTTTTTAAACTCCATTTAAAATTAGAACATTCTTTAGCTTCTCTAGGTAATCTAACATTCTATGACCTCTGTTTTAAGAATGTATATATTTAAGTTAAATGTGTTAAACAGATATTAAAGATTTCTCTACTCTCTAACTCATGGAAGCTTAAGTTTATATACTTAAAATTGTTTTATGATTATATATTTGAAAAATTTGATAAACCCTGAAAAATATAATATTGCCTCTACTTGTGATTGGTAAGATTAAGAATGAGTGAATATTGTGGGCACTTATGTAAAGTTTAAATGTGGGAACTTGTGAATAAAACCAACTGATACCAGCAAGTCCCTTGGGTGTTTAATGATGTATCTTAATGTTACAATTGTGTGATTTTGCACATCTTCTGAATATTTCACTCTTCTGAACGACATCGCCCTAGTTTCAACATAATAAGGGAAACAAAATTAGGCTATTTTGGTTGTAGTGCAATATGTCTTTTGTCAGAAAAGGGAAAAGTAAGTTCTCCTGTTAGCATCATGAGCACAGTATGTTAATGTATCATTAAAGTAATACAATTTAACATTATGTATAAATTCAAAGAAGAGAAAGCATGACCACCCAGAGAGACCAAATTCTAATGATAAAATTAGTTTTTGATTAAAGATAATCTTATTTTGATGACTATCAAAAACTTAAATGAAGCCAGGAAACCTTATTATTTCAGTTAAATGCATATTCATATTTTTGGTTAAATTAAATGTTAAAACATATAACCTGAAACTTTCTGAAGGGTCTATCTACTTGACTAAAAAGTGCAAATCATTTTCACATTTATGGATTCAAAATATATGCAAGTTATGGATTTGTTATAACATCTATTTTATAATAGCTACATCTTCATCACCACAATTATAGCATAATAAACATAATAGGGATTTAGAGACCATTTAACAGACTATCGATCCAAAATTAAACACACACACAGACACATACACACAAACACACACACACACAGTGTAGAGGTACATTTAAACTTTTTAGAGGTATGTTTTTAGATTTTAGTGTTTTTGTTTGTTTTTCCTTAAGAGACAGGTGTCGCACTATGTTGCCCAGACTAGACTTGAACACCTAGGTTTAAGTGATCCTCTGTCCCTCAGCTTCCTGATTAGCTGCAACTACAGACATGGACCAGTGTGCCAGGCTTCTGCTATATTCTTAAGAGTTGGTAAGTCCCTACTGGGTCAATCCTAGTGACAAGTATTACAAAACAACAAATTGCATGATTAACAATATCTAATTGTTTGAAGTTATATATTTACATTGGTCAAATATCTACTCCTTGATAAATAGTTTATCTTTCTTCTCTTCTATGTATTAAAGCAAGAGAGAGGAAGTAGAACCCTCTTTCACATGAGAGTGCTTAAATGACCACAGACAGAAATTTGCCATATTATAACTTTTCTTTGGCTTTAACATCTCCATCTGCAATCCCTGCTATAATCAAAGTGCAGTCTGTAGATCAGTAGGATTATTAGCAGGACCTGGAAGCTTATTAAAATTGCTAAATGACTATAGACCAGATGGATGAATTAGAATCTGCCTAACCACATCACTAGATTATTTACATGCACATTGTAGTTTGATAAATATGGTCCTAATGTGTTCTTAATATATATGTCAGAGCCTCTTGAACCTTTGAAATTCCAAATGTAGACACACATACACATTCCTTCTTGTTATTTTTTTAAAATTTACGTATAATTTAAACACGCTCAAATGCACAGATCTTAAGTATACAGCAAAATCAGTTTTGATAAATCTATATACCCATGTAACCCAAGCTTCCATGAAAAGTACAGAAGGCTTCCAACATCAGGCAAAGATCTCCAGTCCCTTAGGTGACCACTACACTGACTTGTAGCAGTCAGTGTAATACAAAATTAATTTTTTGTTAATAAAAATTTAAATTTTAGTATTACCAAAATTTAGTTTTGACTATTGTAATATTTCATGTATGTGAAATTATTCAACATATACTAATTTGTGCTGAATTTTGTTCACCCAATATAATGTTTTTCAGATTTATGCAAATGTTGCATATGTGAGTAGACTGTTCATTTTTATCACTCAATGTTATTCCACTGTATAAATATTAACATAATTTGTTTATCCATTTACCTGCATATGAGTACCTGTGCTTTTTCCGGTTATTGGCTGCTTTAAATATTCTTGAACTGCATGCTCTGTGCATAAATGTTTCTATTTCTCTTAGGTAACTACCTAGAAAAAGAATAACTTTCTCAGTGTAGAGCAATGTTTAACCTTTTCAATATGATTTTATCAAAATATTCAAACAGCAAATTTAAAAGAACTTTGAAATGATAATCCAAACCCATCACCTAGATTCTACTGTTAATATTTGACTGTATTTGTTTGATCACATATCTATCCATTTAGTTATTTTTCCATTCCTGTATCAATTCATTTAAGTTTTTTAAATGAATTTCAAAGTAAATTTCAGCTATAGGTACAGTTCTCCCTTGATAGTCTAGAATGTATATTACTAGCTAGAGTTAAATCTTTATTTACAGTTTTTTCTTTTGAAATAACAATTACATACAATAAAATGTTTATGTTGTCTGTGTTTTGACATATGCATCTACTTATGTAATCTAACCCTTGCCAAGATACACAACATTAATATTGTCCAGAGAGTTGTCTAATGTTTTTTTAATCTATCCAATAATTTTATTTTTTAATCATAAAGAGGTGTTAGATTTTACTAAAAGATTCTTCTGCATCTTTTTGGTTGATTACATGGCTTTCATCTCAGTTCTATTAGAGCAATTAGGCAAAAGAAAGAAATAAAAGGCATAAAAATAGGAAAAGAAGTCAAACTATCTCTCTCTGTGGACAACATAATTATATATCTAGAGAACCCTAAAGACTAAATGTTATGCCAATCTACGAACAAGATTTGTAAGGTTTTAAGATACAAAGTCAATGTACGTAAAGTAGTAAAATTTCCATATATCAACTATGTCCAGGATGAGAGTCAGAACAAGAACAATTCAATTTACAATAGCCACAAATAAAATGAGATACTTAGAAATGCAGCTAACAAGTAGGTGAAAGATCTCTACAAGGATAACTACAAAACACTGATGAAAGCAATCAGAGACAGCACAAACAAATGGAAAACCATTCCATGCTCATGGATTGGAAGAATCAATATTATTAAAATGGCTATGCTTCCCAAGGCAAATTAGAATTTCACTGCAATTCCTATCAAACTACCAATGTCATTCTTCACAGAATTAATAAAAAAATTTTAAATTCATATGGAGACAAAAGGAGCCTGAATAGTCAAGGCAATTCTAAACAAAAAGAAAAAGCCAGAGATATCACACCACTCAATTTTAAACTATACTATAAGGTTATAGTTACACAAATAGCATGGTATTCTTGCAAAAACAGACAGATTACCAGTGGAACAGAAAAGAGAACCCAGAAACAAAGCTGCACATCTACAGCCATCTGATCTTTGGCCAAGTCAACAAAAATATGAAATGGGGTGGATCCAAAATGGCTGATCGCTAACAGCTTGGGATTGCCAGCACCTAGGTGTGGCAGCTCTTCGTGCACAGTAAACGAGACTGGTTCCCCTTCTGACCGATGTTTGGTGCTCCGGATGGCAGAGCTGCTTATTGTGAACTCAAGAAGAAAGCCAGACCGGAGATTCCCGGGCAGAAGAGCCCCATCAGTCTTATCACTGCTGTTTTGGCCAGCAATGGGAATCAATAAACTGGACGTCCACTTAGAAACCTAATAAGAAAGGCCGTAATTGTAAAGATGACAGATGGATAAATTTATAACAAAGGGAAGAAACCAGCCTAAAAAGGCTGAGAATACCCAAAATCAGAACCCTTCTTCCTCTACAGGGGATTACAGTTCCTCATCAGCAATGGAACAAGCCCTGATGGAGAAGGACTGTGTTCCATTAACAGAAGTAGGCTTCAGAAGGTGGATGATAAGAAACTTCTGGGAGTTAAAAGAACTTGTTCTAACCCAATGTAAAGAAACTAAGAACTTTGAAAAAAGGTTTGTCAAAATGCTAACAAGAATAGACAATATAGAGAGGAATATAAATGAACTAACGTAGTTGAAAAACACGAGAACTTAGAGAAATATGCACAAGTTTTAATAGCCGAATTGATCAAGCAAAGAAAGGACATTCAAGGTCGAAGACCAACTTAATGAAATAAAATGAGAAGGCAAGAATAGAGAAAAAAGGATAAAAAGGAATGAGCAAAGTCTCCAAGAAATATGGGACTATGTGAAAAGACCTAATTTACATTTGATAGGTGTACCTGAATGTGATGGAGAGAATGAATCCAAGCTGGAAAATACTCTTCAGGACATTATTCAGGAAAACTTTCCCAATCTAGCAAAGCAGGACAATATTCAACCCTGGTAATACAGAGAACACTACAAAGATATTCCTCAAGAAGAGCAACCCCAAGGCACATAATCGTTAGATTCACCAGGGTTGAAACGAAGGAGAAAAATACTAAGGGCAGCCAGAGAGAAAGGTCAGGTTACCCACAAAGGGAAGCCTATCAGACTTACAGCAGATCTCTCAGCAGAAACCCTACAAGCCAGAAGAGAGTGGAGGCCGATACTCAACATCCTTAAAGAACAGAACTTTCAGCCCAGAATTTCATATCCTGCCAAACTAAGCTTCACAATTGAAAGAAAAATAAAATCTTTTATGAACAAGCAAGTACTCAGAGAAATTATTACCACCAGGCCTGCTTTGCAAAAGCTTCTGAAAGAAGCATTATACATAGAAAGGAATGACCAGTATTAGCCTTTCTAAAAATATACCAAAAAGTAAAGAGCATCAACATAAAGAAGAATTTATATAAATGAATGGATAAAATAGCCAGTTAACATCATATGGCAGTAACCCTAAATTTAAGTCGACTAAATCCCCAATCAAAAGATACAGCCAAAACCTTACGGTATGCTGCATCCAGACCCATTTCACATCCAAAGAAACACAAATACTCAAAAAAAAGGGATGGAGAAAGACTTACCAACCAAATGGAGAGCAAAAACAAGTAAATAAATAAAAGGCAGGAGTTGCAATTCTCGCATCTGATAAAATAGATTTCAAAGCAACAAAGATATAGTGGTAAAAGGATCAATGCAACAATAAGAGCTAACGATCCTAACACCCAGATATATAAGACTCATAAAGAGATTTAGGCTCAATGAGACAGAAAATTGATGAGGACAACCAGGACTTGAACTCAGATCCAGAACAAGTCAACTTAATAAATATTTATAGAGCTCTTTGTTTTAAATACACAAAATATACATTCTCTACTTTAAATACACAAAATATTGATCGATCATTATTAATACCCATTTTCAGAATAAAGCAATATTCCCATTCTCTCTCCCTCTTTTTCTTCCTCTTTCTTCCTCTCCTTCACTCTCTTTTTTCTCTTTCTTTTCTTCTTTCCTTTCTAAAAAAAAAAAAAGATATGAAATGGGAAGAGGACACCCTATTCAATAAGTTGTAATGGGATAGCTGGATACCCATAGGCAGATGAATGAAACTAGACCTCTACTTTACACCATGTGTAAAATTTAGCTCAAGTTGGATTAAAGATTTAAATTTAATACCTTAAATTATAAAAATTCTTGATGAAAACTTAAATGCCCTATGCAACACAGGTCTTGGCAAAGAATTTTTGGCCAAGTCCCAGAAGCAATTGCAACAAAAACAAAAGTTGACAAGTGTGATCCAATTAAAATAGTTTCTGCACAACAAATGTACTATATTCAACATGAGTAGCGAGAATGGGCAACCTTGTCTTGTTGGAGTTCTAAAGGAGAATGATTCCAGCTTTTGCCCATTCAGAATGATGCTGGCTGCGAGTCTGACATACGTGGCTCTTATTATTTTCAGGTATGTTCCTTTGATGCCTAGTTTAAGTGTTTTCAATATGAAGAGATGTTGAATCTTATTGAAAGCCTTTTGTGCCTGAGATAATAATATGATTTTTGTTTTTAGTTCTTTTTTGTCATGAATCACATTTATTAATTTATACGTATTGAAGCAACCTTG
Source organism: Callithrix jacchus (assembly GCF_049354715.1). Taxonomy (NCBI): domain Eukaryota; kingdom Metazoa; phylum Chordata; class Mammalia; order Primates; family Cebidae; genus Callithrix; species Callithrix jacchus. The sequence continues at coordinate 163,463,428 of NC_133504.1, read as the reverse complement.
CATCCCAGGTCTAAAGCCTACTTGATCATGGTAGATTTACTTTTTGATGTGCTGCTGGACTCAGTTTGCTAGTATTTTGTTGAGAATTTTTGATTCTATGATCATCAGAGATAGCAGCCTGAAGTTTTCCTTTTTGTTATGTCTCTGTTAGGTTTTAGTATCAGAAGGTTTCTGTCCTCATAGAATTAGTTAGGGAGGAATCTCTTCCCCTCAATTTTTTGTAGTAGATTCAGTCAGAATGGTACCAGCTCTTCTTCATATATCTGATAGAATTTGACTATGAATCTGTTTGATCCTGAGCTTCTTCTAGTTGGTAGGCTCTTTATTACTAACTCAATTCTGGAACTCATCATTGGTCTGTTCAGGGTTTCCATTTATTCCTGATTCAGTCTCAGAGGGTTGTATGTTTCCTGTAGTTTATCCATTTCTTCTAGGTTTTCTTGGTTGTGTGCATTTAAGTATTGATAATGGTCTCTGAGGGTTTTTTTGTACTTCTATGGAGCAATGTCTCCTTTGTCATTTTGATCTGTGTTTATTTGAATCTTCTTTTTTTCTTTATTAGTATAGCTAGTGGTCTATCAATCTTATTTATCCTTTCAAAAACAAAATTCCAAATTTGTTTATCTTTTGTATGGTTTTACACATTTCAGTTTCATTCAATTCAGCTGTGATTCTGGTAATGTTTTTGTCTTCTGCTAGTTTTGGGGTTCGTTTGCTCTTGTTTTCCTAGTTCTTCTAGGTGTGATGTTAGGATGTTAATTTGAGATCTTTCTAACTTTTTAATGTGGGAGTTTAGTGCTACAAACTTTCCTCTTAATACTGTTAGTTATGTCCCAGAGATTCTGGCATGTTTTATCTGTGTCTTTATCTGTTTCAAGTAATTTCTTGCTTTCTGCCCTAATCTTATTATTCACCAAATAGTCATTCAGAAGCAGATTGTTTAATTTCCTTTTAACTGTATGGTTTTGAGAGAACTGGTTGGTATTGATTTTTTTGGGATGTACTGTAGTTACGTGTGTGTGTGTGTTTAAATTTGCTGATATTTGCTTTACGATTGAATGTGTGGCAAATTTTAGAGTATATGCCATAGGCAGATAAGTCTGTGCTTTCTATTTTTGTTGAGATAACTGTTCTGTAAATGTCTATTATGTTCATTTGGTCAAGAGTCAAGTGTATGTCCTGAATATCTTTGCTAGCATTCTGCCTTGATGATCCCTTCAATGCTGTCAGTGGGAGTTGATGTCTCCTAGTAATATTCTGTGGTTATCTAAGTTTTCATAAGTATCTAAGAAATTGTTTTATTATCTGGTGCTCCAGTGTTGGATGTATATACATTTAGGACAGTTAAGTCTTCTTGTTGAATTGAACCTTTTACCTTTATGTAGTGTCCTTCTTTGTCTTTTTTGATGATTGTTAAAGTTGATTTTGTGTAAGAATAGCCACCTCTAGTCTTTTTATTTTCCATTTGTTTGATCTTTCTCCATCCCTTTATTTTGAGTTGGTGGGTGTCCTTGAACGTGTGATGGGTCTCTTGAAGACAGCATAAAAATTAGTCTTGTTTCTTTATCCAACCTGCCACTCCATGCCTTTTAAGTTGATACTTTTAATCTATTTACCTTCAAAGTTAACGCTGATATGTGTAGATTTGATTTTGCCATCATATAGTTAGGTGTTTGTTGTTTAGACTTAATTTTGTATTTGCCTTATGGGATAGATGGTCCATGCACTTGAGCGTATTTTTGTGATGGTTGATAAGGTCTTTAATTTTCATGTTTAGCACTGCCTTATGGACCTTTGGTAAGGCAGATCAGGTGATAACGAATTCCCTTGGATTAACTTGTCTAAAAAGGATCTGATTTTTCCTTAATTTATGAAGCTTAATTTGGATGAATATGAAATTATTTGTTGGAATTTTTTTGTACTAAGGATGCTGGACATAGGCCCCTGATCACTTCAGCTTTGTAGTTTCTGCTGAAATGTCTGCTGTTAGCCTGATGGGATTACCTTTTAGGTGACCTGGCCCTTCTCTTTTGCTACCTTTAGTATTTTTTTCTTTTACGTTGTTCTTGAATAATCTGATGACTATGTTTCTTGGTGATGGTTGTCTTATACAGTGTCTCACAGTGGTTCTCTGAATTTTCTGAATTTGTATGTGCACCTCTTTAGAAACACTGAGGAAATTTTTGGCCGTAATATTATCAAATATGCTTTGTAAGTTGCTCACTCTTTCTCCCTCCCCTTCAGGGTTGCGAATGAGTAGAAGATTTGGCCTCTACATAATCCCATATTTCACAAAGCCTTTGTTAACTTTTCCTAAATTCTTGTCTTTTTATTTCTGGCTGACTGAGTTAGTTAGAAGAACTTGCCTTCAAGCTGTCAGATTTTTTTCCTCAGCTTGGTTTATATTGCTGTTAATACTTCCATCTGTATTAAAAATTCTTGTAGTAAGTTTTTCAGTTTTATCTCTTGATTTGGTTTGTTTTAAAATGAATATTTCACGTTCTATCTCTTGAATTATTTTCCTGGATTCCTTCAATTCCTTGGAATGGCTTTTAATTTTCTCCTGAATCTTGATGATCTTTGTTGTCATCCAGATCCTGAATTCTATGTCTGTTATTTCAGCCATTTCCTTCATGTTAAGAACTGTTTCTGGAGAGCTAGCACAGTGCTTGGAGGAAAGGAGAAACTCTGGCTTTTTGAGTTGCGAGACTTTTTCACCAGTTCTTTCTCATTCATGTGAGCTGATGTTCCTTCAACTACTATCCTTTGAGGATAGTCAGTTGGCTTCATTTTTGGATGTTTTCAGAGGACTGAAGATTTGTACAGGATGTCTATTTGTCATTGAATTTTTGTCCTTGGTTTGATGGTGGGGAGTACATTAGCGAAGTATTTTTGGTGGTAATATTTGGGCTGTGATCTCATAGATGGTGCTTAAACTTAATGGCTGGTAGATAGGCTCTTGCTCAGCCACTCAATTCCTCTGTATTTTCCTGCATTTGCAGCTGTGCTCCCTTTCTGTACTCTGAGAGTGTGAGTTCCTCTCTCACTTGAATTATGAGCTGTGCACCACAGCCCTGGTATGAGCTCAGGATTTATGTTTCTTCCTTAGCTTGAAGGCAGCAAGGACAGGGATCTTGGCCGTGGCAGTGGGAGAGGGCCTTTCACTTGTTTTTTTGGTGGTCCACCCCAAAGAACACAGAACTAATGCCAGTTGGAATAATTAGCCCAAGGTGGGACAGCTGTGTTGCAGGCTCAATCCACAGAACCCTACATAGTGATGAGCAGATGAGGGGAGATTATCGAGAAGACAGACTCACTCTTCTCCACAGAGAAGAATGCTGGAGGTGCATGTAAGCCCTCATAATCTTTGTTCTTCCCCAATCTAAGGGCAGCAAGGGTGATACCATGGCAGTGGCAGTGGCAGTGGCAGTGGCAGAGGGAATTTCAATTGCCTCTAAGAGCTCCACCCCAGAGAAAACACAGCACCACTGCCAGTGGAAATGTTCAGCCAGTAATGGGGTGGCTACACTGCAGGGTCAAACTGGAGCCCTGCCTGGTAAAGAGCACTGGGTCAGGGTCTCACAGGGAAGAGAGACTGGGCTCCACTCTGTACGGTGACCTTGGTGTGCTGGAGGCACAAGTAAAGCATTCATGATCTTTGTTCCTTCCCCATTCTGAGGGCAACAAGAGAAGTTCTATTGCAACTGCAATGGCAGTGATTCTGTGTTGTCTTTGGAAGCCACCACTGACTGAAGCGTTCAGATAGAGGCACTGAGGTTGTGCTGGGGAACCAGGTTGAGAGACCCTGCCCAGTGAGTAGTAACAGAGGATAGGAACCCGGTGGAAAACAGTCTGTCTGCTTTTCTATAAAGCATCTGCACTGTTCTGGAAATCCACAATAGTCTTTAAGTTCTTCATTCCCTCCTAAGCCTTATGGCAGCAGAGGCAGGGGCTGTGGAGTGGCAAAAATGGCAGTCCTACCTGGGAACTCTGCTCCAGGGAAGTGCAGAGCAGCTACTGGCCCAAGAGTCCAGGCAGGTGTGGAGTAGCTGAGGTCTGAGATGAACAGGTCTCACCCAATGAGGAATAGCTGGAGCAAGGATCTCTATGGAAAACCATCTGGGCTTTTCTGTTGCATGATGCTGGAGGTTAATGATAGCCTTTAAGTGCTTTGCACCCTTTTGAGCTTCAGGGAAATAGGGGCAGAGACTGCCGAGTTTTAAAATGCTAAGCCTGTATATTATCTCTGGAAGTTCTGTCACAGAAACAAGCCACATCTTATTAAAGCACCAAACAGCATACTTATTTATAAATAATTTTCTTTTGTAGACTTTTTTTGGTGCTTAGAGTTGCTTTGCATTTTCTTTGTTCTACAGAATATTTTGTTAAAATATGCCTTATGTCAGGTCTACTGTATTCACACATATTTGAGTACAAAGATACCTATTCTGACCCAATCTCTGCAGCAGAGAGTACGAGGATTATTCTCACCCTGTACTTGATGTTAGTCAAATGCTTTTTAAATGTTCAGGCCCCAAACCAATTAGTGGTCCCATATTCTCTTGATAGCGTTCATACCTTTTTTTCTTTATTTCTTTCAAAAGTGATAATAATCTTTCTACCTTCATTCATTGGCAAGTTTATACTTACTATTTAAATATCGCCTCTTACATACTTCAGACCCTTAGGGATTCAGGTGTTCCTTCATGATTCTTTCGTATTTTTTATACAAATTCCTAGTTTTTAAAATAAGTAATCTATTTATTTGTGAGTTCTTATACAGACTCTCAACACTTTGGAAAACAAGCCCAATCCATTTCAATTGTTAAGACCCAGAAACAAGCAGAGTTCATGACTTAAGCAGCAGCTCACTAATACAGGTTTTGGTAGTGACACTGGGCTCTGGAACTACACATGTCAATCATGATCAGTGTGTGAGGAGAATAATAAATGTGTCGGAAGTCTACACAGATACTGAATTGAGACACAAACCACAGTGAGTTGCTATGGAGGATGAGTCAGAATTTAAACATCTGGATATCATCACCCTCTTTATATCTAATGTTACAGACATGAAGGACTATGGCTACGTGAATTGAAATACTAAAGTTCTCGTGATTCTGTAAAAAATCTGTTTTGTAAATATAACTCTTTAAAATTGTTTCTTATCTTCTTTCATCAGTATTTCTAGTTGGTGGCAAGAAGAAACTTCTCATTTTGCTTCATGTTCTGAATATGGAATGGAATAGACAGGATTTCGGACATTGGAAAGAAAATGGAGTTATCATCATTTTACCTTCACTGCATTACACTGTGAATTTCTGTGTTGGAAGGAGTAGGAACAGGCCTAATTACAAATGTGTACTTTATGAACGTTACTTGTTAAATTTAAAATTATTATTCACAACAATATTTAAAAATAATATTTTGACAAGGATTGCAAATGCACTACCTTGTGAATCCCAGAGAATGTACTTAATTTTCATAACTATTCTAATTAGAATTATTTTAATGGATTTAAGTCCTGGAAGAATTAGAAGTGAAATCTTGCCAACACTGCATTAGTCATGAGTTTAATGTTAAGTCTGTAAAGTTCCCTTTAAAATACATAACAATGAGAATTTTTAGCTCTAGGGTTGAAAATGAACTCTGGCTGCTAAGTCATACAACTTAAATTAAGAAAAAAGTTTAACCATAGTTAGCAAATTCTAGATTTGTTTTAAAGCTATTTTGCATGAGTTAAAGAGTCATTGTGTGGTTGCTATTTTCCTGCTCAGACTGATTGCATAATTATCTTATCCTCTACATGATTGAGTTCTTATAGTCACTAAACGATCAAGAAAAAACAACCTAGCTATCTTCCTTATGGCCTGCTTTTCATGGTAGAGGTGCTTGTGAAGCAATGGACAAAATAAATATTATTGCCAGGAGATGTCAGAAAAAATCAGAAAATAATAGAATACTATACTAAAAACCATTACATTTTTCCCTAAACCTTAATTTAGCTATTATAAAAATTTTGAGACAAATTATTAATTTTTATGGATGGCTTGTCTTCATAATTAATACTATATATTGTCACTCTAGACATTTGGAATAGAAGAGAAAAGGAATGAGAGAGAAAATTCATGCCCCACGATATGTATTTTATAGGAGGAAACTTGTCATCAAGTAAATGCAGAATGGAATGGCATGCTCTAGAATAAAAAGGTCAAATCTGGCATCTATAAATAGAGTAGAGGTAAAAATATATATGTATAACTATGAAGGTAGGCTAAGCTTACACAGTCAAAGTGAAATGAGAATTTAAATGAATAAAATGTGTTCAGTTGTTTGCGGAAGAAAAGAGGTAGAATGCACAGCCATAAATCTTCAGAGATTAGTGACCAGAAAAACAACTGATTATTTTATAGAAAACTATAGGTGGTAAAAAAAAGGTTTTATTTATTTTTTGTTTTAGATTACAATACTTGGCATACTATCTCAAAAGACACTCACTTAAAAATATACAGAAAGATTTATCTACATATGAACAAGAGTAACAGCATTCTGAACACAGAAAGAGCAGAGATGGCCAACAATAATTAAAGTACAGGCTTCATACTTAGAAATGACAGAGGATCCTTTTGGTGTTGCTTCATCTACTGAGTTGTAGACCTCCTTGATCAGTAGGGTCTCTGATGGAGTATTGCTTGTGATGGCTGGACTGGCTTCACCCACTTGTCCAAGCAGGCTGTGCTCAGCTCACACTACTAGCCTGGATGTCACACCCACTGCAGGTGAGCCAGACATGGAGCCATGAGGGTGTGTGAGTGAGCATGGGATTCGGTCATGGCACATAGCCAGGTGTGCCAGCTGCTACAGCAGAGCAGACAGCTTCAGGTGCCCACTCATTGTGAGGCTGCAACTGGACCAGGCATACCACAAGTGGCTTCTGCCTTGGGCATCCATGTGTAGACAAGGAAATGTAGCGGTGTCCCAAAACTTGGAGATGCCAACAACCATGGAGTCCCGAAAGAAGTGATATAGCTCTGCTTCAGGGAGTACTGAGGATTGGGCTCAGGAGAGTCACAGCTTATTTGTGTTACAGTTTGTTCATTCCCATTGTCCACATGATTCAGTGAATGGGGCATGTCTCAGTTCATTCAGTCCCACTTCCAGGTCCTGGACCATGGCTACTGGGCTGGCTGGTCCAACCCTTCCACTGCTTCCCATGATGTTGAGCAGCCATCCAGCCACAGTAAGGGTAGGAGAACTATAAGCATTACAATTCCTTTTGCACTGGACAGTCTGCTAGTCACAGGTTCTTGTCCCATGTCCAAGAAGAATGAGATTATATGGACAACTGAAGAGTGAGCAAATGAGAGAAGAGTTTTATTGGGTGACAGAACAGCTCTCAGGAGAGAAGGGACTCGAAACGTGTATCCCCTACCTGAAGGCAAACAGTCCCAAGGTGTGGCTGAGTCCACAAATTTTATGTACTCAGAATGGTGGGGGGTGCATGCTGATTGGTCCTTGGGTGGCCAGGGAAAAGTACCACTTGATTGGTTAAAACGCATTGAGGAAGTTCTCACTTTGGTGGGTAATTTAACTGGAATGGGCAACTTGGTTTTAAGGTGTTAATTTGTCATTGGTTTGAGGGCTGAGTTTCACTGGGGACCAACCCCTGTCTGCCTAAGAATTTATCTGCTTGCTGCCTCTATCAGAATCCTTCATGGGTACAATAATGGATTCTTCTTCAGTATTTATAGAAATAATTTACTTTTGGTTTATTTATGATGTAAAATTTATAATACTTTTTCCTATTATTAAATTACCTTACATTTGTGAAAAGTGGGAAGTTTATTTAAAATAGGTTGCTCTTATAAAGACCCCTTTTTTGGTTTTTAAAATTATCTTAGAATTTTATTCTTAAAATCCTTTTTATTATGATTTTAAAATAATTATATAAGATGCAACTGATTTTCTATTGTTATAACTAAAAAACAACAATAAAACAGGAAATTAGAATTAAAAGCTAACATTTATATTCAATGACTTTTTAGCTTTAGAAATAGTAAAACATATTGTGATAATTGTTCACCTTATTTAGGTAGTGGAATACTCTTTTTTAAAATTGGCATTACAAATGACAGACTGATTAGAGGTTGGACTTTGATGTCCAGCCTGCCCCAAACTTAATTGACGGCTATTTGTTGTTCTTAAAACCTGAAGGCTTTGGAGTTAGATATATGCATAATAAAATAAGAATTATAGTGTGTGATACCTATAATGGACAATAAGTCTTTAATCACATATTCTTCTTTACTATTTAATATGTGATTAAATATTATCTTTTGTTCTAGTTTCTATATACGTTCATCTCTGCTAAGAACATTTAGACTTAAGCATACAGGTTTCTTGTGCTTTTTCTGTATGTGCTTTGATGTACTACTGTCTTTACACAAGCCAGAAATAACTGGTATCTCATGTGGTTCCTGTGTGTTTCTGTCCTTGTCCATTACTGTTCCTTCTGCTGTGTAAGCAGAATGCTACACCATTCCAAGGAAATTAGAAACACAGAAACCAGTAATTGGATTCTGCTTCTTAGACGCAGTGTTACTATCTGATTTATGTTCTTTGTATCTATTTTAAAAACAATCTTAAAATAGTTGGTCCTCATTATTAACAGAATCCATATTTGTGGATGTGCCTACATGTGTATGATGTAAACACGGAGTGTCAACAAATTTGGATTGAAGGATACAAAGTATTGATCCTAGATGTGCCTGTGAGGGTGCTGCCAAAGGAGATTAGCATTTAAGTCAGTGGGATGGGAAAGGCAGATCCATTTTTAATTGGGTGGGCACCATCTAATCAGCAGAAAAACGTAAAGCATGCAGAAAAACATAAAAAGAGAGTAAAAAGAGAGCTGGCCTAACCTCCCATGTTATGTCTTTCTTCCATGCTGGATGTTTCCTGCCCTTGAACATCAGACTACAAATTCTTCAGTTTTGAGGCTGGGACTGGCTCTCTTTGCTCCTCAAGCTTACTGATGCCCTATTATGGGACCTTGTGATTGTATAAGCTAATACTTAATAAACTCCCCTTTATATACATATATGTATGTATACATATATTTATGTACCTATAAAGATATGTGTGTGTGTGTCTACATATATACATATGTGTATATGTAGATATGTACATCTATATATGTGTATGTGTATATACGTATACATATATACATGTATATATCTTGTGAGTTCTTTCCCTCCAGAGAACCCTGATTAATACAATGTGTAACTCCAAAATCATTATTACTCTTGGGCTTTTAAGGGCATATTCTGAGTGGCAAAAATTTTAAGTAATAGGGCATGCAAGTTTATAGATAAGGTGGAACAGGCAGTACTCACCTTTTTTTGTTTTTCCTTGAGAGGAAGTCTCGCTCCTGTTGTCCAAGGTGGAGTACAATGGCATGATCTCGGCTCATTGAAACCTCCACCTCCTGGGTTCAAGTGATTCTCCTGCTTTAGGGTCCTCAGTAGCTGGGATTATAGGTGCCTGCCACCATGCCCAGCTAATTTTTGTATTTTTAGTAAAGACAGGGTTTCACCATGTTGGCCAGGCAGGTCTCGAGCTCCTGACCTGAAATGATCCACTAGCTTTGGCCTCCCAAAGTGCTGGGATTACAAGTGTGAGCCACCCTGCCCAGCCTCACCTTCTGATTTCAGCTTTCATATGGTAAATGAGTGTCATTTTGCCACCTCTTTAGAAACATTGTTGTCATTTTTGTGTCTTTTGTCAGTGAATTTTCTATTTAAAATGGCCCCTAAGAGTAGGGCTGAAGTTTTGTCTAGTTTTCCAAAGTGCAAGAAGGCTATGATGTGCCTTATAGAGAAAATATGAGCATTAGATAGACTTTGTTCAGGCATGAATGCAGTGCTGTTGACGTGAGTTCAATGTCAATAAATGAACAATAATATACATCCAGAGATAAGAAGTGAAAATTCACTGATCTTTACCTGAGAATGCTCTGAAAAGTGCTAAAATAGTTATCTACACTGCATAATGAAACTATGAAAAAGATGGAAACTCAGCTACATTTATGGGATTCATGAGCTAATGACAGATGAAATCAACATAGTGGATAGCACTGTTTTGAGGCCAAAAGCCAAAGAATGTCTTGGTCCTATTACCTAGGGTCAATAAAATGTGAGACCCTGTTTGACTAATGTTTCCTTATAAATACTGCACTTAATAAATTATTTGTAATATATTTGTATATTTATATATAAAACACATCATCATATATATGTATATGTATATATTACATCAACCAATCCATATATATATGATAAGGTGTCTTTAACAGAAGCTGACTTAAACAAAATTATTTTGGATTGGTTGATGTAAACATAATGAGAGCTTCACAGCAACCTCAACCTATATTTTCTTTAAGAGTGGTGGCTCAGTATTTGCTAAATTAGTATCCAAAGCAACTTTATAGAATATAACTACAAAAAAAAGGTAATCCACTATATAGAAAACATAGTTAAACTCTTTTGTGTGGACAGAACACTCTATGTAATTTCTTTGCTATCTTTCCTCTCAATAATCTATAAACAAATATGAAAGAATCAGAAGTCATGTAATAGAAAAGTGCCAGGTATATGAAACAAAGTTTTATTCAGAACTAGAATGTTCTATTCATAAAAAATAAATTAATGATGATATACAGTAGATTATCTTTTTTCACAGTAATTTTATTCTATAAAGTTTCTTTGGGTACTAATTTAGCAAATACTGAGCCATTTCTCCTAAAAGAAACATAAGGTGAGGTTGCCATGAAGCTCTCATCACAGTATTTTAAGAATCAAGACATGTAAACGTAAATTTTATTGTAGAAAATGCTACTTTACGTCTTTTTATTTAGAGAAAATATACTTTGTAAAATTTATTTATCTGCAATGGTATTCATAGTTGGTAGTTGAGAGGATTTATCTGATTTAACAGATTATTTCCCAAATCAATTAGAAAATTGAAAGAATAATATAACATAAAAATGACACAATCAACTATATAAACATAAAACTAATAGAAGGGGTGAGTAGAAAATAAAACTTTCTTTCCTATTGCATTTGCACAACACAGAATACCTCTGTGATCTCAGATGTGTAGGGCTATTTCCCCAAACACAAAACAAGCAATCAGTTCTTCAGCAAATACCAGCTCTGGGTCATCTAACTAAATTCAATTCTGATGCTACCTACCTGAAGATGGCATCAGATCCATAGGCTGAGGGCTCAGACCCACAAAACTACCCCCACTTTGGGTAAATTTTACAAGCAGCAGGTTGTCATCTATACGTCTCACCCATTTGCTATAAATTGGGGTTCCCACTACCCCATCCTTGGGTTCGAGTAATTTGCTAAAATAGCTCATGGAACTCAGGAAAACACTTATTTTATTTTTTTATTTTTTTGAGTCGGAGTTTCAGTCTTGTTACCCAGGCTGGAGTGCAATGGCGCGATCTTGGCTCACCGCAACCTCTGCCCCCTGGGTTCAGGCAATTCTCCTGCCTCAGCATCCTGAGTAGCTGGGATTACAGGCATGCGCCACCATGCCCAGCTAATTTTTTGTATTTTCAGTAGAGACAGGGTTTCACCATGTTGACCAGATGGTCTTGATCATCTTGACCTTGTGATCCACCCGCCTTGGCCTCCCAAAGTGCTGGGATTACAGGCGTGAGCCACCGCGCCCGACCAGAAAACACTCATTTTTGCCAGTTTATTATTAATGATATTACAAAGGATATAGATGAACAGCCAGATAGGAAAGATGCCTGGTGTGAGGTACAGGAGAAGGAGCTTCCATGCTCTCTCTGAGTGTGCCACCCTCTAGGAACCTTCCTGTGTTCAGCTAACCATAATCCCTCACAACTTAATCCTTTTAGGTTCTATGGAAGCTTCACTACCTAAGAATGATTGATTAAATAATTGATCATTGGCTTAATAATTCAACTTGTATCCTCTCTCTTCTCCCAGGAGGTGGGAGGTAGGACCAAAAGTCTAACACCTCTAATCACATGGTTGGTTTGCTGACAACTAACTTCTCTTTTGAGAGTATAGAGGAACCCCAGTCACGAGTCATTTAACTAGCATAAAAAAAATTATTCACATTTAAAATGGCATTCTTATCATTTCAGAAATTTCAAGGAGTTTGCCAGCTATGTCAGAAAATAATAAGGAAGACCACATGTATATTTCACAATATCAAAAATGGATATCAAGGAATATACTAAAATAATAAACCATTACTTAGAAATAACTAATTTAGATTACAATATTAAGAAGAGAAAAATAGCTCAGAGCAGTGTGAGTTATGTAAAGCAAGCAAAATTTATAAGGCCCAGAAAGACATGAATGTGGGACTTCAGTGACATCCCCGGCCACCATGCTTTGGAAAAGTTGTTTCAGGACACTTCATTCTTTCTTATCTTCCCTGTAGTTTCCCGACTAGCTGCCTTACTCATTTTCTTAATGTTCCTGGAATATGTGATGCAAAGAACAGTGTAACCCCAATCAATATATTCTTATGCTATTTTACTGTAAATTCTGGTAAACAACTTAGAAATTATCTCTAATTTTTCCATTTAAAAACTCACTCTGCTAATCAGAGCATATATCCAGGGCAACTTGAATCTATCCACCTGGCTGCAGTCTTCAAACTGGTCCAAATAAACTCTCTAGCTCTATTAATTTTGCCAATTTGTTTTCTTTAGGCAGACAACATACATTTGTTTCAACTCATGGAAGCAAAAAGGTTAACGTCTCCTATAACACGCATGTTGTACTTTTTAAAGGCTCATATTTCAATGCTACATTGCATTCAGAAAAAAAAATGTGCATTCAATAATTACACATTTGTAGGTAGCCATAGCTTTTCCATCTGACTAGTTTTTACAATTTTTTTTTCAAAATTAATTCTTTGAATTCAACTAAATGCTTTTATAAACAATGCCCAAGCTCATACCACTCACTATAAGATAGCCAAGAAGCTGAGAGACAAGATGTTCGGGCAAGGAAGGTGACTTTTTTTGGAGAGCCAGAAAACAACAAAAATGAAGGACTGGTATCCCAAGGAACCATCTTAAACTAATAGCAATTTTGAGCTCCTTTGATATTAAGGGAAGGAGAGAGAACAAAGGGGTTGAGGCCAATAGTGACAGATGGCCACAGACATCTGGAGAACAGTAAGGGCAAACTTCGTCCTTGGTCAGGTCGCAATGCTCTTATAAATTTTTAACATAACATTGTTACTTTTATGTACCCTCCTTATCTCCTGGGGTTACATTTGGGAAAGGACTATTGACATCCTTCCTTTAAAGTTAATCATCACCTGTCATTAGATAAATGCAAATCAAAACCACAGTGAGATACAATCTCATGCCAGTTAGAATGATAGTCATTAAAATCTCCGGAAACAGATGCTGCAGAGGATGTGGAGAATGAGGAATGCTTTTACCCTGTTGGGGGGAGTGTAAATTAGTGCAACCATTGTGGAAGACAGTGTGATTATTCCTCAAGGATATAGAACCAGAAATGCCAACTGACCCAGCAATCCCATTACTGAGTATATACCCAAAGGATTATAAATCATTCTACTATAAAGACCTATGCATATGTATGTTCATTGCAGCACTATTCACAATAGCAAAAACTTGGAAACAACCCAAATGCCCATCAATGATAGACTGGATAAAGAAAATGTGGCACATGTACACCATGGAATACTATGCGTCCATTAAAAAAATGAGTTCCTGTCTTTTGCAGAGACATGGATGAAGCTGGAAACTATCATTCTCAGCAAACTAACACAAGAACAGAAAACCAAACACTGCATGTTCTCACTCATAAGTGGGAGCTGAACAATGAGAACACATGGACACAGGGAGGGGAACATCACACACCAGGGTCTATTGGGGGATCAAGGAGAAGGAGAGGGAGAACATTAAGACAGATACCTAATGTATGAGGGGTTAAAACCTAGATGACAGGTTGATGGGTACAGCAAACCACCATAGCACGTGTATACCTATGCAACAAACCTGCACATTCTTCACATGTATCCCAGTACTTAAAGTAAAAAATAAATTAACTAATAAAGTTGAACTATAAACCGACTTCCTCCCACAGTTAGCTTGGCCTACCTGCAGAGATAATCAAATGCAGTTAAAATAAAAGAGACTATAGCTGGGTTAGGGAGATTAGAAGCAAAAGGAAGTTAGTCATGCCAGGCTTCCTTTTCCCCGATACATTTCAAATATAAGTGGAAACTGTTTATATTCTTTTCAGGGCTATTGAATGCTCATTTATATGAAGAATGTCAATTTATTTATTACTATTTCCGAGAAAGCACAAAAACCTAGACAAAACATTAACAAGCAATTGGAAAACATTGTCAAATATTATTTTAGGGAATACAATGTATTTTTCTACTCTAACTCATACTAATATGTTCTTCAACACATTTCTTTGGGTTGTGTTTCTTGTATGACATCTTGTAGAGATGAAAAGAGGAAAGAATGACCTAATTGCTTTAAAAGAATGACTCTTTTTTTTAAATTTCAAAATATATAGTTCTTTTCTCAAAAATGTATAAGAACGATTTGCCCCCAGGCAGGGAAATAATAAGTCAAGATTTTTCCATGATAAAAATATTACATTGGAGTTACAAACCTATACAAATCTTATAAATCTTAGAATATGACAGACTTCACAACTGAAGCACAGGTAGTGGTGGCCCACCACAGCAGCCATTTCGGAAGGTATTATACATGCAGTTATAAAGGCATGTTACTTTCAGTAAATGAAATTTTAGCAGAAACCATATTCAAAATAATGTTTCCAAATAAGTTAGTAAACACATATAGCTGAATTTTGTCACTCTCACAAAATCTTATAAGAATTTATATTTACAGAAATGATACCTATGAACAAATCTGTTATAGACTGCCATGATACCCTAAATCTGAAGTCAAATTGTTTCAAATCCCACTCTTCTTAATATGTACAACGTAAAACAGTTCTAAATATATGTATTTTAAATTTTTAACTTAAATCAAACTTATTCCTCGGCCAGGCACAGGGACTCACACCTATAATCCCAGCACTTTGGGAGGCTGAGGTGGGTGGTTCACCTGAGGCCAACATGGTAAAACCCTGTCTCTAGTAAAAATAAAATAAAAAAGAAATTAGCCATGCATGGTAACAGGTGCCTGTAATCCTAGCTAGTCAGAAGACTGAGTCAGGACAATGGCTTGAACCTTGGAGGTGGAGGTTTCAGTGAGCCGAGATCGTGCCATTGAACTTCAGCCTGGGTGACAGAGCAAGACTCCATCCCAAAACCAAAAAATAAAAAATAAAATATTTCTTTAGTGAAGAATTTTTTTACACTTAGTAAGATAATAAAGCTGATTATAAAGCTCCAAGACAGAGATAGTATATTTATATATTTATCTTACCACTCATTTGTTTATGCATAAAGTAGGTGTGTGTGTGTGTGTGTGTGTGTGTGTGTGTGTGTTCTCTGGCACTTGGACTGCTGAATACATCTTGGAAAAATTTTTCGTAAAAATATGAGAATTTTTAAAGTGACCCCATACAAGTGTTTTGTTTTGGATTCTTTTTTTGTGGAATATTCAAATTAAATATCTGAAGAAGTTAGGAGGTGTTTAATTAAAAAAATGTTTTTAGAAAAGTTTCTGTTGTGATTTCTTTCATAACCATTTTATTTTTTTATTAAAATAGAAAAATGTGAATATAGATTATTGCTTCTGAGTTAACTATATTTAAGCTATTTGTACTTGTATAAATCAGATAAAAGTGTGAGAGTTGGTTTACTACTAAGTATTATGAGTATTCATTGGCAATACTATTTTTAATTTTATTTAGAGAGAAATTACATGTAAGGGTCTTCATTGCTATTATTATTTCAAATTTTATCTGAGTGGGATTCCTGAATTAGTGGTCAACTATTAAACATATATTTTATGCATACTAAATATTTTACTGCATTACCTTATACTTGATCTCAGATCAGTCTGAAGTCTATAGAATGGGTTGGTTTGTAGGTACGGTTTCCAGGTGTCTGTAACATTAACTTAGAAATTAAACTGTAGACTGTCACTATTGACAACTAACATTTAGCTCTACACATTAACACAGTTTCAACATTTAGAAAAATCCTATTGTCTTTTAATAAAGATCCTCACACTGCAAGAAATGAGGAGCTTGACCACCACACAGAGACCAGATTCTACCACAGCTAAGTTTTTCACACACGGATTTTGCAGACTCACTTTTAAACATCCATGTCACGCCATGTCTAACTTCATTTCTCTTTTTAATACTTTTATTATACTTTAAGATCTGGGGTACATGTACAGATCATGCAGGATTGTTACATGGGTATACACATGCCATGGTGGTTTGTTGCATCCATGCCCCCATATTAATAATTGAAACCTTAAAGGACCCTTTTTATTCTACATAATGCCATAATACCTGGCACTTTTAGTTTCTAAAACCATACTTAATATAACATTTAGTATTTTATTTTAAAAACTCAAAGTAAAGTATGACAAAAATTTATCAAATATTAAAAATTACATTAAAATGATTCATTTTCACAAGACAACACAATTACTGGCAATGTGCAGAAAGTCAATCTAAAAAATAAACTTTGCTCCAATCTTGTTATGATGGCCAAATAATGTACATTTAACTATTTCACAGCAGGAAAAAAATCTTATAAAAAATAATTGAAAAGAGTTGGGTTACCAAAAATCCAGTACTCATTTTGATGCATAAAAGTCATAAATATTATGGAAATAGTACATTGGGATTAAACATTTTACAGTGTTAATCAGAACAAATACTATCGACGGTATCAAAAATTAAAGTTCAGTATGATCAATAGTCAATTTATGGTTGTCACCAAAATAAATTTAAAAGTCCAGAAAAAAACAAAGAACTTAATTATTATAAGAAGATAAAATTTAATATGCTAGAGACAATTTATGAGATAATCTTATTATGGAGAGATGTCAGATAGATTGTATTAGTCCAAATTCACGCTGCTAATAAAGACATACCTAAGACTGGGCAATTTATAAAGAAAAAAGGTTTAATGGACTCACAGTTTCACATGGCTGAGGAGGCTTCACAATCACAGTAGAAGGTAAATGAGCAGCAAAGTCATGTCTTACATGTGAGCAGGCAAGAGATAGCTTGTGCAGGGGAACTACCATTATTAAAACCATCAGATCTTGTGAGGCTTACTCACTACCACAAAAACAGTATGGGGAAAACTGCCCCCATGATTCAATTCTCTCCAACTGGCCCTGCCCTTGATACATGGGGATTATTACTATTTAAAGTGATATTTGGGTGGGGACACAGCCAAACCATATCATAGATTATAGATTGACAAGTAGATAAAACAATGATTGAATGCAGAGCAGTGTGGATAGTCCATATGCCACTTTCTATAGCTTTTTATGAACTTATCTCATATTTAGTTAAGACTCTAAACTTACCATTGGTGAGATCCAAGTTTCTTACTCAACTTTGTACGCATGCAATGCCTTATACACTTCCAGATATTTATTATGAAATTAATAAACATTTGTTGATTGAAATAATATGAATGAAAAAATAACCATGAAGCTGAAATCAAACTATAATACTCCTTTCATTGTTTAACCTTATGTTTAGAAGTTTAGATTTGATTAATTGCTTTTGTCAATTTGTCATGTAATCTGGAATGCTTATATAAATCATTTTAATGTTAGTAATAATGATATCTGACTGGAAAATAATAATTTTATTGGCAACTATAATGTACCAGACA
This sequence comes from Callithrix jacchus, assembly GCF_049354715.1. Lineage (NCBI taxonomy): Eukaryota > Metazoa > Chordata > Mammalia > Primates > Cebidae > Callithrix > Callithrix jacchus. The sequence continues at coordinate 163,445,533 of NC_133504.1, read as the reverse complement.
CAAACTTGGTACTTTTATGTAATCAGTTCAAGATAGCATAATTTAGTTTACTTTTATCATACAGTTTACAGTTTATAAGCCAAAGTACATTTACACGATAACTGTTTTCATTTTCAAATCATTCCGTTAAGAAGGTTTAACAGAGTTATGATAAGTAAAGGACATACTGGGACATGATAACAGATGCAGAATTACTGCCTAGAAGGCATATAGAACATTATGAATTGCACTTCATGGTGAATGTGTGAAAAAGCATTTCTAACACTGAAAACAGCCATATACCCCAAAATTTTCCCAGAGTCTCGATCATCAGTTGGTAGCATATGGTAAGCCTACCAAATATAGCTGGTACGATAATTTTTAGTAAAGACTATGCAGAGAAACGCATTTATTAATTTCAAGAAAAAAAATTGTCAGCAAGCAATGCTGGATTTTGATGGCTTCTCCCTACTTCAAATAGTTATATTTATTTTCCTTGTCTTCTTTTAGAGTCATGTCTTTCTGACCTCTCTGCTCATCCCTAGACATACTTTTAATCAGTTACGTTCTCTGAAATCCCTTCTAAGACTTAGCAGTAGCTAAAAATCCATCTTATTGATAAGCTATCTAGGTTTAATTCATTCTAAGAGTGACAATTTTAAGTGAACTTTACTTAATTTTTATATATTCAAAATATGTTGTATATAAAAAATGCTCAAAGGATTAGGAACCAAATTTTACAATCTATTGCAATATGTATATATAATAAATATTTGTATGTAAAGAAAATACATATATGTATGTACATGTATAATATACATACACTCATATACTATAAAAAATGTATTCATTCATAATGTCTTGATGAAAGGAAAGTTTATTGGAATCCATTACAGAACAATTTAAAATATCTTCAGTTAGGGAAGGAAAAACTGATTGAATTTTCCAACTTCACCTTTAATTTTCAGGTGTAATGTTTGATAGAATTATCATGTCTCCTACAATACTTCGTTTAAGATTATATCTTTCCAGAAGAGGAAAGAGACCCAGAAACATAAAACTTTGTAGGTAAATAGTAAGCCACCTCTGTCAAGATAAAAGGTTGAAAAGTTTGTCTTGGCTGACTACAAGATTTTCTTCAGAAAACTCCTCTGTGAATCCTTAAACTAGAGGGAAAAAAACTAGGCTATTTCATTTTTAAAAGCTAGATAACTATAGTTTCGGCATCAAAACTATTTATGTTGTCCATGCAAGGCAATTTTTGTATCTCAAAGAATATGATAAATGCTTAATTTTCTAATATTTTCTACACTATCAACACTTTATTTGGTTTTATTTAATTTGTATTTTGATTATTGATTTCTATGATCTTACATATTCTATGAAATCTTGACCTTTTCCCGAAAAATAGAATTATAGAGATTATAATTTAGACACTTTGTAAAGAGTTATAGGGATCATGAAGCCATCTTTGTAAGTTTCCTCACTAGATTTGTGTTTTTTATATTCATTGCATGTCTCATAGAAAAGATTCTGTGATTTCCAGGCAATAGAATATAAGTTTATTCTTGTAACATGTTACAATAATAAAAAGGAAGAATTAAAAAGTCCAAGCGAAACTAGAAATATTTGCATACATAATAAAATAAACACAAATAAAATGCAGTCATCCTGTAGGCTCTGAGGCCAGAGCAGACATGATCTACTGGCATTGATGCCTACAAAGCATTCCACGGAGGATTGAAGACTAGAAGCAAGCTTACTAAATAGAATTGCAAGTTAGGCTGGACTAGTCGGGCACCACTTGCAGTATACTGCTCAATAGCCAAACATGGCTAATTGCTACTCTGCTGGACCTCACAACTACAGAGAACCAAAAATTGCTAAAGAATTGTTAGAAAGAACAATGAAGATGAATCCAAAAGAGGTAGCTGAGTAAAAGAAGCCAGAATCAAGAGGACTCATTTTGTATAATTATGTGTTTATGTATTTCAAAAAAACATCTTTTAGGTATTTTACTTATATGCCACTTAGCTGACATAATACCTACAGCCCAATACCATGATGCACCTGAGATAGTGGATGATCATGTGTGCACTGAAAGCTTGCCTCTTGAAGCTTTCTTTTTCTGCCTGAAATTTACCCATTTCAAAAAGGCAAAACTCATTATATAGTGACAGAAATCAGAATGTTAGCTATTTTGGGGATAGGGCTAGATCAGGGGCTTCAGGGTTGCTAACAGATTTTATTTACTTGTATGATAATTACCATATTTAAACTTGTTATATAATAGATTCCAAAACACTTTTATTTTATCAAGACATTATAAATGGCAACTACCATCCATTTATAAAATGAGTTTGTTTACTTAGTGATAACCATTTTGCTGTGTATCTATGAGAGATGTAGTTTGAAATGTGTACGTTACAATTTGACTTTTGAAAAAAACAAAAAAAAAAGAAGCAGTTCCTCCATGAAAGACATATTTCTTGAAGAACGAACAATAGATTATTGGATATATTTGACTATATAGGGACAATTAGCATTAGGAAAACATTTGAGAAGAATTTTCAGGAAAAAGGGAGAAAGTGGCAAAATTATAGACTAATCATGATTAATTCTAGAAGAGAATTTTTTTACGTCACAAGAAACGAAATGGAAATTAGACAGTAGTTACAATTGTCATAGTTATTCAAATGATAAATATTAATTTAATGAAAAAGTGTAATATGGTCAGGCACAGTGACTCACCCTTCTAATCCCAGCACTTTGGGGCCAAGGCAGGCTGATCGCTTGAGGTCAGGAGTTTGAGACCAGCCTGACGAATATGGTGAAACCCTGTCTCTACTACAAATACAAAAATTAGCCAGGCATGGTGGTGGGCACCTGTAATGTCAGCTGCTCAGGGGGCTGAGACAGGAGAATTGCTTGAATCCGGGAGGTGGAGTTTGCAGTTAGCTGAGATTGCACCACTGCACTCCAGAGCCAGACTCCATCTCAAAAAAAAAACATACGAGATATATACACGTAAGTATATTAGAAGAGAGAAAATCATGGAAGGTTTAATAATAATGATAAAAATATTTTAAGAATGAATTTATGTATTATAACATGTTACATAAGTAAATGTAAATATTTGTTTACATTAAAAGCATAATCACAATTATTATAATTAATACTTGATAAAAGAGCATTTATCACATCCTATCCTGATTTTACATTTTGCTGTTATAAGTCTTCTAAACCAAAAATAAAATTCTAAGCTCTATGACTGGCTGAATGGATCACTTTTTTGGCTACCATAAACCAGAAAAGCTAGTGTAGACCATGACTGGAAGTAGAAATTTAACATGCGTGGCAGTAAGATACCAAATTCCAGCTTGAGTCTAGGATAGTATCACATGATAGATAGCAGGCCCTGAAAGAAATTGAAGTATTTTGCAACAGAATATATTTCTTTGACATATTTGAAATAGCCCTAGAAAGCTGTCTCTGGTGGGGAATATCTACATTCCATAGAGAATCTCCTTCTAATTGTTAAAACAAGTTTAGCCTAAAGCTCCCTCCATATATATTTTAAGTTCAGCCCAAAGTTTTCTCTGCAGTGAACGATAACAAGTGGAGTTTCAAATAGACCATAGCCTACTCTTGTGTAAATCATAGACTTTTGGCAAACCAAATGTGGCCAACTGTTCAAACACTGTTCAAATAAGATGAATACCAAGCTATAACCAATCCTGGGGTTTCTGTATCTCCCTTCCCTTTTCTGTATGTCACATTCCTTTCTCTGTCTATACATTTTCTTCCACCATGTGGCTGCACTGGAGTTTCAGCCTACTTAGTCTCCACAGGCTGCCTGATTCATGAATTGTTCTTTGCTCAATTAAACTCTTTTAAATTTAATTCAGCTGAAGTTTTCTCTTTTAACACCTTTCCAGGTCTCTTCCTGATCCAGGAGAGATTAAACTATGAGTCTGGCCCCTTTCCCATCTGTTCTCTCTGAAGTCTGCTACCTGGAGGCTTCATTTGCATAATAAGAATTTTGATCTTCACAACCCCTTATCTTAACCCAGATATTCCTTTCTAGTGATTCTGGGTCTTTAGATAATAACTCTTTCAATCAATTGACTATCACAAAATCTTTGAATACACCTGTGACCTGGAAGCCCCTAGCTTCAAGTTTTCCCATCCTCCCATATCCAACCATTGTACACCTTACCTGTATTGATTGATGTTGACCCGTAACTGCTGTCTCCTTAAATTGAGTGAAATCAAGTTGTAACCCAACTGTCTTGGGCACATGTCATTCAGGTCCTTCTGGAGCTGCATGACAGGCCTTGGCAGCTTATATTTGCCTCTTCTTTTTTTAATTTTTGAGGCAGAGTATCACAGTGTAGCCCAGGCTGGAGTGCCATGGTGCGATCTCAGCTCACTGCAACCTCTGCCTCCCAAAGTGGTGGGATTACAGGCATCAGCCCCTGCACCTGATCTCTCTTTAAATATTTTTTTAGATTTTATATCCTTTCATCGACAGTTCAATGTTATACTACTTCCAGAAGTCCAGTGTCTTCTTTAATATTTCATTATTCAAAGGATTATGTGTTTTTCTCAAGAGAAGCATAACACAGTGTTTTGTGAAATTTACCAATTTTAAATTGATGATTGGTAGAAAAAATAAAGATATGTCTGTGAAGATAATGCACCTTTTTTTCGTGCCAGTTTGTGCTGCTTGTATAAAATTTTGAGAAATATATAGCATCATAAAGTCATTTAGTGGATAGGAGTCATTCAAGAGAAGGTGATGGAGACATTTCTGGAGAAACTTACAAAGCTCAGGAAAAAGATATGTGAGATGTAAAAGTCCAATAATGATCTGTTTTATAAGTAAAGTTCTTCTCTTACATCCGGGTCATCTAGACAATTTCATTGAGTTTGTTAAGTATTTGACTTCATGAACGTAAGAGTTAACAAGATTATCATGTGCCATGACACTAAGCTCACACCACTGCCATGGCTTCCCAGCTCACTTCCAGTTCTAAACAGCCTACCATGCCCTGCAGGATTCCCTCCCCTTCTGCCTTCTTTCTCACCTTATCTCACATTCCTCTGCCCCTTTTCCTGCTCTGGCCATGCTGGCATCATTTTGCTTCTGGAACATATCAAGTATGCGGGACCTTAAAGTCTTCCAACTTGCCTTTTTCTGCTGGAGCGTACTGCCCCAGAAGCTCATGCTCTTCAAATTTTTACTCATATGTCTCTTAGATGACATAATCGCTACAGCTCAACACTGTGATGAGATAAAGTGATGATCATCTGTGCACTGAATGCTTTCCACTTTAAGCTTTCTGATTTTCTGCCTGAAATATGTACCTCTATTGCCTTCTATCTCAGTTGTAAGAAACCGGGACAAATCACTTAGTGGAAAATTTTCTAATAAAATTGGAAATTTCCATTAGAAAATTTTCCAATTTCCACTGAAATACTGATGAAAATTATTGCTCATTATTGTCTACATATTTCTACATCCTTTGTTATACTATTACATATAAGCACTGCATCCCAATTCAGCCAGCTTTCAACCTCCTTGAGGGCAAGGAACATGACCATTGTTTTTCTCACATGTCCATGTAATCCACCTATTACTTCCTCTGTGGTAGGGTTCCAATACTTACCTGTGTATATGTATGTTGAGTAGCCCAGTGCTACCGGAGTCTTTTGGAAAGACTATGTTTATTGAAAAGATTTCTGTTTGAAGTGAAGTTCTCAGCTCAAAAATAATTAAATACTATGTAACATGCAAAAGTGTAGATCATACAGCTGTTAGTAAAAGCTTAAAGACTTCCTTATTTGATAAATGTTACTTTTGAATTCTGCACATAAATATTTGGAGACAGACCTTTGATTAAAGCTTGAGTGCCCAAACTACTTTGTTTTAATCTGAAATTACTTGAGCATAGCTTTTAAGCCTTTTAAAATTTTAGGTGCAATATACACAAGAAAGAAAATAAAAAGAACTCTGTATAGTTTACATGTAAATGAAGTCAACCTAGCTGATCACTGATTAGCTCAGATGCTGATGAATAAAGCACACTAGTGTCCTAATAGAACTACTAAGACTTGATGCAAAGTATGTTTTTTGTTCAGAATTCAAAAGCACTACATAAAAATGATTTTTAAGCTGAATTTTCTTCAGAAGTGTTAAAAAATAAAGCAGATGCCAAAATTCACTTTAAAAGGAAAATACACAAAAAACTAGGAAACTTTGTCATTCAGAATGACCTATTTTCAAACAGTCTTGCCGCTTTAAGTATTATTTGTAACTTTTTGGTAGGAATTTCTTTTTTTCAGTGTCAGTTTCTACAGCATGGGAAAGAACCTGTCACATGGTTTCTTTCTTTCCTTTTCTTTCTTTCTTTCTCTCTCTCTCTCTCTCTCTCTCTCTCTCTCTCTCTCTCTCTCTCTCTCTCTCTCTCTCTCTCTTTCTTTCTTTCTTTCTTTCTTTCTTTCTTTCTTTCTTGAGACGGAGTTCCCCTCTTGTTTACCCAGGCTGGAGTGCAATGGCGTGACCTCGGCTCACCGCAACCTCCACCTCCTGGGTTCAGGCAATTCTCCTGCCTCAGCCTCCTGAGTAGCTGGGATTACAGGCACGTGTCACCGTGCACAGCTAATTTTTTGTATTTTTAGTAGATACGGGGTTTCACCATGTTGACCAGGATGGTCTCAATCTCTTTACCTCGTGATCCACCCACCTCAGCCTCCCAAAGTGCTGGGATTACAGGCATGAGCCACCGTGCCCAGCATGTGACAGAGACCTGTCACATGTTTCTACCCTCATATCATAAGCTTCACTGAAGGAGAGAATACTGCAAATATCTACGGCCTGGGCTGAGTAGAATAGTCTTAGTCAACTGTGTATCTGGGAATCTTCTAAGACCATCTCATTTTAAACACATAATATCTGGAATGTTATAGAAACTCAGAATTGATGAGTACTTAAACAGCATTGATGTCCCTCTTCTGGAGAATTCACCATACCAAAAAAATGTACTCTTATAAATAATGACAGGTGATATAATATGAGGCTCTACCATTGCACAAATGAGACAATGGATGGAGGAGTCACTGGCATTCGTGCAGAGGAGGAAATTCAAGAGGTGTATATTAAAGAATGAGTTTCCAGAGGAATGAAAGAGTCCTCTCAGGCATAGGAAACAACATCAGGCATAGGAAACAACATCAGGACTAATGAATAATTTACTAGGTATATTACCTGTCACTGGCAGTTGTTACTTTCAGAATCTTTTAAAAGTTACTGAATGTACTACGTTTATCTATAACATGTCTTAAAAGTCATTGATTTAATACATACAATTTCCATCTAATTCCTGAGAAGTGATAAAATTATCTTAAGCTAAGATCTCTGTTTAATAAATAATAATATAAATAGCAATACATCATAAACAAAGAGATTAATTTTTAAATTACCAGCTTTAATTTTATTTGTTTTCCAAAATACCGTTAGAAGATAGCAACTATTTCCCCATGAATATTTTACAGATAAGAGTAAACTTTCAAAGCAGTTGATTTCAAGGTGAAATATATGATGGGCCATTGCTAAAAATTTAGATTTTGCTGTTTTAAACAAGTAGGAAAGTGTCTCCTAAAGTTTCCTAGAAAGAACAGCTGCAAATACATGAAGGCCCTTGATGTAGTTTGAATATTTTATGCCCCCAAATCTCATGTTGAAATGTGATCTCTAATGTTGAATGTGTACCCTCGTGTGAGGTGTTTGAGTCATGAAGGTGTATTGCTCTTGAGTGGCATGTTGCCATTTCTGCAGTAATGGGTGATTTCTTGCTGTATTGGTTTACAGCAAAGCCGGTCCTCTAAAGAGTGAGTTATCTCCCCCTTCTCTCTCTTGCTCTCCCTCTTTCCATGTGACACACCAGCTCCGCTTGCCTTCTACTATGAAGAAAAGCTTCCTGAGGCTTCGCCATGGTGCCGAGCTGGCACCATGCTTCTTATACAGCATGCACAGCCACGAGCCAAATACACTTCCTTTCTTTATAAACAAACCATTCTCAGTTATTCCTTTGCAGCAATGAAAAGCAGACTAACACTGCCCTGTTTGTTTGTTTGTTTCTGTTAGTCTCCTTTCTTTTTTACGGGCAACACAAGAATTAACTAGTAGACAGGGACATCCAAAAACAAACCGTATGACCTACCAAATGTTTGGTTTAAGGATTCATTTTGATGCTGTCCTTATTCTACGTATGTACAGAAAAGCACACAACAGAGAATAATATTTTGACAGAGCATGTATAGAGTCATGACTTTGAAAGTGAGGGCGTGGGTATGATTCATTAGAATGTTGTAAACTGTATCTTCTATTTAATTTGGATACATTGAAAATTCTTATAAAAATAGTTTTGATGATAGGCAGGCATAGGCAGAAAAGCAGAGACAACTTCAATTTTTTAAAAATTTAGACTTCCAGGTCAGTCATGGTGGCTCACACCTGCAACCCTGCACTTTGGGAGTCTGAGGCAGGTGGATCACCTGAGGTCAGGAGTTTGAGACCAGCCTGGCCAACATGATGAAACCTCATTTCTATTAAAAATACAAAAAATTACCCTGGCATGGTGGTGGGCATCTGCAGTCACAGCTACTTGGGAGGCTGAGGCAGGAGAATCACTTGAACTCAGGAGGTGGAGGTTGCAATAAGCCAAGACTGTGCCACTGCACTCCAGCCTGGGCAACATGAGCAGAACTTCTAAAAAAAAAAAAAATAGACTTCCAGAGATGTTATGGAGGCTATTCTGATTTTTTTTCTAACTACAAGTCTATGTCTTCAAAGCTGGTCCTTAACCATAAATAATAACTTATATTTATTAAAAAACTGCACGATAGTCATACTAGACATGAACAACTCTCAAGTTAGCTGAGATGTAAATCAATATTTCCACTGAAACTCCCAAAGTTGGAGAAAGGTAGTTATAATTCCATTAGTGATAATAATGGGAAGGAGTCAAAGAGAGACACAAGAGGGTTTGGGATCAGAATGACGCTGGCCTCAGGCTGAGTTAAGGAGGAGTCTCTCCTCCTCAGTTATTTGGAATAGTTTCAGTAGTCATAATACTCAATCTTCTTTATGCATCTGATAGAATTCAGCTGTGAATCTTTCTGATTTGGGGCTTTTTCTAGTTGGTAGGCCTTTTATTACTGATTCAATTTTAGAACTCTTTATTGGTTTATTCAGGGTTTCAGTTTCTTTCAGTCTGGTTCAATCTTAAGAAGTTGCATGTTTCTAGGAATTTATCCACGTTTTCTACCGTTTCTTTTCTTGTTTACATGCAGAGAGGTGTCCATAACGGTCTTTGACGGTTTCTCCGTATTCCTGTGTGGTGAACGGTAGTGTTCTCTTTGTCATTTCTGAATGTGTTTATCTAGATCTTCTCTCATTTTGTTTTTTCTTTATTACTATACCTAACAGTCCATACATCTTATTTATTCTTTCAAACAAGCTTTTCTTGCATTTGTTGATGTTTCGTATGTTTTCTTGCGTCTGTATTTTATTCACTTCATTGCTAACTCTGGTTATTTCACGTCTTCTGCTAGCATTGTGATTGGTGTGCTCTTGCTTTTCAAGTTCCTTTAGGTATGATGTTGTTGTAGTGGAGCGAGCATAGAAATTCAACACCAAGACAAAAGGATGCCAAATTGCAGGGTCTTTATTGCCGTCAGCCATGGAGGACTCGAGTCTCTCCAACCCATGGCCCTGAAAGGAGGGTGTCAAGACCTTTTATACTGGTAAAACCACCTAGGGAGTGAGCATGAGGGGTGGAGGTGGGGGTGAGGGGCTCCGGACATTCCAAGGGCCAGGGGACTTCTGACATTCTGATTGTTACTTAAGTGGTTCACAAAAGTCAAGATAAGCATTTGTTTACACATTGCCTGGGTAGGGTGGAAACTATAGTCCTTAATTACTTATTACAAGTCACAGGGGCCAAGATGGTGTGGGCTTGAACTCCTTGCCTGTCACATTTGGGTTACAGAGAGCAGTTTCAACAGAAAGCTCAGGTATGGCTGAGGTATGCAGTTTTATGGGGCTTTTGCCATGTCACATTCCCCCATTGTTTTATTTACAGGAATTAAATCATTGATTCCTCCAACAGGTTAGTATTGTTTGTTGGTTCTAAGAGCCCATATTGTGACCTTAATATCATTAATTTTAAGGAGTCTACCTTAGATTTTGTGAACCTGAGCAGTTGGTTTAGGAGGCAGAGGCCAAACAGGAGTCCCAGTAGGAGTAAGAAAGATGTTTCCCATGTCCCATCCGTGCATATATACTCTGAGACCCCAGGTTCGCCCCATTGTCCATCTACCATCTGGGGTAGTTACAGTTATCTTGAGTGGGTTACAAGACCCGGTGTAGCATGGGGATGGGGGAGAGTCTCGGTTAAAAGAGATTAAGGAGTCTATGTTTTTGGTGTACCCTGATATAGTGGAGATAGTTTCACAAACCCAGTGAGGGTGAAAGAATTCATTTAAGTCTCCACAGTTTTATCTTTTTTGTGGGGTGGATCCTGGGCACATATAGTTGTTGCTCTTCCCCTGAACTGCTGCACCTGGCTACATCTCCACTTGTTCTGAAATTTAGGTTGGGGCCCGGGAGGGCAGAGAAGTCTAGGGAGAAGGTAATGGGGTTCTTTGGAAGGTACTCCAGGGTTAAGTTGACTAGGGTGGATCCCTTCCCAGTTGAGGAACTAACATATCCTCCAGTGGAGCCCTCGGTGAGGACCCATTAATAGTAGGTGGGTTCTGGGGGGGGGGTAGGTGGTACCATAGGGATTTACAGCACAGATTAGGGTGGCAAGGGTGGTGACTGTGAAGAGTGCACAAGTCTTAGCTTTTGTAAATCAGCAGATGAGTGTTTGACACTCCATTGTCCTTCCGGTGGGGCAGTCTTAATGTGGGTGTGATGAATCCAGGCCGTTAGTCCATCCACCTTGAGTGCGGTGGGTGTTGTCAGCATACCTGTGTAGGGTCCCTTCCAATGGGGGATGAGGCCAGAGGTGGCAAATCTTTTAACAAAGGCAGAGTCTCCGAGCTGGAAGGGGTGTCTCAGCTGGTCTGTGAGGTCCGAGGGGGTGGGACGGGTATCTTTAATGAGCTGGTGTATTTGGGATTGAACAGGCTGGAGCGCCTGTAAGGACTTAAGGAGTGTATAGTTATGGACTTCAGCATGCACAATATCCGTGGGTCTGGGGAGTAAGGGAGGGGGCCTGTTGAACATGATTTCAAAAGAGGAGAAGTCTTTCTGAAGACGCTGTGCATCGGACGTGGAGGAGGACAAAAGGAAGCAGGCTGACCCAGTTTTCATCGGTTCGTCAGGGTTTCTTTTATGGTCTGGTTCCTTCCTTTGACTTGCCCTGAACTCTGGGAATGATAGGCACAGTGTAATTTCCAGGATATACCCAGGGCCGTGGCTAGGCCCTGAGAATTTTGTGCAATAAAGGCGGGCCCATTGTCCAACCCCAGCTTTAGAGGGAGGCTGAACCGAGGAACAAGGTCCTGAAATAGTTTTTTTTGTGACCACCAAAGAGGTCTCAGACCTAATGGGGAAGGCTTGGACTCATCCAGCGAACATATCTATAAACACCAGGAGGTATTTATAGCCATTTGCTGGGGTTTTATTTCAGTGAAATCCACTTCCCAGTGCTCCCCAGGGCTAGTCCCTCTGAGTCTTACTCCTACCTGGCTAGACCTGTTCCCTCCCGGATTTACCCGGGCACATACGTCACACCGAGTGGTAATTTTCCTGATAAGTTCATGTAAGTGGGGAATGTAGTGTTTGGCTTTTAGCGGCTCAGTTAGTTTGGTCTGTCCTAAGTGAGTGGCCTTGTATGTGTCCTTAACTAGGGCCTGTCCTAGAGCCTCGGGGACCACAATCCTTGTGTCCGGTAGAATCCACCATCCTGTGGAATCTTGTGCGCCCCCTTGTTCTTTAGTAGTGTTTTCTTCATCCGGTGAGTACATAGGGGTAGGGGGCAGGATTGGGGCCGGCAGTGTCACAAGAAGAGTCAGAGGTTTTTCTGGTCCCAATCCTGCCTGTCTGGCTTGTAGGTCAGCCACCCTATTTCCCCTCACCTCTGGTGAATCCCCCTTCCGGTGTGCTTCGCAGTGTATTAATGCCACTGCCTTGGGCTTCCATATAGCCTCTGGCAGGGCTAGGATTTCTTCTTTATTTTTGATGGTTTTTCCCTCTGAGGTAAGTAGTCTTCTTTCTTTATAAACGGCTCCATGTACACGAGCCGTTGCAAAGGCATACCGGCTATCCATGTAGATGTTAACAGTTTTTCCCTCTGCCCCATCTAAGGCCTTTGTCAGAGCTATGAGTTCTGCCTTTTGGGCCGAGGTTCCATGTGGAAGAGCCTGGGCCCAGACAACCTGCTCTAGGGTGACTAAGGCTGCCTGGCATACCTGACTCTGTCAACCATGAAACTGCTGCCATCCATATACAGTACCTCCTCTGGGTTCTGCAGGGGGACGTCGGTGAGGTCCAGTCAAGCCGCGTGGAAGATGTCTATGTCTGTTGGCAGTCGTGTATGGGCTCCTCTGTCACTGTCAGGTAGCAGCATGGCGGGGTTTGAAACTGCAGCCTTTAAAAACTTTATGTGGGGCTGGTCCAAAAGTAAGGCCTGATATTGAACTCTGCAGGAATTTGACATCCATTTTCTTGGAGCCCCATGAAGTAGTGACTCCACCGTGTGGGGTGTCACTAAGTTTAACTCCTGCCCCAAGGTTAGTTTGTCTGCCTCCTTGACTAACAGGGCTGTAGCTGCCACTGACCTCAGACAAACTGGCCACCCAGAGGCTACGGGATCAAGTCTTTTTGAAAGGTAAGTGACTGGCCGGGACCATGATCCCAACATCTGGGTGAGTACCCCCTCAGTGACTCCCTGTTTTTCATGCACAAACAACTGGAAGGGTTTAGAGATGTCTGGCAAGGCCAAGGTTGGGGCCATAGTCAGGGCAGTCTTGAGCTTGTCAAAAGCCCGTTGCTCTATATCTGCCCAAGTCAAAGGCTGATTTCCTTCAGTGCAGGCATACAGGGGCTTAGCTATCTCAGCAAATCCCAAAATCCATAGCCTGCAGTACCCTACTACCCCAAGAAATTCTCGAACTTGGCTTTTCATGTTGGGGTGGGTATTTGCAGCGCCGCTTGGACTTGGCTGGGTGCCAGTGCCTGGTTGCCCTTCTCTATGATATAGCCCAGGTAAGTCACTTTTGGTTGGCAGATTTCAGCCTTTTTTAGCTGAGACCTGGTAATCCAAAGTCTGTAGGGTCTTTAATAATGACTGAGTGGTCTCTTTACAGGCCTCCTGGGTTTTTGCAGCCAAAAGTAAGTCATCCACTTATTGAAGTAGGGTACACTCAGGGAACTCAGCTCGGAAGGCAGGAAGATCTTGGCTAAGTGCCTCATCAAACAGATTAGGAAAGTTTTTGAACCCCTGAGGCAGTCTTGTCCAAGTGAGTTGCCCTAAGACCCCAGTATCAGGGTCAGTTAATTCAAAAGCAAATATGGGCTGGCTAACAAGGGCCAGTGGGATGCAAAAAAATGCATCCTCGAGATCCAAGACACTGTAATGGTGGTGTTCTGGGCCGAAGAGACTTAGGAGAATGCACAGATTTGGAACCATAGGGTGGACAGTTTCTACTCATTTGTTTACCTCCCTTAAGTCCTGTACAGGCCAATAGTCCTTTGTGCCCGGTTTTAAGATGGGGAGCAAGTAGGTATTCCAGGGAGTCTTACAGGTAGTAAGGATCCCTTCTTTAAGGAGTCTGGTTATATGTGGAGCAATTCCCCATCTGGCTTCCTGGCTCATGGGATATTGTCTTTCCTGGACTGGAGTTGCCATTGCCAATAGCTGAACCACCACTGGGGCACGGTGACTTGCCAAGCCTGGGGAGTTTGTCTTGGCCCGCAATCTGGGTACATTCTCTTGGAATTGACAGAGGAGGTCTGATGTTGGTGATTGAACTGCCTCTGATGTTAAAGCTTCCTTCAAGAGATACTCATCTGACAGAGCACAGGTGATGAGGATTTGCTGAGGTGGCCCTGATGCCAAGGGAGGAGGAATTGAGAAGTGAGCCTGACTCTCACAGAAAGAAATATTTGCTTGAAGTCTGTGGAGTATGTCCCATCCTAGGAATGGGTACAGACACTCTGGAATGGCTAAGAAGGAGTGGGTGATGGTGCCGTTCCCCAGATCAGCAAGTCAGTTGGTGGTCCAGGGGTTTGTCATGGTTTTTCTTGTGGCCCCCTGGATAATTGTTTTTTCCTGGATAGTAGTCCCAGAGGCTAAGGACCCAGTGGGCCACCCCGGTGTCAACTAAGAAGCTGACAGGTTTGTCCCCAACTATTAAAGTGACCCTGGGCTCCTGGGGGGTTAGTAAATAAGAGCCCCAGCCCCATCACTTCTAAATTGAGGGTAGCCCGAGGTGGCTTTTCCTGAGCGGTTACTCGTCTTGGGGCACTCATTCTTTCTAATGTTTCTCTCCTTTTACAAGGCCCCCTGTTCTCTTCGAATGACTCGTGTCTTCTGAAGGGCTGCTATTACTGCCTTAGTAACCTTTTTTTTGTATGGCTCCAGGAGTATCCCTGTTACTAAAAATATTCTGGGCAATTTCTAGCAATTGGGTTAAATTTATTTTCTGGAATCTCTCCAACTTCTGTAACTTCTTTTAATATCTGGAGCTGACTGGGAAAGGAAAGCCAGATTGATGGCCCACTGATTTTCTGGAGCCTCGGTGTCAATAGGATTGTAGGTGTGATAAGAGTCTCGTAGACATTCAAGTAAGGCAGCCAGGGACTCCTGCAGACCCTGAGTTACAGTCCCTGCCTTGGAGAGGTTAATGGGTTTGTGGGCTGCTCCCCTAATCCCTTCTAAAAGATACTGGTGAAAAGTGTTCAGAACCTACTGACACCCCAAGGTGTTGTAGTCCCTTTGGGGTCAGGTAGAGGAAAAACCTTTTTAATTCAGTCCTGGTTGTTTTTTGTTTTTGTTTTTGTTTTTTTCTACTGTTCCTCACCTGGACCTATGATGGCTTTCAGGGCTTCTTGCCTAATTTTGCCTCTTTCCTCTGTGGTGAACAGAATCAGTAATAATTGTTGGCAGTCATCCCAAGTAGGGCGATGAGTCTGGAGTACAGATTTTAAGAGCCCTGTCAAAGCCTTGGGCTTCTCAGAGAATGGGGGCTGTTGAGCCTTATGACGGAACTTACTCCATTGTAAAAGCCACTGCAGCCTTAAGTTCCCCAGCCTCCCAGCATGACCTCCTCCTGGGGAACTTTCCATCTCAGCAGGTTTCTAACCCTCCTCCCTCTCCATCTTAGCACAAACCCCTCCTGAAAACTATTAAACTCAGCAGTTCCCCAGCCCCTCCCCTCCTATACAGCCCCTCACACTGGGTGCATCTACCTGCTCGGAGGACATAAAAATCCCCTTTGCCCCACCACAGGTGCTATGTACCAATTTTGGGTGCAGCCCAGCAGCTTTTCCCTTGCTCTTAATAAAGCTTGTACCAGCACTTGGTGTTTTGGTCCTCTCTTTAATTTCTGTCACCTTCCAGTTATATAAGTCACTTGACGAGAAGGGTATGTGAACAAAGAATGGGGGACCCTGATTCTTTTCTTCTGTTGGGGGCACCTCTTGGAGAGGAAGGACCGCTGGTGGGTGTGGAGCCCCACTGTGGGTGTGCAGGGGGGACAAGGTTTGGTTACTGATACTGTCCAGGGGGTGCTGAGGCCCTGGTTCAGAGGGCCTTGAGTAGGGTGGAGGTAATTCCTGATCCTCCACTGCGGTGGGGAGAATGGCTGGCCCAGAAGGGGCTTTCTTTGGTCCAGCTAACATGACCTCAAGTCTAGCCTGCATTTTAGCCATGCAGCATTTTAGCCATGGAGGATGTTGTTGGACTAAATCCAACCATTGGTTAATATATGGAAACTGGTCAGGGTGTCCAGGAGTTCCTGCGACCATTTTTTCATACAGCCTGGGTAATTTTTTTATTTGTTTGTTTGAGTCGTAGGTCCCAGTGTCAGGATACCCAATTCCAAAAGATGGCCATTCTAGTTTACATAAAGATCGGTGTTTTCCAGGGGTTAATTTTACCCCATATTGGCCTGAAAACCCAACCTTGAAGTTGGGTGTCATGCATCAGATGGAGGTACAAGGCTGGGAACTAGACAATCCCATTTGGTTTTTCCTTCAGCTTTTGAATTTTCTCCAAGAGATTTCAGACTGGCTTCACTGAGGATTTGAACCAACAACCTTGCAGTTGCAGGCCCTATACCTCAACTACTGTGCTAACAGGTCACCTGCATTACAAAGAGTTAGAAAGCTTTTCTTAAAGCCATATTTTGGATGCAAATACTGCACCCTAAGGCAGTGTGGCCTGCCTGAAAGCTGGATGCCACTGCCGGTAGAGAAAGAAAAAAAAAAACAAAACATGCTTTTTGTGTCAGTTTAAAACTGAGCCAGCTGCAAGCTCCCCACCCCTGCAGATTTTGGTCACCTTGACACAGGGACCCTAAAAAGCATTAAATTCCTCTCTCCCTATCTCACTCTCTTCTCACTCTCTTTTTTATTTATTTTATCTTTGTTTCTGTCTCCTGTCTCTTCTCTTCCTCCTCTCTTCTCTGTCTACTCTCTCTCTCTTTTCTCTGTCTTCTCTCTCTTCTTCCCCTGTCTTACTTTCTTGTCCTCTCTCCTTTCTCTTCCCTACTGTCTCTCTCTCTTCTCTGTCTCCTCTCTCCTCTTTCCCTCACTGTCTGTTTCTTTTGACAGAAGAGACAATTACTCCTTTTTCACCCTAATTGGCAAAGAGGGCTGGTAGTTTCTTATTTAAAGTTTGATTCCCTAAGACAGAGAAAAATACTACACCCAAGTCGTCAGGGGCAGAATTTTCTCTCAGACATAAAAAAAAAGGAAGAATGAGGCCTCAATGTTACAATAAGAATAAGAAAAGGAAAGAGAACAGTATTATTTCCAAGGGTGTAAACACAATTAGAGTTCCCTGAAGTCACTAGTCACTTAGCTAATGGAGAATGTTATTCACCTCAAGAGTGACAGGTCTAAACCACTGTATATCAGCCAACAGGACTTTAACAAAACTGGTGAATTTACATAAAGACAGAACCACATATAGGATTGACAGAAAAAGGATGGGTGCCCCCAGATGGGAGACCAGTCTCATGCCTGCCCGGCCACATCCGCAGAGGGATGTTTCAGAGCATCTTGGCTAAGGTGTACCCATATAAACCCAGGCCTGGTCACCTCAGAATTTTCAGTCCTGAGATGAGTCACCATTATGCCTTATGATGTCCCCATGGAACCGACAGTGAAGGCCCACACAAGCCCCGTAGAATTTTAGCCGTGGGACTACATATATACACATTCACTTTCTCACACTGAGGTTATGAAAACAACCGAAAGCTAAATTACCTGAGCCTCCAGTGAGGCAACCTGAGCCTCTGATGAGGTAACCTAAGCCTCCAGTAAGGTAAATGAGCCTCCAGTGACATCTCACGGTAGACTTGCCTGATCAGAGTTGCAATGACTGCATCCAGTCCCCCCACTCAGGCCTCCCTGATGGACTGGTCCCCAGACCTGACTTACCTCTGGAGGTTCCCGAAACCCTGAGGAATTTCGAGTGAATGTTGGCTGGGTAGTCGCCTGTCCTCCAAGGGTCCAGAACTCCGGGGCCCTGGAATGTCTCAGGGGACACCTCCCCTAGAGGTCTCTGAGGTGGGAGTGGCTGCCTGGGCGAGTCTCTGAGACAGCTTTTGTCTGGTGATGGATAAAGATAAAATCTCAGTGGAACCGCCAAATGTTGTAGTGGAGTGAGCATAGAAAGTCAACACCAAGACAAAAGTATATCAAATTGCAGGGTCTTTATTGCTGGCAGCCATGGAGGACTCACACCTCTCCAACCCATGGCCCCAAAAGGAGGGTGGCAAGACCTTTTATACCCATAAAACCACATCCAGAGTGAGGGTGAGGGGAGGGGCCGGGGGAGAGGGGCTTCAGACATTCTGATGGCCAGGGGACTGTTGACATTCTGATTGTTACTTAAGTGGTTCACAGAAGTCAAGATAAGCATTAGTTTACACATTGTCTGGGTAGGGTGGAAATTACAGTCCTTAATTACTTATTACAAGTCATAGGGGCCAAGATGGCGTGGGTTTGGACTGCTTGCCTGCCTCATTTGGGTTACGGAGAGCAGTTTCAACAGAAACCCCAGGCCAGTTTTATGGGGCTTTTGCCATGTCACAATGTTAGGGTGTTAATTTGAGATTTTTCTAACTTTTTGATGTAAGTATTTCACACTATAAATTTCATCTTAATACTGCTTTAGCTGTGTCCCAAAGATTCTGGTATGTTGTGTCTTTGTTTTCACTGGTTTCAAAGAATTTCTTGCTGTCTGCCTTAATTTTGTTGTTTACTCAAGAGTCATCCAGGAGTAAATTGTTTAATTTTCATTTAACTATATGGTTTTGAAAAATATTCTTGGTATTGATTTCTATTTTTTGCACTGTGGTCTGATAGTATGTCTGGTATGATTTTGATTTTCTTGAAGTTGCCCATAATTGTTTTATGACCAGTTGTGTGTTCAATTTTAGAATATGTGCTATATGCAGATGAAAAGAACGTGTATTCTTTTGGTTTGGAGTGGAGAGCTCTGTAGATGTCCATTAGGTCCATTTGGTCAACTGATGAGATCAGGTCGCAAATACCTTTGTTAGTATTCTGGATTGATAATCTGTCTAATACTGTTAATGGAGTGTTGAAGTCTCCTCCTGTTACACTATGGTTATTTAAGTCTCTATGCAGTTCTCTAAGAACTCATTTTGCTAATCTGGGTGCTTCTGTGTTGGGTGCCTATATATTTATGAAAAGTTGATCCTTTGTTGAATTGAACACTTTATCATTATATAATGTCCTCTTTTTTGACCATTGTTTGTTTAAAGTTTGTTTTGTGTCAACTTCGAATAACAACCCCTATTTTTTCTGTTTTTCATTTGCTTTCTGGATTTTTCTCCATTGGTTTACTTTAATCATACGATTGTCTTTGCGTGTAACATGGATTTCTGGAAAACATGCAAGGAAAATCTTATGCTCAAAGTGAAGAATTTGAGTCATTATTCAACTTGCCATTCTGTGCGTTTTTTTTTTTTTTTTTTTTTTTTTTTTTTTTTTTGAGACGGAGTTTTGCTCTTGTTACCTAGGCTGGAGTGCAATGGTGTGATGTCGGCTCACCACAACCTCCACTTCCTAGGTTCAGGCAATTCTCCTGCCTCAGCCTTCCAAGTAGCTGGGATTACAGGTGTGCGCCACCATGCCCAACTAATTTTTTGTATTTTTAGTAGAGACGGGATTTCACCATGTTGACCAGGATGGTCTCGATCTCTTGACCTCGTGATCCACCTGCCTCGGCTTCCCAAAGTGCTGGGATTACAGGCGTGAGCCACCGCGCCCGACCTCTGTGCCTTTAAACTGAAGGAATTTAACCCACTTACATTCAGGGTTAATACTGATATATGTGGTTTTGAACTTGTCATCATTGTGTTAACTGGTGATTACTCAGACTTGATGGTGTAGTTACTTTATAGTGTCAGTGGTCTTTGTAGTTAGGTGTGGTTTTGTGGCAGCTGGCAATGGTCATTCATTTCCATATTGAGCACAACCTTAAGGTCTTGCTATTAGGTAGGTATAATGGCAGCAAACTTCCTAAACATTATTTTGACTGAAAAAAATCTTATTTCTCCTTTGCTTATGAAGCTTAATGTGGCCAAATATGAAGAAGCTTAATTTGGCTGGATATGAAATTATTGGTTAATTTTTTTTTTATTTAAGGGTGCTGAATATAGGTCCCTAATCTCTTCTGGCTTGCAGAGTTTCTGCTGAAAGGTCCACTGTTAGCCTGATGGTGTTCCCTTTGTAGATAACTTGCTCCTTCTGTCTAGCACTCTTTAATATTTTTACTTTCATGTTGACCTTGAAGAATTTGGTAACTATGTGTCTCAGGGATGGTTATTTTGTCTAGTATCTCAGGACGGTTCTGTGTATTTCCTGAATTTGAATGTTGGTCTCTCTAGCAAGGTCAGGGTTATTTTCATTGATGATATCCTCAAATATGTTTTCCAATTTGCTTGTTTTCTCTCTCTCTCTTTCATACTTGTCAATGAGCTGTAGATTTGCTCTCTTTATGTAATCTCATATTTCTCAGATATTTTGTTGTTATTTTCATTTGCTTTATTTCTTTCTGACTGAGTTTATTTGAAGAACCAGTCTTCAGACTCTGAGATTCTTTCCTCAGCTTGGTCAATTCTGCTGTTAATAATTTTGATTTGCATTAGGAAATCTTTGTTTTGAGCTTTAAAGCTCCATCAGATCACATTGGTTCTTTCTTAAAACAGTAATTTCATCTTGCATCATCTTCTTAGATTCCTTAGATTGGGTTTCTACTTTGGTGATATTTATTCCTATCCATTTGTGAATTCTGTGTCTTTCATTTCAGCCATTTTTGCCTGGCCAAGAACCATTGCTGGGAAACTAGTGCAGTCATTTTGTGGTAAGAAGATGCTCTGGCTTTTTGAGTTACCAGAGTTCTTGCACTAGCTCTTTCTCATCTGTGTCAGCTGACATTCCTTTTAATCTTTGAAGTTGTTGTCCTTTGGATGGGCTTTTTTCTTTTATTTTCTTTGATAAACTTAGAGGCTTAATTGTGGTATAAACTGGCCTCAGTCAACTGGTTCATTTTGGACGGTTACAGGGGGCCTTAAGCACAGCACCCTTAGCACTCCTGGGCTACATGTCTGTCTCTGGGGTGTTGGTACTGAGCCCCCAGCTTTATTCTCTGGCCTTTTCAGGTTAGGAATCTATTCTTCAGGAGTGGTAGCACCACTGACAGTGGTGGAATAGTGGGCTACACATGCACACATATGCTGTTTGGGAGAGGGGTCGAGCACTGCCCACATGAAAGTGCTGGCAAAGCAGTAGGGTGGCAGCAGGCACAGGGCTATGGTTGAGGGCATACCGGAAAACAGCAGTAGGAGGCTGTAGTGGGGGAAGCTGCAAGTGGGCTGGAGCATGTTAGTATGGACTGGTAAATAGGAGTTCTTTGATGATCACACATGATGCACTGGCAAAGAAGCTATTTTGAAGTCCTCCAGTAAGCACCTTGGTTGAGATTTGAGTTTGTCCTGCAAGTGGGCACAGCCAGGCTAGGGTGTTGGGAAAAAATAGCAGACAGGGATCTTTCAGATCAGACTGTCCCATCCCATGGGCAAGACTGCTCTGCTCTGTCTAGTTGTGAGGGTCACCTATACAATAAAGCTTCCTAGAGGAGCATGGCCATCCTTGGAGGATGGGCATCCCTGGCTGTGCTTACTGTAGACATTCCTGCATCAAACCCTTTGGGCTTCACACAAACTGGAGTCCTTCCTCCGCCACCTCTCTAAGCAGCCTTCCTCATCAACTCTAGTGTCCATGGGAGTCTTCTACTGCTAAGATTCTTGAAGTTCCCGTTCAGAGCAGGCCACTGCTTACCTGTTAAGCTCACTCCTTCCCCAGGAGTTGCTGGAGGCCAAGAATGTGTCTCGGTGCTCCACAGCCCTGTGAGGCATCCCAGCTTCCCCCCCACCCCCCTCCAGCTTAGCATCTGCATCTTCCCTCTATCCATTTACAGTGTCTTCCCTTCAAAGATTTGCTCAGAGTGTGACAGTCTTCCCGATGTCCTGGTCTTTTGGTGGGAGTTATTCTTCCAGGCTGTGTTTAAGCAGCCATCTTGGCTCACATCTCCGAACTGGGAGTTTGTATTCAGAATTAGAGAATTAGAACTTTCTAGGTAAACTTTATTTTAACAGAAAATAAAGCAATTTTTAAATCTCCATTTTCTCCAGGCAACCATAGACTCTTGATTTAGGACAGAAGTCAAGGCTGAAGGCAAAATCTAGGTATGACATGGCCTCAGAATAAAGATCAAATATGTGATATGGCTATAACTCTTTGTTTTATTAGATCCCATGACCACATTTCTTTTTGAGGTCTTTGTTAAGGTCATTTCTTTCTTTGTTAAGACCTCAGAAAGAAATGTGGTCATAGGATCTAATAAAACCTTTAAGTTAGAAAAGTGGTATAGAAAGCTAAGGGAAAATGTCCATCAGTCACATAATATGTTCTAATAACCTGTAATTAAGCATAAAAATTGGAGATTGTCTTAAACATGATTTAAATATGATTGGGTATGTGTGTGGCTTTTAGCAGAGCGAGTTGCTATAGATGGGAATCAAATCCACAGAAAGTCCAGAAAACGAGAATGTGGTATTAAATTGCAGGAAAGCCCGACTATTCATAAAAGAACTTCTAGGCCATCAACTTTTCAAAGGCAGAAAAGAGACAATGAGATTTTATCACCTGCCGAAAATGGTATGTACCCCAATGCTCTTTTCTGACATGGTCAGGGTAAACTGTATAAAAAGAAGGTGGCACCACCATGTGGAACCAACAGCGGTGCAAACAATGAACTGGGGAAACACTCCCAGTGAGCGGAATCAGGACCCATCCAAATGAAAATCCACTTGACAAGCAAATATTCACTACATTATCTGTCCTCAAAGGAAAATGCAAGCCATCAATTAAACATTCTGACAAAATAATTGTAATAATCCTAAGGGGCTCATGTCATAGGTATTATCCTGATAGTAATATCTCTGGAATATATTCCTGACTGGAACACTTTATTTCATTATCTTCAAAACGAACTATCCAGAACCTTTACCTCCCAAGAAAAAGCTATTATTCCTCCCACGAAAACATTTCCATTTCAGTGCCCTGAAAAAAACATCACTTTTAACTTGGAATAGAAAAAAACATGAATGAAGGATGGCTTGTTCTGACTGCTGGTGACATTTTACATTTTTACCTAAAAAAAAAAAAAAAATCAAATCAAACCACAAACTCAGCTTGCCATTTTGTACCATTATCGTTATATTAAAATATAAAGTAAGCACACAGGTAGAGAACTATATATATCTACCTCTGTCAAGAGCCCATTTGTATGGTAACATTATATATTTATGGCCATATTTTACAAATCTCATGTTTTGACAAGAGAGGAGATTCAGTATGCAAAGGGGTTAAGTAGAGGCAGGCATACAGTTTTCATTTGCTACTGGGAGTTTCATATGTACTTTCAAACACTCCTTATAAATGCTAACATTATGTAATATTATGACAGAGCCCATGATCAGAAGTCAATTAGACATGACTGTAATTCCAGCTAAGCCTCATACTAACTGTGTGATTTTTTTAAAAGTTAACTAAGAGATGATACTATAATAACAATCTATAATTTAATCAATCTACTGCAAAAAAATATACAACTTCCAAGTCAAAGGAATAATCAAGAGAAAATAGAATAAACTGTGCGTCTCAAAATTATCTATCTTCACATAAACATGGCCTGTTACATGTCCAATAAAATCAATTATAAAAGTCGTAGTTAAACATAGTCTTAAGAACCGTACCAGAATCCAGACAGGAATAAAGTCGAGAAAATAAATCCCAATATATATTGCTAATGAAAATAGATATTAATATTTTAGAAATAACACTATCAAAAGGAAAATGTCATGATATTAAGTAGAAAGACTAATTATATTCTAGTGACAAATAACAATTCTAGCAAATTGAAAAAGAGAATTTAAACTTACAGCAGAGGAAAAAGCAACAGCACTCATCAAATAATAAAAAAGAGAGGCTGTTATGGCTTTATGACTATCAGAAAAATTAAAGTATAAAGGCAAAAAAGTACAAGGCAAAAAAGTATAAAGCTGTTTTATTTGCATTAAAACATAATATGTGCGAAAGGTTTGGATTTCTGTGTCAAAACACATAGCTCCAGCCAACTTTAAGTGAAAAGAAAGTTTGCAATGCAAAGATCAGACAAAACAATGAATTTGAGAAGAACTTTCATGTACCACTATCAGTCTATGACAAATCCACTAAAAAACTAATTAAAATTATAAAGACCCTACTACTTAGATGTAGTCAAATTTATTGATTTAAACATTTATTTTAATTTCATGTTCCACAAAAACAATAAGTAATCATGGAACAATTAAAAATAGGTTACTGTCCCAGGCTACAGTAAAAATTTTAACGTAGTCTTAAAATCAAAATTTTTCTTTCTTACTTAACACAGTCTATAAAATAATGTTAAAAGTTTGTATGGAAGTATTTTATTTCCAGATAAAAAATGGAATAATATACAGAATAATAAGCTCCACCGAACTAACCAGAAATCGCAATATATACCAAAAATATATTTTTAAGCCATCAAAGAGTTATAAATAGAAAGAAGTTTAAAAGATGAAGGTGTGCAGAGGTGAGTGGGGAAATGAGGAGCAGAGAACTCTCCTGTCAGTTGCTGAAGTTTACACATGGATTTGCTTCCATAAGCAAGAACCAGGAAAACATCAGACAAAATTTTGGAACACACTTTCAAATTCAAACCAAGAAGACCACTTCCATATTTGAAGCAAGAAGATTTTCAGATGATTATATACTTATTTTTATAAACTAATTAGACAGGAACTGGGTAGGACAAGACTGGAAAAAGAGCTCCTACAATCTGAGTCTCACAATTTCAAAATATCAATGTCTAACAGGTCTCTGTTATTACAGTCTCATAGATGCAAAGTTCCAAAATTCTCCCAATGTCAGGTTTAGAATTGTCAAGGTGTAACATTCTTAAGGGCAATTCTCATGTCAGCAGGAGAATTTGATCATTTTATTGTTCCTCTCAACCCTTTCTTTTTTATTAAAATCTTGTAACTAGTTCTTACCTACTATCTGGCCTTTTGTAACATCTCACTCATGTGAATGCTATCCTGAATTCAATTATCATTACCATTTACTGCCTTTTGCTTATTGCTCATTCATTAGCAGATCTTAAATAATCCAAGAGCTTTTTCCTTAGCCCTTTTTTTCCTATCCCCACTCTACTCCAAAATTTTCTCAATCATTCCCATCATTAGCTTAGTTACTCATCATTACATATCTGCAACCATTAGGGTTTTTTTTTTTTTCCAGGAAACTTTATGAATAATTCTAAAATTTATATGGAAAAATCAAAGTCCAAGTATAATTAATGTCATACCTAAAATATTAGTTTAAAACAGGAAACAAAATGGTATAGAGTTAATCAAATTGACCAATGATATAGAATATGGAGATTAGTAACAGGCAAAAGAATAAAGCAAATTATATATGTAGCGGAGCTGCAGTTTAAGTAACTTCAATTGTTCCAGTAAAATCAATTATCTTAATTCTTATTATTAAGACATTATTTATTACATACTGCTGGAACAATTAATTATCTACATGAAACAAATAAAAACAAATTAAATCATTTCTACCACATACCACATATAAATATTAATTTTAGATAGGTTAATAAATATAACACTTTTAAGATAAATCATATGATAAAAGAGAATGAATTGCCACTATATGCATTGATATGAGTCTTAGAAATATTTTTTCAGTGAAATATTAGATTGAAGAAGGTTCTATGCAATATGACTTTTGTAAAGTTCTGTCCCAAGCAAAAGTAAATAGTACCTATAAAATGGTAATATTTATCAGAGAAATAAACAAGATATAATTAAATAATTAAAAATAATAATAAACAGAACATTCAGGTTAGTCATTATCTCTGCCAGCTGAGGTGGATAATGAGATATTTCAAAAGATGTGTGCATACTTAGATTTGTCATCATTAGTAACTTTCTATTTTCAAGTAGATTGTGATTTTTTTTCTACATTTTTTATGTTACTACGTCCCTAGCAAGCATTTATATTGCCTATATTATTTGGTTTATGTAATATATTACAAAATAAATAAATTTTAAAGCAAATTTAAAATAACACACCTGAAGATTACAGTAATAGCTAGAAATGTAAAACTTTGTTCTGTCATACTGAAGAATATACCTGCAATATCCCTAAGTAAAGCAGCAGCATGTTAGTTTAGGAAAGTTTTTTTTTTTTTTTTTACCATAATTATATTTGTTTTTTTTTTTTTAAATTCTATTGCTATGAGAATAAACGAATGTCTTGGAAACTAGTGTAACTCTCTATCTGTGGCCTCAACTGGGCTCAAATGAATTCAACAAAATCACTTCATTACTTATAAAAAAATACAATAATATAACCTTAAAAACTACTACTCCAAGAAACCTTTTATATCATGAAGGTTTCCTATCATGAAAGACACCTACTTTAGACTAATCATTATAAACTTAGTAATAGATTTCTAAAGATGTATTCCAAAAAGTTAGAAAAAACAAGAGGGACTAATATCTACTATTTCCATTTTAAGACGCAATTGTTTATTCAAAGTATCTTAGACACAACTATTGGAAATGAGGAAAACCAATATTATTAGGGTGTATATTTATGCCAACACACACATACACACAACCATACACATATATACACTATTGTTTCTCAGTACTGCAGGGTGTTGGTTCCCAGACTCTCCCACAGATAACAGAATCTGGGGATACTTACATCCCTTATATTAAATGGTTTAGCTTTTGCATATATGACTTACATTGTCCTGTAAAGTTTAAATCATCTCTAGATCACTGTAATACCTAATACAATGTAAATGCTATTTAGTGATTCTACTGTAGTTTTCCATTTATTAGTTTTTATTGTTTTTTTTTATTACCTATTTTCAATTCACAGTTGATTGAATCTGGATACAAAACCTGCAGATACGGAGGGCCTACTATCTTTACAATACATAGAAAATTCAAGAAATTCAATTTTAAAAAACATGCTTATGCTTGAGTTTTACTGTTTTCATGAGAAAAATTTAGCTTCAGGTAGCACAGAAATTCTACTCAAATTCTGAAACAGTAGCACTGGAAAGCCTAGAGAAAAGCATGCTTAAATGTTGATTTTAATTCAAAGACCTGATAATGTCATTACAGAATCAGTTTTATTTTCCTTGCTAGACTTTACCTTCCACATCAGCTTCATCCAGTGTCTGGATCTCTTTAGGTTCACAAAATGGCTACAGTATGTCCAGATGACCTCTGTAGTACACATTAATCATGAGATTAGAAAAAAAGAATTAGTCCTAGAACTCATCATTGGTGCCATGCACATTCCTAGGCCAATTCCCCATTGTATGCAAAGTGGAATTTGTAAATTGATTACACCAATAAGAGGGCGTCTTTCGAGTTGTAGTCAGGGTCACATTAGCTGAAAAAATGTAGATTATGTGAGTGTGCCATTAAGTGGATGGATGATCAATATATGAAATAAAGTTTCAGGGCTATTAATAAGCAAAATTAGGTGCTTATTTAATAAGGTACCTAAAATATCTAATGAAAATGTCTATTAAAAGGACACAATGAAACATGAATGATACATAAATATCTGTGGTTTATCTCTATATCAGAAATAACTCATTGGAAAGTATAAGTTGAGCCAGACAGAGTGGCTTGCACCTATAGACCCCAGCTACTAGGTAGGCTGAGGCAGGAGGATCCCTTAAGCCCAGGAGTTTGAGGCTGCAGTGGGCTATGATTGCGCCCCTACACTCCAGACTGGGTGACAGAATGTTGCCACAACTCTTAAAATAAAATAAAATAAAATAAAAGTATAATTTTAAAACACTTAGAGAAGCAGTAACAAAAAATGTAATTTCATTCAAGTAATGTTGATTAGATGTTTGAATTATAGGTATCTGCAAAGTATAAACTTTAGAATAAAGAAAATTAAGTAAAACGGGGGAAATTAATCATATTTTTGGTGTTTTTAAATGAAAAATTTATTACAAAGATATAATTTATTTCAACTATAGTACATGGTTTCAGTATCACTCCCACAAAAATATACAAATGTTTATAAAATTTTTAAGCTGATTTCTAAATTTATCTAGAGAAAAAAGTTAAAAAGAAAATTTAACTTCAGATTACAAAAGAAGAGCATGATAGTAATTATAAGTGATATATAATGCCTTATTAAAACAACACATTCATTCTTATTAAAATATTGTGGAAAATCAATAAGTGAATTAATTGTAGAAAATTGACAGTTCTTTATGGAGCATTTCTATAAAGACATTAATATATGCTGATATGACATTTTAGAGTAACAAGGAAATAAATTAGCAATGCTGGAAACTGATTTCCTAATTGTAAACAATAAAATTACATCATCATCTGGCATTATAGAGAAAAATAAATTTTAAAGGTTAAAAATAATTATCTTGCTTAAAAATTGCCATAACATATAAAAACAAATATAGAAGGATATTCCTTAGAAAGTTCATCTCCAGAGCAGAAAATATTTTCTAATATTAGTATCAATTCAAAAAACCATGAAAGAGTGTGTTTGTTTGTTTGTTTGTTTTAATAGAGACAATGTTATGCCATGTTTCCCAGGCTGGTCTCGAACTCCTGAAATCAGGCTATCCACCTGCTTCAGCCTCTCAAAGTTCTGGGATTTCATTCATGAGGCCACTGTGCCCAGACTCGAAGTATTTTTTAATACACTTAACCCAAAGCGAAGAAAGTGTCATTTATATCAAATATGTATTAAATTATCAACTTTTCCAGAAGTTATGTACTATTTACGAAGTGCTTATTTGATTTTGGAGAATTTGGAGGCTTTAATCAATTTATAAATAAATAAAGATGAAAGAGAGGAGAAGGATGCATTGTTAAATTCTGGTCACATTACACCAACAGGCATCAATCTAACAGTTTACTGTGAAATGAGAACAACACCAATTGAGAAAAAAAGGATACATTCAGAATGATTCTGAAAACAACAGAAAAAGGGCATTTCTCCAGCAAAGGCCCCACCTTCAAGCCTGGAAACCTTAGCCCTAAATGAGAAGAGTTATCCCTGTTTCCCCACCTTAATGTCATTTTTTGGCCCACCCAACTCCCCTATTCTGTACCCGTGTAAACACCAGACCTCTGCAGGCAGAGAAAAGCAGCTGAACATTCTGAAGAGAAGAAGCAATTGAGCATCAGAGACCATAGATGGACGTGGCTTAACTTCAGATGGCAACACTTCTGGGAGGAGCCCGGCCTCAGAAGGCCAGGATTCCGTTAAAGATCACCTTCTCCCAGCACCATCCCTTTCCGCTGAGAGTCACTTCCACAGCTTAATAAAATCCTCTGCATTCATCGTCTTTCAAACCGGTCATGGAATCTGATTTTTCCTGGATGCCAAACAGTAACCCGGGTACCAAGAGGGCAGGGTGTAAAAGGCTGTCATCCTGATGCTCCACTGATCTGTTAAACAGTCATTCACAGATTTCAAAAGAGCATTGAGTGTAACACACCTCTAGATGCTGCCATGGGACCGGAGCCCAAAAGCACTTGTCCCAGCCAGGGCACAAGTTTGCCTGCGGGTTCCTTCTACCTCACGGGGTTTGAGATTGGTGGTGGCCCAGTAAGGGCGCCACACCCCTGTCACAAGCCCTGTGAAGGGGTCATGGGAACTCTCCCATCTCAATTGCAGCTGAATACAACTATTAAGCATGTGGATAGAAATAAGTAGCATATAAAAATTGGTGTCTAATTTCTGGGTAGTGAGCCAATCAGTACTTCATAAAGTTGTACTTCATAATTAGTACTTCATAAATATTGTACAGTTTTTATGAGGGGTGGCTCACACCTGGAATCCCAGCATTTTGGGAGGCAAGGCAGGCAGATCACTTGAGGTCATGAGTTTGAGACAAGCCTGGCCAACATAGTGAAACCCCATCTCTACTAAAAATACAAAAATTAGTTGGATGTGGTGATGCACACCTGTAATCTCAACTACTCAAGAGCCTGAGGTAGGCAAATCACCCGAACTTTGGAAGCAGAGGTTGCAGTGAGCCAAGATTATGCCACTGCACTCTGGTCTGGGAGTCAGAACTATATTATGTTTCACACACACAAAAAATAACTAAGTGTAGAATTTTAAAAATTCTATATAAATTAGGAAGGTAAATAGGGTTATTCTAATACATCAAATATATGTATGAAGACAATGATATATATATATATGTACTCTTTTAATAATTAAAAGATAAAAATAATGGGAAACACATAATACATTTAAGAAAAATATATGTGTGGATAAATGATACATATGTAGACATAAAGATATAATAATTTATTAAGCATTTTTGCTTGAACAAATCATGCAACCACACTACTTGTAAATAATATGTAATAAGACATTTGAATGCTACAAAGAGAATCAAATAAAAATATCCATTGCCCATGTGATAACACAATAATAAATAAAATAAGAGCCTGACATTTCAAATGAATATATTACTCAGAAATGTCAAACTAAATGCTT
Organism: Callithrix jacchus; assembly: GCF_049354715.1. Lineage (NCBI taxonomy): Eukaryota > Metazoa > Chordata > Mammalia > Primates > Cebidae > Callithrix > Callithrix jacchus. Next base: position 163,415,100 of record NC_133504.1, on the reverse strand, counting down.
AGTTTTTGATTTTTTGTGTTTTTATATTTGGCATAAGGTTTGTTTTTTCTCTCTCTCTCTTTGTTGTCTTCTTTGACCCATTGAGAAAGGGTTGATTAATTTCCACATATCTGTAAACTGCCCAGTTTTCCTCCTATGATAGACTTCCAGTTTTATATAACTGTGGTTAGAAAATATACGTGGTATGATTTTGATCTTTTTAAATTTGTTGTCTTGTGTTTTGCCCTAACATATATGATTTATCCTGGAGAATATCCCATGCTTACTTGAGAAGAATGTGTATTCTGTGGCTATCAGATGGAATGTTCTGTATAGGTCTGTCAGGCCCATCTATTTGATCTATATCGTTGTTCAGGTTTGCTGTTTTCTTATTGATTTTCTGTCTGCATGGTCCATTGATTGTTGAAACTGGGGTATTGAAGTTTCCCACCATTATTGTGTTGCTCTGTACTTCTTCCTTCAGTTCCTTTAATATTTGCTTTATATATCTAGCTGCCCCAATGTTGGTGCATATATGTTTACAATTAGTATATCTTCTTGATGAATTAATCCTTTATTATTATATAATGACTTGTCTCTTGTGACAGTTTTTGACTTTCAGTCTATTTTGCTTCCTAGAAGTATGGCCATCCCTCCTTTCTGTTGTTTACTATTGGCATGGAATGTCTTTTACTATCCCTTCACTTTCATATCCATTGTGCATCCTTAAAGCTAAGGTGAATCTCCTATGAGCAGCATAAAGTTGGGTCTTGTTTTTGAAAATCCATTCAAATAGTCTATGTCTTGTAATGGTATAGAATTCAGCAAAAGCAGGTCTAACAGAGAATTGTATAGTGATAAATGTCTATATATAGAATAAAGAAAGATCTCAAATAAAATCCTAACTTTACATCTCAAGGAACTAGCAAAAGAGGAACAAAGTAAGCCCAAAGTTAGCAGAAGGAAAGAAATAATAAAGATCAAAATAGAAATAAGTGAAGCAGAGCTTCTTCAAAAATAGAAAAGATCTGTGAAACTAAGAGTTTGTTTTCTGAAAAGATGAACAAAATTAGCCTACTCTTAGAAAGGCTAAGTGAAAAAAGGGAGAAGACACAAATATAATTGTAAATCAAAGAGGAAATGTTACAACTGATACCACAGATATACGAAGGATTATAAGACTATTATGAACAACTATATATCAACCAATTGGATAATCTAGAAAAAAACTGACAAATTTCTAAAACAGAAAACCTCACCAAGACTGAGTTATAAAGAAATAGAAAATCTGAACAGACCAATACAGTAATCAAAAACCTCCCAGCAAATACCAATCCCAGGATCAAACGGCTTCACTGGTGAATTCTACCAAACATTTAAGCAAGTAGTACCAATCCTTTTCAAATTCTTCTAAAAGAAAAAAAATAAATAGAAACAAGGAAACTCTTCCAAACTCATTTTATAAGACCAATATTATCTTAAAGCCAAAAGATAATCATCATTACTAATGATGTGGAGAAAAGAAAATCCTTATTCACTGATGATAGGAATATAAATGAGCACAGCCATTATGACAAACAACATGAAGATTCCACAAAGAGTTAAAAATAAAACTACCATATGATCTAGCAATCCCATTGCTAGGTATATATCCAAAGGAAATGAAATTAGTATCTAAAAGAGGTATCTTTATCCTTATGTTTATTGTAGCATTATTTAAAATAGACAAGATATAAAATCAATCTAAGTGTCCCTTGTTGGAGGTATGAACAATGAAACTGTGATATACATACATAGTTAGATGGGTGGATAGCTAGATAGATTAGATAGATAGATAGATAGATAGATAGATAGATAGATAGATGATAGATAGATAAGTAGATAGATATACACACAATGGAATATTATTCAGCATTAAATATATTTAAAAATCTTGTCATTTGTGACAATGTAGATGAATCTGGAGTGCAATATGCTAAGTGAAATAAGTCAGAGAAAAAAACTTGCAGGATCTTACTTATATGAGGAATCTAACAAAGTGAAACTCACAGAAGCAGATGGTAGACTGGTAGTTGTCAGGGGCTGTAGATTGGGAAACAATGGAAAAATATTGGTCAAATTGTATAAAGTTACAGTTATACAGGATGAATAAATTATGGAGCTCTAACATACAGCATGGTGACTGTATTATATACTTGAATTTTGCTATGACAATTGATCCTAAATATTCTTCCCACAAACACATTTAAAAAATGGTAACTATGTGAGGTGATGGATCTAGCTTGATTGTGCCAATTACTCACAGTGTATACATATAGTAAAACATAATGTTGTCAACCTTAGCTGTAAACAGTTTTGTCAATGATATATCTGTAAAGCAGGAGAAAAATTAAAATTAAAATTAAATTAAAAATTATTTTTGCCGGGTGTGGTGGCTCATGCCTGTAATCCCAGCACTTTGGGAGGCCGAGGCGGGTGGATCATGAGGTCAAGAGATCCAGACCATCCCGGTCAACATGGTGAAACCTCGTCTCTACTAAAAATACAAAAAATTAACTGGGCACGGTGGCACATGCATGTAATCCCAGCTACTCAGGAGGCAGAGGCAGGAGAATTACCTGAACCCAGGAGGCGGAGGTTGCAGTGAGCTGAGATCGCGCCATTGCACTCCAGCCTGAGTAACAAAAGCGAAACTCCATCTCGAAAAAATATATATATTTTTTTACTAAGCAATTTATATATATATTTCCTTTCTAATGTAGTTGTTTAAAAATACATAAGAGAAAGCAAGACATCCTTAAGAAATCCTTAATTTTTTCCTCTAGTAAATTATCATGAAAATGAATATTTTGCTATGCCAATAATAGCCTCAGTAACGTTGATAATATTCATGATCCAAGGGAAAGAGAATATCTGTTCTTTTATAAAACACAATAAACTCACAGGCTAAAAAGTATATCCTGAGCAATGTTATTAATTTTTTTTGTTTTTGGCAAGTTTGACAATATTTAAGGAAAGGATTCTGTCAGTAATATCCTCTTCTCTTAAACTGAAACTGGCTAAGCACAGAAAACTTCAGGCCAAGTTCCATGTTTCTGGCATTAGTAGGCCTCCATTTGGAAAACAATGTCACAGGCTTCATGTAGACAGATGGATAAAGGAACAAAAGCAAAATAAGATCCCAAATTTTCTTCTTCTTCTTCTTGCTTGGTCTTCTGCCAAATGGGACTATAATTCTGTAGAAAAGTGAAAAAAATATATTCTGGCACAAATTTAACTCTTCCTATGTCCATTTTCTCTCTGAATTTTATCTTCTCTGGCATATCTCTATTTCATAGAATTAATATATTAGTAACTTGCTCAGAGAGAATATTAAACAAGTTTCCTCAGTGTATAAAATATACCTTGGAAGAAAGTTACAACTATATTTAATGACCTATTATCTGCTGTTTTGGGCTGAATTGTGTCTTCCCCAAATTCATATGTTAATGTCCTAACCTCCAGTATCTTAGAATCTGGAGACAGAGTTTTTAAAGAGGTAACTGAGTTAAAATGTCATCATTAGGGAAGGTCTTAATCAAATATAACTGGTATCCTTCTTACCCAATAGATAAGTAAATAAACAAGAGGGAAATACTATCATTAGAATTTCTTATATAGTACATTCACTGTACAACAGCCTAGAAAAATGGACTAGAGGAGAATACCAGAATCTGAATGTATGACAAAGATAGCATTCTTAATAAAACAATTAGTTATAAAGGGATGGGTATTATTATTATTATGTCTAGGGAGCAATCAAGAGGCTTGACTTCCTACACCATAAGCCATATGTTGGATAGTAATACAACCTACTGATTAGATAGTTAGAGGTTAGATTACGGAGGCAGAAGTAGAAGAATCTAGAAGTAATAGAGAAGAAAACAGGAAGGCTCCAGTGAAGAGAAATAACATGATAAAAGTAGTACTTAGAAAAGATTCACCAATGCAAGCTATGCATTTCCTCAATATTTTAGTTTTATGCTTGTAAATCAAGGATAATGCAATATGATTAATGGGGAAATTGCAGGGATTAATTATACAAACTAATATTTGTAAAAAGCTTTAAGAAATGCTCAATTTAATACCTTCTTGCAACTGAGCTCAGAGCATTTGCATTCCTTCTCTGATTAATTTCTATTCACATTTTCTCAATTTACTTTAGATTGAGCTCTAATGAAAGTGGTTTCTGAGAACATCTTCTGAAAATGAAGCACCTGAGGAGAGCAACCAGCAGAGCCATCTCAGAGGAATAAAAGCCAAGTTCCCATGATGCAAGGTCACCAGGAAGAGTTTCTAAGAGAGACAGAGACCACCCAATGATTTTTCTTACTAGGTGTTCATCTGCTCATTCTTTCATTCTCAGATTCCTGAGTAATAGTTCAGGTCACCCCATTTGAAAATTAATACTCATAGAGATAATCTAAAACTGATTAAGAGATTAAAATTGTCTATTAAATTTTTCTATAAATTTGATTATAATTAAAATTACACATTATTTTGGAACAACCAAAACAAGTTTAAAAGGCAAGTTAGAAATGTGGGATTAAGCTATCCACAGGTAAATTTATTTATACAAAATACATTAGGCCCTAGAAAATTACTACTTATTTTTCAATAGATTTTTTTTCACTGTCATGGATCATATTTACCTAAATAATGTCCTCACAGAGTACACAAACCTTAAATATCTGCTATGCTATTGTTTACAAAAATTCATGACACTTGCTGCGGTTGGTAGAGAAGACTTTATTCTATGGGGAAAATCACAATAGGTTTAGGTAGGACTGCTCTGGACTGTTGCAGTGTGGAAGAGAAATTTGGTTCATCTTCAAATATAGCAAATAAAAGTGGACATTTTCTAGCCAAGAAACAGGGTGGTGGTCAATGGGTGAAAAACTACTAAGAAAGAACGTTAAGGATAAAAGGGAATTCTGGCTAAACCAACCAACCAACCATGATTCTTGCTGAAGCAGGCAGAGATGATCAAGCATCACCAGGAAGGTGGTGGAGTATGAAAAGTCTTATCAGATAATGAGGATAATGTGATATCAAGGATGGCTAGACTGATTTAGCAGGATTCTTGCTAATAATGGTCAATGTAGAAATGAACACAAAAGTCTAAAAATTAGGACCAACCTGAAAAGATTTTAGGGGAACTTAGAGTTCCCTTAGAGTATTGTCAAAGAGAGAGTTCTTGCTACTATTTAGTCATAGTTATAATACTACTACCAATAATACAATGTTTTTATTCAACAAATAAATATGTGTTTATATATTTGAGATACAGTATATTCTAGGTACACTTCTGAGTATCTCTGATTGCCAATGACTAAGTGGGAATAAAACAGAGGGTTTTTTTTTACAAAATTTTCTTTACACATATTTATTATTTAATAAGTGGATGTTACATGTATAACAAAAGATATTCAATACTATTACCCTTGTTCATAAGCCATTTTGTCAGCAATATTGCCTTCTATTTTCATCATGGACTCTTCCAATTAAACCACATATTCACTCTCTTTTTGTTTTTTTTGTTTACCGAGATGGAGTTTCACTCTTGTTACCCAGGCTGGAGTGCAATGGCACAAACTCGGCTCACCACAACCTCCACCTCCTGGGTTCAGGCAGTTCTCCTACCTCAGCCTCCTGAGTCACATATTTATTCTCTTAACAGTGCTTGCCTTGTCATCATTAGCAGCTGTTAGAAACTTATCCTTTGCATTCTATCCCTACCCCCCCATTGTAATCAAGCCTCTAAATTATATGGTCCCAAACTGTATTAAATAGCTTTCTGACAGAGCTTCCAAGTCCACTTTTCATCTTGTCTCTCTCATTTTATTCAGTCTGTGTCGCTGTGCTCCTTGCTAAGCATAAGCAAGGAGATTTGGTTCCAATTTTCATTGCTATCATCGTTTCATCACCTTGTTAGTGTCACTTAAAGCCATAGATCTTATTGCATCAACTTGAAAAGATGGAGATAGTACAAGAATATTGCTCTTTCCTACTTTCCAAAAACATTTTTGATGCTGATACTTTTAAATATCTAGTTGATCATTTCCTCATTCTCTGCTATCTAATATTTTAGTTTTCCATCTCTACTATCCCACGTTTATGTGTTTTGCTCTAGATAGGTTAGCACACTACAAAAGCTTCTTCTTCAAAAGTCATTTCTCTATTTCCTTAATTTTTTGTTTAAATCTATGTTTTAACCACAAGATCCAATGTAATTATTGTCTTTCTTACAGTGTTCCACAACTATCCAGACCATTCCTCTTATCCTCATTTTAGCTGCAATAGCAACTATAATCATTTGGAAAACTCCAATAATTTTGTATTTTAATTGCTTTACATGAATCATTAAGAAGAGCAAATTTGGTTTTAGTTTTTTCTTTTCATAATGCATGGTTCAACATCAGACATACAGTGGAGGCTCATTAATAATTATAGGTTATAAGATAAGATAACAATTGAAAATAACCTGTTTTGTGCCTATGGCAGAATGCTTGGCATCAAAAAGTAAGAATGATTTATTTCCTCTTCTTGTTCTGAGACGGTAGTCGGGGCTTTGTCTCTGGTGGATTGAATTTTCTGTGTTTTATTCTGTCAGCCTATCAAATTCAGGTGCACAGAAACTAGGAAATGACATTTGGGATTAATGGATAACTGGAACTGGGTTTAGGCTCCGGATGAGGTTCAGAGATATCTGCAGAATATTCATCATTTTTAGTATTGTCAAATAGAGCATATGTAGCTTTACTTCTTTTCTAATAGTTACTGTCCTTTTATAAACTTATTTTTTCTTGTGAGAAATGTGTATAGATACCACACAAATCACCAGCAAAATAAAACAAATAGAAAAACAGGAACAAGTTGTGTGGGGTATATATGTTGAATTTAAACACGAAACCAAAGCAATGAGGCACACTAGAATAAACAAAAGGGATATTTTACTGTTTCCCTCATAGCTCACCGTGTTATGTCATGAATGTTGAAGTGTCTATCTCAAAATGTTAGAAAATGTACCTAAAAATGGCTTAAAAAGTAAATGGATTCATAAGCTCAGAGCTTCTCACAATCTGAAAAGTTGGTCATTTTAAGTCTATTCATTTGGCAACTTGACGTGGTCAGAAATTAAGGAAGTTCCCACATGCAGATCTGACTAATGATAATTTGACCTTGGTCATCACACTTTCCCTTCATTATGATAAGATTGATCATGAACTCCAAACATCATCTACTTGACCCCAATAATGTTAGAAGCCACAAACCAGAATATGATGTATTTGTGAATCTTTTTAAATGCAAGATGTTTTTCTTCTAATCTCCTGTTAGAAATCAATCAGTTGTCAAAATCCTATTATATTCTTATTTCAAAACTGCTAAAATGAAAAATGGAACCCTTTTGCTGTCAATAATTAGCTTGCTTCACAATATAAAGCAAAGGAGAGACACAGATTCTTCTAAGGCACCAGACTATTTGGTACCTATAAAGTAAGTCAGATTCTCCACCAAGGATGAAGGTGAGAGCATTTTGAAGTAAAATAACAGATTCTGTTTAGCATGTTCCCAAACTCTTTATCAACAATTTTAAAAGGTAGAAGAGAATAAATATAATTTATATCAGCATATTTGCTTAGTGAAAAGAGAATTGGGCTGGATACAGAGGTAATAGATTTTGTTTCTGACTCATTTTTGTAATTCCTGTCTGTGATATTATTGTATGTTATCTGAAGTCAGTTTCTTCATGTAATAATTAAAGTTTTCCAGAAAGCAGATTTAAAATCACAGGTTTCTGGTTTGGGCATTACTATAGAAATACGTATGACTCGTAGCTTTGGTAGTTTTATACAATCCCATATTTCTCAAAGCTTAGTTTACTGTTTTATGTATTTATTTACTTAGTTTGTTTGTTATTTTTTCTCTTAGTTTACTGTTTATTTATTTAGTTTGTTATTTTGTTTGTTTGCTTAATTTGAAAGACCTCTCTTCAAGCTCTGATATTCTTCCTTCTGCTTTGTCTAGTTGTTACACCTTTTGTCCGATTTTGTAATTCCTTCAATAATTTTTTTTTCATTTCCAGAAGTTTTGTTTCGGTATTTGTTTAATGTCTATCTTTATGATGAATTTTCATTTATATCCTAGATTGTCTTCTGATTTCTTTATGTTTATTTTCAACTTTTTCTTGTATCTCATTGAACATCTTTAACATCAATATTTAAAAATCTTTTTCTGATATTTCAAAGATTTCATTTTGGTTAAGATTTATTGCTGGAGCTAATACTATCCTTTGTGGGTGAAGTAACAGTTTTCTTTTAAATATTACCATAACCGTTTCTCTGGTTCCTTCTTATCTGAATAAACTATCTTTTATTCTTATTTTTGAATTTACATTCATGTAGATGAGGTCTCCCCCACTTTGAGAATGTGACTATAATGTATGTTGTGTATGGTTGTTTGATTTTTGTCCTTTCAATGGCAATGACTCTACATTAGGTTTTTGGTTATAAATCGCCTTTGTGCAGCGGCTTTCTTAAATGCTGATTCGATGTATGGGATGTATGAGCAGACTCATTGACTTCTTCGGGGTTGGGATGGCAGGGATCTCAGGAAGGTTATTTCATTCCCTAACACTGCACTTCTGTCAGTAGGTTTTCAATTTGCTTGGGCAGTTCAACTTCTGGGCCACTAGGTGGTGCATACAAATAACAGCCAGCTGTAACTGCAGCTTTCTGAGAGCAGGCTTCTGACAACCCTGATCAGCCATCTTGAAAAACCAAGAAAGAATAGTTGAAAGTTATTTACAAAAATATGTAATATTTGAAGACAATGGGCAAATATAAGTTATTATTCTAGAGAGATCGAATTTAGAATTTCAGCCAACATCAACATGGAGGCGTGGACATAGTTAACGAAGACTTTGCACATAAAACTATTTGGGGATTTTATCAAAAGTAAATCATATAAAAACTATTTGAGGATTTTCAACTGTGTTTTGGTAATTTTTTTTGTTTTATTCATTGCTTGGCAAGTGTACAAACTTGATAGTTTGAGAAATGTTTTCTTTTCTTTCCTTTTAAAAAATTTATTCATTATACTTTAAGTTCTGGGGTACATATGCAGATCCTGCAGGTTTCTTACACTGGTATACACATGCCATGGTGGTGGTTTGCTGCATCCATCGCCCCATCATCTACATTAGGTATTTCTCCTAATGCTATCCCTCTTCAATACTCCTACCCCCTGCTATTTCTCCCTAGCCTCAACCCCCTAGGGCCCAGTGTGTGATGTTCCCCTCCCTATGTCCTTGTGTTCTCATTTCTCGACACCCACTTATGAGTGAGAACATGTGGGGTTTGGTTTTCTATTCTTGTGTTAGTCTGCTGAGAATGATGGTTTCTAGTTTCATCCATGTCCCTGCAAAGGACATGAAGTCATCCATTTTTATGGCTACATAATATTTCATGCTTTATCCAGTATACCATTGATGGGCATTTGGGTTAGCTCCAAGTCTTTGCTATGGTGAACAGTGTCACAATAACCATATGTCTGTATGTGTTTTTATAATAGAATGGTTTATAATCCATTGGGTATACACCCAGTAACGGGATTGCTGGATCAAATGATATTTCTACTTCTAGATCATTAAGGAATTTCCACGCTGTCTTCCACAATGGTTGAATTAATATACACTTCCACCAACAGTGTAAAAGCATTCCTATTTCTCTACATCCTCTCCAGCATCTGTTGTATCCTGATTTTTTAATGACTGCCATTCTAACCTGTGTGAAGTAGTATCTCAATGTGGTTTTGATTTGCATTTCTCTAATGACCAGTGATGATGAGATTTTATTCATACATTTGTTGGCTGCACACATGTCTTCCTTTGAAAACTGTTTGCTCATAACCTTTGCCCACTTTTTGATGGGATTGTTTGTTTTTTTCTTGTAGATTTTCAGAAGGAACGGTACTAGCTCCTCTTTGTACCTCTGGTAGAATTTGGCTATGAACCCATCTGGTCCTGGACTTTTTTTGGTTGGTAAGCTATTAATTGCTCCCTCAACTTCAGACCTTGTTATTGGTCTATTCAGGAATTCAACTTCTTCTTGGTTTAGTCTTGGGAGGGTGTAAGTATCCAGAAGAAATGTATCCATTTTTTCTATATTCACTTGTTTATTTGCATAGAGGTGTTTATAGTAATCCCTGATGTTTGTTTGTATTTGTGTGGGATTGGTGGTGATATCCCTTTATCATTTTTTATTGCATTTATTTTATTCTTCTCTCTCTCTCTTTGATTTTTCATTAGTCTGGTTAGTGATCTATCTATTTTGTTGATCTTTTCAAAAACCCAGCTCCTGTGTTCATTGAATTTTTTAAAAAGGTTTTTGTGTCTCTGTCTCCTTCGGTTCTGCTTTGAGCTTTGTTTTTTCTTGCCTTCTGCTAGCTTTTGAATTTGTTTGATCTTGCTCTTTTAGTTCTTTTAATTGTGACATTAGGGTGTCAGTTTTATATCTTTCCTAGCTTTTCTGGTGGGCATTTATTGCTTTAAGTTTCCTTTAGACACTGCTTTAAATGTGTCCCAGAGATTCTGGTATGTTGTGTCTTGATTCTCATTGGTTTTGAAGTATATCTTTATTTCTGCCCTCATCTCATTATTTATTCAGTAGTTATTCAGGAGGAGGTTGTTTAGTTTCCATGTAGTTGTGCAACTTTGAGTGAGTTTCTTACTCCTGGGTTCTAATTTGATTGCCCTGTGGTCTGAGAGATTGTTTTTTATGATTTCCATTTTTTTTGCATTTGTAATTGGAAGTCAGAGGAGTGTCTGACTTCCAATTACATGGTCGATTTTAGAATAAGGGCAATGTGGTGCCAAGAAGAATGTATATTCTGTGGTTTTGGGTTTGAGAGTTCTGTAGATATCTATTATGTCCACTTGGTCCAGATCTAAGTTCAAGTCCTAGATATGCTTGTTAATTTTCTGTCTCATTTATCTGTCTAGCATTGACAGTGGGGTGTTAAGTTTTCCCATTACTATTGTGTGGGAGTCTAAGTCTCTTTGTAGGTCATTAAGAACTTGCTTTATGTATCTGGGTGCTCCTGTATTGGATGCATATATATTTAGGATAGTTAACTCTTCTTGTTGCGCTGATCCCTTTACTATTATGTAACGTCCTTCTTTGTCTCTTTAGATATTCGTTGGTTTAAAGTCTGTTTTGGCCAAGTGCGTTGGCTCAAGCCTGTAATCCCAGCACTTTGGGAGGCCGAGGTGGGTGGATCACGAGGTCAAGAGATCGAGACCATCCTGGTCAACATGGTGAAACCCCGTCTCTACTAAAAATACAAAAAATTAGCTGGGCATGGTGGTGCATGCCTATAATCCCAGCTATTCAGGAGGCTGAGGCAGGAGAATTGCCTGAACCCAGGAGGCAGAGGTTGCGGTGAGCCTAGATCATGCCATTGCACTCCAGCCTGGGTAACAAGAGTGAAACTCTGTCTCAAAAAAAAAAAAAAAAAAAAAAGCCTGTTTTATCAGAGACTAGGATTGCAATCCCTGCTTTTTTTTCTCTACATTTGCTTAGTAAATCTTCCTCCCTCTGTTTATTTTGAGCCTATGTGTGTCTTTGCATGTGAGATGGGTTTCCTGAATACAGCACACTGATGGGTCTTGACTTTTTATCCAATTTGCCAGTCTGTGTCTTTTGATTGGAGAATTTAGTTCATTTACATTTAAGGTTAATATCATAATTTATGAATTTGATCCTGCCATTTTGATGCTAGCTGGTTTTTTTGCTCATAGTTGATGCAGTTTCTTCATAATGTCAATGGTCTTTACAGTTTGATATGTTTTTGCAGTGGCTAGTACTGGTTGTTTCTTTCCATGTTTAGTGCTTCTTTAAGGAGCTCTTATAGGGCAAAACTGGTAGTGATGAAATATCTCAGCAGTTGCTTGTCTGTAAAGGATTTTATTTCTCCTTCACTTATGAAGCTTAGTTTGGCTGGATGTAAAATTCTGGGTTGAAAATTCTTTTTTTTTAGGATGTTGAATATTGGTCCCCACTCTCTTCTGGCTTGTAAGGTTTCTGCTGAGAGATCTGCTGTTAGTCTTATTGCTTCCCTTTGTGGGTAACCCAACCTTTCTCTCTGGCTGCCTTTAGCATTCTTTTCCTTCGTTTCAACCCTGCGAATCTGACTATTATGTGCCTTGGGGTTGCTCTTCTCAAGGAATACCTTTGTGATGTTCTCTGCATTTCCTATATCTAAATGTTGCCCTGCCTTGCCAGGTTGGGGAAGTCCTCCTGGATAATATCCTGAAGAGTGTTTTATAGCTTGGTTTTGTTCTCTGCATCACTTTCAGGTACACTCATCAAATGTAGATTTGCTCTTTTCACATAATCCCATATTTCTTGGAAGCTTTGTTCATTTCTTTTTACTCTTTTCTCTGTAATCTTACCTTTTTACTATATTTCATTGAGTTGATCCTCGATCTCTGTATCCTTTCTTCTGCTTGATCGATTCAGCTATTGAAACTTGTGTATGCTTCATGGAAGTTCTTGTGCTGTGTTTTTCAGCTCCATCATGTTGTTTATGTTCTTCTCCATGCTGGTTATTCTTGTTAGCATTTTGTCTAACCTTTTTTCAATGTTCTTAGTTTCCTTGCATTAGGTTGGAACATGTTCCTTTAGCTCAGAGAAGTTTGTTATTACCCACCTTCTGAAGCCTGCTTCTGTCAGTTCGTCACACTCATTCTCCATCCAGTTTTGTTCCCTTGCTGGTGAGGGGCTGTGATCCCTTGGTGAGGAGGCATTCTGGCTTTTGGCGATTTCAGCCTTTTTGCACTGTTTCCTTTCCATCTTTGTGGATTTATCTACCTTTGGTCTTTGAAGTTGATGACCTGTGGATGGGGTTTCTAAGTAAACATTCTTTCTGTTGATGTTGACGCTATTTCTTTCTGTTGGTTAGTCTTCCTTCTAACAGTCAGGCCCCTCTGCTGCAGGTCTGCTGGAGTTTGCTGGAGGTCCACTCCAGATCCTGCTTACCTGGGTATCACCCAGGGGTGCTTAGAACATCAAAGATTGCTGCTATTCCTTCTTCTGGTAGCTTCATCTCAAAATGATACCTGCCAGATGTCAGCCAAAGCTTTCCTGTATGACGTGTCTTCCCATTAGGACACATAGGGTCAGGGAGTCACATGAGGAGGTAGCCTGTCCCTTAACAGAGCTCAAGCACTGTACTGGGGGATTCCTTGCTCCCTTCAGGGCTGCTGGTCAAGGATGCTTAAGCCTGCTGAAGTGGAACCCACAACCACCCCTTTTCTCAGGTGCTCTGTCCTAGGAAGGTGGGGCTTTGTAATTCCCTGATGCGCTGCTGTCTCTCTCTCTCTCTTTTTTCTGAGATGCCCTGCCTAGCAAGAAGGGAATCTACTTGACAGTATGCCTGCAGAGGTCTTGCTGAGCAGCCGTGCTGGGCTCCACTGGCTACTGTGTAAACTTCCCCCCAACCCCCGGCTTTGTTTACACAGGCAATGTTGAAACTGCCTACTGGAGCCTCAGCAATGGTGGGCACCCCTCCCCCCAACAAGCTCTAATGTTCCAGGTCAACCTCAGAATTTTGCACTAGTGGATTTTAGTTTGCCAGTCTTCATAGGGATGGGACCTGCCGAGGGATCTTACTTGGCTCCCTGGCTTCAGTCCCCTTTATCAGGGGGAATGAGCAGTTCTGTCTTGCTGGCATTCCTTTCTTTAATGAATGATAAAAATATGTTTTGGAAAAATTTATGAGTCAACAATTTTTATTGTAATTTTATTATAGTAGGAAACACATAATTTAAAATTATCATATTAACCATTTTAAGTATACAGTTTGGTAATATTAATTACATTCAGATTATTGTACAGGTTTTCAATTTGCAACACTGAAACTTCATACCCATTACCTGATAATTCCTACTTGCACTCCTCCCAACCTTGGTTATCTCCTCTCTACTTTCTGTTTCTTTTATTTTGCACATGTTAATCATTTTACCAATCACATTTCTTAATATATATAATTTTAATTGTAGCTAATATTTTTCTGGCTTTTAATTTCTGATGTCAACATTCTTTGTTGCTTTTCAGTTGTAAAATGCAATAAACTCAGGATAGAGTTAGATAATTTTATCCTCACTAAAAATTTGTCTGTAAATGCATAAAATTGGAAAGATAAATGAAAATATATTAATCATTGCAAATCAGTACAATTATGAATGTCTCTATTACTTCAAAAAGATTCAAAAGATGTCTGACACTAAATTTTGTGGGGACTAAATAGTTATAAGGTAATTGTTTCACATTTTAATTTGAGCTTTCCTGTCATTACTCATTTATGACTTTGCACACATGACATTATGTTGAAGAAAATAAAATTCTGTTTTTATTTTTAGTAACTATTTTATAACCTACTTATTAATGCATAAAGATATTGTGGGGAGAATATTCATTGATTCATTCATCTATCTTTCCATTCATTTATTAAAAAATACTATTACAACTTTAGATGTATTAGAGAGCCAAAATGATTTTTTTTTCTTAAGAACGTTCCAGAAGACTACCTAACAAATAGTTTATACAATAAATGCTTGTAGAGTGAAAGAACAAATTATAGTGGTAATTAAGAATAAACATGCATTTACACTATAAAATATAAAATGTCATATGAATGTTCTATAACAAATGTCTGAAAATATTCCTATAAAGCACTACATAGATACAAGGAGGATTTACAGGAGCAGATGACTGCTGAAAGATCAAAAAGTAACTCATGTATGGAACATACTGAGGTTTTAAACAGTATGACAAATTAATGACTGTAGTTAATATTTGATCTGAAATGACCTGTGAAAGAGGCTTTGTTTACTGTATTCATAACATTAAAAAAAATGTGTGTCTGCTTTAATATCACAGGTCTTCCATTGCAAGGAGTGATTGTGAGTTAGTCAACAAATTCACTTAGAGAGACATGCAACAAATGTAACAGATTTCATTAATACATAAAGAATCCAATGCATGTTTCTGACAGTACAAAGCACTTTGTAAAGTATGGACATGCATAAATGTGAAATAGCATTAAAGGAAAATAAATATTTGAAAAAATTTACTACTGGAGGGAGGAAAAACTCTTACTTCATGAATATACAATTTATTCTCACTTATTGCAGATATTAAGCATACTTTTGGATGCTGGATTCTTATATAAAGAATTTTCTGTTTCTTCCTTGTAAAAAATCTGTGTTTATATGCATCTGTGTCATGAAATACTTAATATATCAATGCACTAAACTTTGCTTGAATATCATTAAGTAGATTAAAATGAATAATAAAAGCTCCCTTTAATAAAATGAACTTAGCTCTTTTTATTGTTAATTGTATTAAGCAAAATCCTCTCTTAGGACTGAGTCATTAAATTTATTTCCTCAGACTATAAAATAGAGCCATTAGATGTTTAACTTGATCAATATAAATGTCCAGTTAAGGCAATTCAGATCTAAATATATTTTCTACTCAAATGCTATTTTGTTTATTTAATCTACCAAGACTGCTTTAATAAGAAAGGAAGCATATTTTCTTCTTTTCTATGTACTGAAATAAGAAGCAAAATGAAACTCATGACTGATTCTCAAATGAATTTACATCTGTTTTTGCAAGAATCCCAAATATGAATAAATCAAATGCCTAATACCTGAGACATTAAATATAATTGAATGATGATATGAAGAAACACAAATATCTGCAACAAAGGCAGGTAGAATGAAAGGTTATAATGGCCTCTGGTGGATCAGAGAAGGCTTTTTGATTTTTGTTTTGTTTGTTTTGTTTTTGGTAGTGGGACATGCAAATCAAAGACAATCACTAAACAAACTCATAATAAACACTACAATAAAATTCATCTTTCCAAAGTGTAATTACTAAAATACAATCATTTTCCAAATTTCTAAGATTTTTTTAATTTTCTTTCCATTAATCTCAGAATTGCATGAAAAATGTTTTGAAAATTCAAAAAATCTGCTAAAAGGAATCTTAGGCAAAAAGAAAAATAATCCAAAATGCAGGGAATAGTGAATAAATTTTATGGAATTTCAAGGGTGAGTTTCTAGAAATAATTTTTCAATGTTATAACCACTTCATAATAAGAACTTCACAAAAGTGTAATCATCCATAGACATTTCCTAGAAAATTTACTTGCAAATCATTTTATTTGTTATTGCCAATCATGATGCTTCTGCAAATTTACATTAAGACCCACAATAAAAGTTGTGACTTTTTTTATTGAGAAGCCAAGTATCACTTAAACCAGTTTTTTAAATGACTGGGAAAAGATTAAATGAAGCTATAAATGTATGTGTTGGTGCTCTCTATTTCTTTTTATAGATAAAAGTTTCTACCTGAAATAATTTGCCCTCAGCCTGAAATACATCTTTAAATGGCCCTTGAAGTGGCCACTTTAAACTTTCTCATCTTTTGTTGTATTCTACTTTCCATTCATTTTTGAAGGATATTTTGAGAAGATATTTAATTCTCATTGACAGTTTTTCCCATCAATTTAAATATGTCATTCCATTGTCTTCTGAAATACAGTTTAGAAGATGAGAGTTCACAATTATCTTTATTTTCATTTTTCTGAATATTATCTCCTGGTTCCACCATACTATTTGTATGGCTGCTTTCATTATTGTTTCTTGGGATTTAGTTATAATGTTATTTATGCAGTTTCCATGAAATTTAGAAAATTCTTGGTAGCCATTTCTTTAAATATTTTTTCTCTCCAATTATTTTGAATTATTCAAATATTGGAAAGATTAATATATTCTCATATGTCTCTTAATTTTTCCCACTCATCTTTCATCTCCATTCTTCAAAAGTTTAGACAGTTTATATTTCGATGTTCTCAAATTCACTGTTCTCAAAATCTACCAAGTGTCTAATATTCTCTTAAGCCCAATAGGCATTTTCCCTCTGGAAATTACATTTTAGTTTTTATATAACATCCATTTCACTCTTCATTCTGTTAATAATATCTATTTAATGACCTAAAGGTTGTCTATAATTGACATTTTAAATTATTTGATGATTATTCCTTCATCTTTGTTAGTTCTAAATATTTCTATTGACTGATTTTTCTCTTGGTTGTGGGCTATATATTTTTTGTCATGTTTAGTAATATTAGATCAGTAATATAGATCATAAACATTGCAAATTATGCCTTGAATGTTTAAATTTTTGTTTAGAATGTTAGGTTATTTAAAAAAAAACAGGCAGTTAATTTCTTGGCAGATTAGATTGAACTTTTAAAGATATGTTTGTGTAGATCTAAAATAGCTTCTAATATACAGATTAGGTCTAGTTAAACCTTCCTCCTACTCTTAGTTTTATTGGCATATCTACTGAATGCATTAGCTGATACTTAAAGACTTCTGTTCTTGTCAATCAGAAGTAAAATGTCTCTTAATCTTGTGCCAGCTCCCCAGTAGATGTTATTTCCCTGGTAGTTATATTTTTTCTGAGCTTTGTGGAATCTGATTCTATATAATACATCTTGGCATTCAGTCAAGGACACAAAAGTAAAGCTTAAACAGATTTCCGAAGTTTTTTTCTGAATAGATTTATTTTCTCTAGAGTGCTATTCCGCAAATTCTGGCCATAGTGACCATTCAATCTTACATACAATTTTGCTTATTTCTAGAAAGTCATTTGGGTTTTGACTACCCTCCTGATGCTATGATATAGTGAATACCCCACGTAAAAATCCTGGACAAGTATGGGGGCTCACCTCAGTTGTTTTCCATCTTTTAGGAAACACTTCTCATAGCCAGTTGTCCAAATATGAAAAAAAGTTGTTTTTTCCTCTAGTTTACTAGTTTTTTACAATGGAAAGACTAGCTGATAGCAGTTATCTAGTCACGATCAGAGGCAGAAACTTAGATTTTATGACTACAAGTAATTTAAATATAAAGCCTCAAATAACTGCATTGGTCGGACAATTTGGAAGAAACATTTTGTTGCTATAATTTTGGTGGGAATTAAAATATGAGTCACCACTCAGTATGCAGTAAGTTATTATTACTAAGTTATTAGTATAAAGGATGTTAACATAACCTTTCAAGTGGAGTCATGCAAGCCAGCAATACAGTTACAGGAAGGGATAGGTGAGATAGCTATGTTTGTAAAAACAGTGAGGAAATGGGTAGAAAAAGTGATATCCCAATTCCACTAAATAACAAGGGCAACAATAACAAAAATAAAGAATAATGTTATTAATACGACCCACATCATCCAAAAAAAATTAAACAATGCAATTATTTGGAAAATCACTTTGAACATCTATTACGATTGCAATATGTACAAATTCATAAACCAGACAAATTATTGTAAAAACAAGACATAAGTAAGAGGATATTCCCTTGTTTAATTAAAGCAGATCAAAAGGGGGAACACAGGAAAATAACTAGGGAGCAGAAATAAAAGTAAGAACTATGGAGGAAAAGGATGCGATCATTATTAGCACATAAAGCAGGTACTTTAAGCAGGTAAAGTCACCTATTACATACAAAGTTTTGTTCAATGAGCAACTGTTTCTATGACAGTGGTCTCATAGGATAACAATGGAGATGTGAAATTTCTATCACCTCATAAATAGCATGTTAGCACTTCCAGTGGGACAAGATGTGGAGGTAGAAAACAAGTGATGTTTATATTCCTGACCTTGGGTAAGCCTAGGCTAATGTGTGTGTTTGTGTCTTTTTTAACCACCACAACAAAAAAGCTTAAAAAGTAAAAAATAAATAAAACATTTTTTTTTTTTTTTGAGACAGAGTTTCGCTCTTGTTATCCAGGCTGAAGTGCAACGGCGCAATCTCGGCTCACTGCAAGCTCCACCTCGTGGGTTCCGCCAATTCTCCTTTCTCAGCCTCCTAAGTAGCTGGGATTACAGGCATGCGCCACCATGCCCAGCTATTTTTTTGTATTTTTAGTAGAGACGGGGTTTCACCATGTTGACCAGGTTGGTCTCGATCTCTTGACCTCATGATCCACCCGCCTCGGCCTCCCAAAGTGCTGGGATTACAGGCTTGAGCCACCGCGCCTGGCCAAATAAAACATTTTTTTAAATAGAAAAAAAATTATAGACTAAAGATATAAAATATGTACATTATATGTTCATATAGCTGTACAACATGTGTTTTATGCTTATTACAACAAAGTCAAAATGTTAAAAAATATTAATTGCTTATAATGTAGTTACAGTAAGCTAGTGTTAATTTATTATTGAAGAATGAAATTTAAAAAGATAAATTTATTGTGACATGAGTCTACAGTGTTTTTAGTCTACAGTAGAGTACAGTAATATCCTAAGCCTTCACATTCACTCACCCCTCACCCATTGACCCACTCAGAGCCACTTTCAGTCCTGCAAACTCCATTCATAGGAAGTACCCTATACAGGCATAATATTTTTTTAAATCTTTTATGCCATATTTCGACTGTACATTTTGTATGTTTAGATACAAAAAATATAATTATGTTCCAGTTGCTTATAGTATTCACTACAGTAAAATACTGTACAGGTTTGCAGCCTAGGAACATAATAAGCTGTACATTCTTTTGTAAAGTGTCTGTTTATGTCCTTTGCCCACTTTTGAATGGACTTGTTTGTTTTTTTTCTTGTAAATCTGTTTTAGTTCTTCGTAGATTGTGGATATCAGCCCTTTGTCACATGGGTAGATTGCAAAAATTTTTTCCCATTCTGTTGGTGGTTGATTCACTCTAATGACAGTTTCTTTTGCTGTGCAGAAGCTGTTAGTTTGATTAGGTCCCATTTGTCTATTTTGGCTTTTGTTGCCAATGCTTGTGGTGTTTTGGTCATGAAGTCGTTGCCTACACCTATGTTCTGAATGGTTTTGCCTAGGTTTTCTTCTAGGGTTTTTACGGTGTTAGGTCTTATGTTTAAGTCTTTAATCCATGTGGAGTTCATTTTAGTGTAAGGTGTCAGGAAGGGGTTCAGTTTCTGCTTTCAGCACATGGCTAGCCAGTTTTCCCAACACCATTTATCAAACAGAGAATCCTTTTAGTATTGCTTGTTTTTGTCAGCTTTGTTAAAGATCGGATGGTTGTAGACGTGTGGTGTCATCATCACCGGTCATTAGAGAAATGCAAATCAGAACTACATTGAGATACCACCTCATGCTAATTAGAATGGTGATCATTAAAAAATCAGGAGACAACAGATGCTGGAGAGGATGTGGAGAAATAGGAACACTTTTGCATTGTTGGTGGGAGTGTAAATTAGTTCAACCATTGTGGAAGACAGTGGGGCAATTCCTCAAGGACCTAGACATAAAACTTCCATTTGACCCAGCAATCCCATTACTGGGTATATATCCAAAGGATTATAAATCATTCGACTATAACGACACATGCACATGAGTGTTCACTGCATCACTGTTTACAATAGCCCAACCCAAATGCCCATCGATGATAGACTGAACAGGGAAAGTGTGGCACATATACACAATGAAATACTATGCAGCCATGAAAAACGATGAGTTAATGTCCTTTGTAGGGACATGGATGAACCTGGGAACTATCAGTCTCACTCTCAGCAAACTGACACAAGAACAGAAAATGAAATACCGCATGTTCTCACTCATAGATGGCTGCTGACCAATGAGAGCACATGGACACAGGGAGGGGAGCATCATGCACTGAGGTCTGTAGGAGGGAAATAGGGGAGGGACAGTGGGGGGTGGGGAGTTGGGGAGAGATAGCATGGGGAGAAATGCCAGATATGGGTGATGGGGAGGAAGGCAGAACATCACACCGCCATGTGTGTAGCTATGTGACTATCTTGCATTTTCTTCACATGTACCCCAAAACCTAAAATGCAATTTTAAAAATTGAAGAAAAAAAGGAAAAAAAGAGACATAATGTTAATAAAACACATGTACAAAATATGAAAAATGTACAGTCTTCTACCGTTTGTCTGAAAAAGTTGAAAGTGAAAATATATAAAAATACGTACATGTAGGCATTTTCTAAGATGTTTGTGAAAAGGTACACAAGTGACTGAGAACATTGCTCCTAGGGAGGGCAAATGAATGGCTGAGGACAGAGATGGAGAAAGACTGTCTACCAAGTATTCATTCTAGGTTTTGATTCTTGAACCATATAAGCACATTAACTATTCAAAAATAAATATTATTTTAAAAATATTGTTTATACACTAAATAAAGTTAAGGGCTTTTAAATCTTAAAAAAAAAAAAGGCTATAACACATATATAGGTGTGTAGTAGGCTATACTCTCTTGCTTTGGGTAAGTACCCTCAAGACTTTTACACAAGGATGACATTGCCTAACAATGAATGCTTCTCAGAATGTGTCCCCAACATTAAGTAATACATTAGTTTGCTAACATTAGTACATTAGTACTAATTGTATATTCGTTTGCTAAGGCTGCCATAAAAAAGTACAGGATTGCTTAAACAAGAAGAATTTATTTTCTTACTATTTTGGATCTACAAGTTTGCAGTCGAGGTTTCAATAGGGGTGGGTTTTTTTGAGCTCTGTAATCTTGGATTACAGGTGGCCGTCTTCTCCCTGTGTCTTCGCATGGTCTTGCCTCTGTACAGATCTGTGTCCTAATAAACAGTTGTGACCTCTTTTTAACTCAGTTGCTTCTTGAAAAACCCTATATTTAAATATAGCCACAATCTGTGGTACTGCTGGTTAAGACTTCAACATAAGACATCTGGGAAGGACACAATTCTGTCCATAATGAAAGGAAATAAATTTGTGAGTTCTAATTCTGTAAATGCTCGATGTTTCTGTAGCTTCTACAGTGCTATGGAAGAGAATTTTCATGTGGGAGTTTTCTGGATTATTTTCTATATTCTTCTTCTTTTTTTTTTTTTTTTTGAGACAGGGTCTTACTCTGTTGCTCAGCCGGTACTGCAGTAACACAGTCTCGGCTCACTGCAGCCTCAATCTCTAGGCACAAGGAATTCTTCTACCTCAGTCTTCCGAGTAGCTAGGACCAGGTGCTGCTATAATTTTTAAAAAAAATGCATAAATCTATAAAGATATACCTTTAATTATTTTATTGAATATTTAGCCTACAGAAATAACATAATTTTATTTAACATAAGTGAAAGTAGAAAGTTACTATTAATATATTTTTATTCTTAACTTATTTTTGAAAAATAAGCAATGATGTTTTCAAAATAATATACTATTTCAATCCCAAGAATTATTGCAAACTTCTCATGCTTTAAGATATTCTTATTAAACTTATATAAGCAGCTTAGTTTAAGGTTGTAGGTCAGTTAGTGATAGACAAAGATTAGAGGAAAGTAAGTTGCAGAGAAACTTAGCAGAGTCATCTCTTCAAAACTTTCCAAAATATTTACGGTGGTTTCCACTTCATGGTTTCTTTAAAAGATGTTAATGGATGAATTAATAATTTTATGTGCATGTTCAAAACAATCTCAAATGTACTTAATCCAACTTAATTTATGGAATAAAATATGAAATAATCTTAAATATTTTAATATATTAATATTAATATATGTATTCTTATATAATTTTATTTGATAATTAACTTGAAAAATTTCTGTGATTGTGATGCACACTTTTCTAAATTCATGTGATATTTAAAATTCCATATACTGTGCTAAAATTAGGTGAAAGATGTTTGTCATTCTTAAGATATATGCTAAAGGAAGATTGCAATTTAATTTAACTTTAATTTTTGACATTTTACAATTAGGAACAGAGACTCAGAACATCTGAGCTGCCTATGTCATATTCATCTGGTAATAAGTTAAAGTACTTTTAAAGCAAAGCTAGTATTCTTTCCTCCATTTTTTTTTACAAAGTATTTAGTTAAGGAAGGTGGGTTTTTTTTTTTTTTACAAAGTACTTTTATTTATTATTCTTAATAGGAAAAGTATTTCTAGTTTAGGTTTGTCTAGCTTAACAATATTCAAACTGTTCCATATATATCATCTCATCTTTTCAGTATTCTCAAGCACACATTTTCGTTATATTCATTATTTATTTATTTAATAAACACATACTGTTGATGCCAACTGATGAAATAGACATTATTATTGTTCACATTTTAAAGAAGCAGAAATTGAGGTGTGAAACTTTATGTATTTGCCCAAAGTATGTGATAGTTAATGAAATTAGCATTTAAATCCAGGCAGTCTGCCTTTAGAGTAAATAAGCTTGACTGCACAATATTCAGGTATAAATGTGAATCAGTCAAAGTATGTTGGGTACATAGAGACAACCTGACTATGATAACATATGAAAAAAAAAGATGAATAGCAAAGTGGATGATCAATACTCTCAAATTTTTTCTAGATTAGACGTGTGTTGTCCATTCAAGGACAGATTTACGGGCCTATTGCAGTGTCCTTCGAATGATACATGCAAACGTTCTTTTATTTCTTGAGTTATATCAAATTATATCTTCCATGAATTTTTTCTTTACTCTCCAAGGAATACAAATATTTGTACTTAGTATTTACTTTGCCTATATTCTATATATACCACTTTCTGTCTCGACGTTTATTTAGCACATTTATTTTTTTTCTCTCTTTCTAAACATTGTTCATGTATTCACTGTTTTGGGCAAGGTCAGGTTCTTAAAATGGGTTTTAATATTTATTTCCCTACCAGCTATCATATATCTTATTTATTAAAAAAAATAAAGTATTTCATGAATTTAAATCTCATAGCTCTCATTTTGGGGCAATTAAAATTTAATGAAACAAATATTGAAGTACGTTGCAACTTAGGAGAAGATATACTTTAACATCTTATTTATATTTTGGAAGGATAATACATACTCCTGTATTACATTGTTTAAAATTTTGATTCTTGTTTTATATGATTAATTAGAGTTCATCCTTTTTTATATAAATAAATAGGATAATGTGTGAGATATGATATTCAATATAAATACTACTCTTCCATTCATTTTATTAATTAAAAAATGTCAATGATAAATTATAGTTACTTTTGCTTAGAGTATATTATTCAAATTCACAGAAGCTTCTCTGATTTCTATCTTGTTTTTCACCCATATTTTTATATATGCATTAAATTTTAATTTTTTCCTCATTAATCTGTCACTCAAAATTCTTAATTATTTATGGTGCTTATTGCTTCTTCCCATTTGTCATCAATCTTCTGCGTGTGTTATCTAAAGTGGCGAATTTTTAGGAAAAACAATAGGTGTAAAAATGTGTTTAAGGTTTTTCCATATAATTTTGTTGATTTATTTATTCTTATAAATGTGTAAATTCTTTGTAAGTGTGTAAATTTTTTTAACTAATTTAAAAGAAATATGTTTCAATTCCTTTTTCTGTTTAAATTGTAGAACAATTGATATTCTTTAAATTATTAATTCTGATAACATTGAAATTTTCAAAAAAATTTAACAATTTCCTATTTCTACAATTTACTATTTAAATTGTAGAAAAATTATTATTCAAAATATTAATTCTGCTAACAGAATTTTCAAAAAATGTATTAAATTTACCAATATATAATAATACAAAATTGGAGCAATAAAACACACGATTATGTGCAAAAGGCTTTAAATCATTATGTACAGAGTTTGTAAAAGAAAAACTGATGTCACATGTGATAGTAATAGCAGAATTAAAAAGTTTCATCAGAAATATCAAAAAGAATGTCAATGTTAGAAGTCTCATAGTCTCTTAGTCAAAACACACCACTAGTGTCTCTGCTAAAATAATGCTTGTAGCGGAATGCTTATTGCTTCCCCCTCTCACTTTTCTGTGACCACATTTGAAGAAAATTTTTAATGGAGTAGGCCTGTCACTAGTCAGTGAATAAGTTTCAAGACTACAAAGGCCGTCAGGAACCAAAACTTGGGAAGCTGACTTTTACCTCTCAGAATCATTTATTAATTAGCAAATGTATCTGACAACATCCCTTCACTGAATGAAGCTTTTAAGTGGCATTTTTCTGCCAGCCACTTCTTATTATCTTTTTCGTATAGTTACCCATTTTCATTGCTCCTAATTTATTTCTCTTGAAACAGTGATTTAAATTATGTGAAAGAAGCCTTGAGTTGAAAAATGCCTCTTTCACTTCAACTGATTATTAGGCTAGGTTGACTACACTATCATAAACACCAGGATGACCAGCCATACACATAGTTTGATGATTGTGCACAAATATCAACTGTTATTTAAAAAAAAAACCTTATATAAATTTTTTTGAAAACTTCCACAAGATTTTACAAGGATAATCTTGTAAAAATATTTAGTAAGATCCTTTGTTATTATTACACTCTCCAAATTAATCTAACAAAGTTACTTTTCCCTTCCTCTTACCTACCTCAACTTCCAATTATTTGTGACAAATACTGAAGGTATTTGACTTACTCTGATTTTATAAAATTGTTTTATCTTTTTAAATACATCGACTACAGAGAAAGTATTTGGGAGCAAGTAAGTTCACTACTGAATTTATTTAGCTAATTTCCCATCATCAGTAGTTCTAGGAGTTGTTGGGTTTTTTTCTCATAATGTAGTCTGGTCATTGCACATGTAAATTGTCTGAAAATGTAATTGTATCTGAAGAACGGTAATGCTAAAATTTAAAGAAAATTTTCTGCATGGAATTATGATCTTGAAATATCTTTAATGAATATCAAGTGTCTATCTAGTTTACTGAACATAAATGTGTAGGAGTTTGTTGAGGATGACCCTGAAATACAGTAACAGAAAATGCAATTAAATGTTAAAAGGATGTGTTGTGGATATGGTGAGAGAAATAGATGGATTCAGTCAAAAGAAGCAATTAACACAACTCTAGTTGTCTTGTGGCAATGTGACATACTTTTACTACTATGGAAGAGAGGTGATAACCTGAATAATTGTCAGACTTTTTGTCACTTGCTTTAATTACCACTCTGCATATAACCTGCTAATTCCCATGCCTAAACAAAGGTTGTGAAGAGGCAAAGGCATATATATCACATTTCTAACTAGAAAACATAATTGAAAGCAGAACTGTTAGAAGAGAGCACAATATCAGATGCTTTATTTTAAATTCCTTCAATCTCTTCTCCAATATTTCTATAACATATTTATCTAAGAAAAGTGAGAACAAATAAATCTGTATTTTCAATATGATTACATCTTTGTCATTGGCTAAAAAAATACTAGTACAATTATATAGATGAGAGAGAGACATTATCTGAAGAAAAGAATAAAAATTAGTTTTGTATAAAGGAATCCATATAAATATTTCATTTTAAATTATATATATTTAATAATCCAATAGAAAACATTTTCTTAGATCAATAGTTACAAAAGGTAGATTTTGTCTAAGTTTCTTCTGACCACACCAGAAATATAAACAAAATAGAAGTCATGTTTAATTAGGTTTTGATTGGACTAGATGTAATGATAAAAATTAAAATATGAGCTTTCCACTTATTTTTAACTAAGATGTTAAATATGCTCTATTTCTCACTTTCAAAATAAAATTTGTCAGTTGGGTTGAATACTTTCCTGAAAGAGTGTCATCGTAAAAATAATCAGACATATTGGTAGAAGGTTAAATAATGTAATTACAGTTTATATTGTCACATCTATCCAATACAATCTTGTTTCACAGTAAACCATGCATTTCATAGGTTTTATTTATAATTAAAAGTTTTAAATTTGAAATTTAATTTTTATAATTATTTGTATTTTTACTTTATTCACAATACCCTATAATAACTTGTTACAGATTGAACTGTATTGTCCACAAAAATCTATATTGAAACCCTGAACTCCAATGTGACTGTTTCAGGGCCTTTTTTATAGGTTAAATAGGTCATAAGGGTTGGGTCGTAACCTAGTATGAACGGTGCCCTTATAAGAAGAAGAGATAGTTACAGGAATGGACATACACAGAGGAGAGGCCAGGTGAGGACACGGGGAGAAGGCAGTCCAGGAGAAAGGCCTCACAATAAACCAAATCTGCCAACATTTTCATCTTGAGCTTATGGTTTCCAGAACTGTGAGAAAATACATTTACGTTGCTTAAACTACTCAATCTGTGGCATTTCTTATGGCATTCCTAGTAAACTAATACAAAATCCTAAGACCAAGTTGGTAACTTCCCTTTTTTACTACAAGGAAAATGCTACATATAGAAATCTGTAATTTCTTACTTTTGCTTAAAAATTCAAAATAGATATATACCTAAAACCAAAATGGTATTAAGTTTTAATCTCAAACAAATGACTGCCTGAGGCAGGAAAGCCAGATATTTTAGTTTCTTGTCTAAAAATGAAGCACAATAAGATGTAGGAAATCTCGGGAAACCATAGATTTCTATATACTGTCAGGGTTTGAAAGTAGAAGGCTAGAAAAATTAAAATCATGTGTAGTTTGATGTATGTCCACTGCTACTAGGAAAATGAAGGGTTGTGTATAAGGAGTATATCTGGTCTTTGAAAATGTAAGCATCTAAGCAGTTTTATTAGTAGTTTAGATAAACAAATCAGAACAGGATTTTAGATACAAGTGCACTGGAAGACTTTTCAAGAAGCTGTGTTGGATACCGTCTATTGACCTGATCCATTTCTATCATCTCCTCACAGCACTTTTCTGTATGGTGAGGGCAGAAAATCAAAGACTTCATTTCATAGATTCACTTGCAGTATTGGAGGTGAAGGATGTTCTATCAATTAGATAGGTTCATACAAGAGTTTTGAAGGGGAAATTTGGGAGGCAGCCCTTTTTAAATTTCACTAATTTTTGGCTGTTTGATGGCAACCAAATTAAGAAAATATGATTTTTTGTGTGTATGAATATGTTGCAGAGTCCAGTTTCCAACTTCTGTGGTATTTGTGTATAGTTCTGGGGTGTCAGCCACCTTCTGATTCGTTAAGAATAGTACACCAAACTCAGAGGTACAGCGGTGGCCCCCAGATGCTTTTCTGCTTCCTTCATTGTGTCAGAGACTGTAGCTCCTTTGGCTGGTCAATTTGACATATGGTATTCTAAAGTGTATAGTTCAGAGTCTACTTTTTCAATAATGCTTTGTTTTGAATCTCCTACTGCTCATAGTATTTAGTGTAATGTCTGACTGTTAGAGAAACCAAGAAGTAATTTTCAATTTTTGTATAAGATGAATTATATTGGCTTTTGGAAAAGCAATGTGATATATATATATATATATATATATATATATATATATATCTCCTGGCTTTCATTTAATAGAAAATATATAAAAGCATAATCCAATACCTCTCCAAATGTATACATGAGTAGATAAATATAACTTCCCCCAAACATGAATATGACTCTAATTTCACATATGGGGTTTCTTTTTCCTTAATCCACAAATACATTCTTATTCTACCCCTCATATGTGACATATGTTTACTTAATTGATGATCATGTAAACAAAGAGATAGACCTGGTTTCATTGTCAGTCACGCGTTTGTGACATGACATATCTACACACTTACACAAAAGGTATTAAACCTAATTTTCCCAGCTCCAGTGAAAACAGAAAATATTGATGAAAAAAAGCTATATTATCCTTTCAGTCTTTCATTCAATGCAATCACTTTCCCTCCTAGCTCAGAAACTAAAACTGCATTGAGGTACAAAACTGTTTTTTTATTGCCCTAAAAATATTTATTTATTATACCTGAAGGAAGCTTTTAAACACAACTTTTAAAAATTATTTTAATGAAAACGATATTTTACAAGGAAGGGTAAGAGCATGAATTCCTATGTTCTTGCAGCCATTGACTAGCAAAGGACACTTCATTAAATTCTGCTGGGACCTAAGTTCCATCACAATTAAAAATCAGAGGTGACCTATATGATCTCTTCAAGTGCTTCTAGTTCTAAAATCCCAGGCTTGTCTTCTGGCTACACTGTACTAGGAAGGAATATTTAAAAGGAGTATTTGAAATGATCTATTAGCTTATGGAATGAAAATGCTAAATTAGAACCCATTAATGAAATATGCACAGAAATAAGGGAGGAAATAAGACATTTTCCAAAAGAGAATCCATAAAGTAATGCAGATTTTTATTAAAATAATATCACAAATTCTCAATAAATAGTTTGAAAACTGCTTCTCCCTCCATAGTACTTTCTAAACTTGGACATGTCTTGCTATAATCCTATAGGAGAAACGCTGGTGCCTATTTCTATAAACGTTTAAAATATACTTATCTCCAAAGTTATGTGCAGTTGTTGTTTTTCTGTCTTAAAAGCAAAAAATGAAAATATCTTGAAGTCATAATTTTAAAGTTGATGATTAGAAAAGCACAATAGTGAGGAAATTTTGGCTGTTTAAAAGGTATGATATAACAAACCTTTTATCCAAGACATTTACTTTTATTAATACCTGTGGCCTCACTTTCTTAATATCTCTAGGGCTGAAATTGTTTAGATAATAAGAGGAGATAGCAGTGGCAGCAACATTTTGGAATTTATCATGAGTCTATCTAAAGTATTTTTCTCGAGTTTATTGCCTACATAAAAATGATAAACAAAGGCCTCTAAGAAGAGCTTTAGAGTGCAGATTTTATTATAAAATAATTCACAAATTATGGTGGCCAAGGTGGCTCATGCCTGTAATCCCAGCATTTTGGGAGGCCAAAGTCGGCAGATCACCTGAGGTCAGGAGTTTGAGACTAGCCTGGCCAACATGGCAAAATCCCATCTCTAGTAAAAATACAAAAATTAGCCATGTGTGGTGGGACATACCTATAATCCCAGCTACCTGGGAGTCTGAGGCAAGAGAATCCCTTGAACCCAGGAGGCGGAAGTTGCAGTGAGCTGAGATCACGCTGAGATCATGCCACTGCACTCCAGCCTGGAGGACAGAGGAAACTCTGTATCCAAAAAATAAAAATAAATAAATAAAATTTACCAGTGATTTGAATTACCAACAGGCATTCAATATTATAAATTGGTTCTCTCGAGCATGGTACAGTGCATGGTAAAGCGCATCGCCAATGGGTTATGTGTAGCATTTTCCATAAGCTGAGTTATGCACAAATTCTTCAACTATCAGAAATCTTCTAATAAATTAAAATGTATCTGTAAGTGTCAAAAATTTGAAGAAAATCTTTTTTTAACAATGTTTACATTAAACAATCAGGTTAGCCATTTGCCTTAACATACTGGTCAGTTTAGACATCAAATATAGCTGATTAATGCAATGCATTGACCAGCTGTGTGATTGAATGAACCAAAGAAGCTATCCATTTAATACCAAATATGCGCAATTTAGCTGTCATGTAATTCATTAGTTCCATTATTTTGTTTATGCCCTGGGAGCTCTCTGACCTTCTCTGCTCTGAGAGATAGCACACTCAACAACTAAACAAGCTGGAGGCGTAGTGATCACGGAAGGCTCTAACACATAAATGCGTTGTCAAAGCAAACAAGTACTTGCAAAGAATCCAAGCTGGTTTTCGTTTTTTCCTTTTTTTTTTTTTTTTGTAATTTTTCTTCATTGTAAGTAGACAGATAGTTTATGGTGTTAATGAGTCAGGTTACTAATTTTCTTTGGGCAAAGGTTGTTGACATGAAATAGTATTTTCGAATATTGGATGGCAGAAAGACAGTTTCCAAGCCAAAAAGTGTTTTATATACAAGGATCAGGGTTATGACACTAGATAGCCTCATTACTACTGGCCCTGTACACAGATAGACACATACACACTGCAGGAAAGTGGAAAAAGAAACACAGACTTTGAGTATGACAGAGCCAGTCATCAAATTTCAACCAATTTTATTTCATTTGGCTCTAAACAAATGCTGTGAAGTGTAAAGATAAGATGTCGTCCTCATATGAGATAAGGAAACTCAAATTCAGAATGAGTAAGTGGCTTGCTAATGATCATATAAATAATAAATATCAGAGCCATGACCAGTACCCAGACGTTTTTATTATTAATTTATTACTCTTCCCTTCCACTAAACAATAAGAAATCTTTCATAATTCACTTGCAAATGATCAAAGTGCCAATTTAAGCAAAAGTATTCCCTGTGCCAAAATAGCAGGTAAATAGAAAGTTGACTTGTTTTATGTGATTGGGATGCAGAGGTGACTTCTGGCATTGCTGGATCCAGAAATTTAAACAGTAAGCAACTGGTTATGCGATCTCTTCATCTCTCATCATATTTGTTTACTAGCACTTCCCCCTTTGTCTGTTTATCTCTTTATGTTGGCCTCATGCTTTATTACTTCTGACAATGCTTCTTACCTGGCAACAATTATGACAATTTCAAATCAATACTCTATTCTTTCCAGGCTTATGTTCTTCCCCACTGCTGCCTCCACACTTCTTTCTCCTCTTCCTTTGTCTTTGTCTCCAATTCCTGGCTTAGATCACGAGTCAGTCTGCAGATTCATCTATGCTCCCTGGGCTCAAACGTACCATCATTTTTTAGACTTGAGTCACATTTAATTCCCTAGCTGCAGATAATTTGACCAACAATCTTAGGAAAAATCACATGAAGAAGTGTGGTGATTCTGTCCAGACACAAGCATCAAAGTGTTTCTTGATTATATCATGTTGTCCAATAAAGAATAGTCATAAGAACTTTCATGGAATTAACATGGCATAGCAATGCATCAAATGCTGGCATTTAAACAGAAGAAAATAAATGGGGACTAAAAGGACCCTGACATACACAACATTACATACTTGACATCCAAAAAGAATAGTTGCTAACTAGTTTCAATCACACGTGCAAGTGAGTCTGGAGCACTTTAACCAATACATGCTGTTAAGGACAAGGAAACGCTTTTTCTGGTTAAAAGGAGCTTCAGGTAAAGCATGGTCCCTTAAATACAGATTCTCAGACTCAGAATAACAGCAGAATTCCATTTGTAGCTTCACACCATAAGTAAAGTTATCAAAAGAAAAGTGATATTTTGAGTTCGGTCTGCCTTCATTCTGTCCTCTTGATTTAAAACTGGAACAAGAAAATAGAGCTCTGCTATTCATTAGGCTCCTGTAAATCCCCAAAAAGATCATTGACTCTTGTCTTTCAGATTTAAATTATTAAGACATAACTGGATTGAGATATACTAGTTTCTCATATTACTGGGTAGTTTTTCTTGCTTTTTCTTTTTAAGTTCAAAAATGATTTTGAAAGCTTTCTTCTACATAGAAACGATGATTGTTGTCACAGTACTTTCCTTACTCACTTGAAAGAGAGCCCTCTAAGAAGGAAAAGTAAGCAGAAAAGACATAGCATTTCATCCTAAGCAACCATCCATCAATGCTGTTCTTAGTTTTACAGGCTTGTTCTCCCAAGGTAGAAAGATGGTTAAGATTATAATTGTGCAGTGTCCCTGAAGACACAGCCTGAATAAATTAAGTTTTAAAGCATAAAGAAGATATTTTATTCTCCCAAAGGACACAGTCTCTTCACCACTCTCAGGAGAAATCTAGCTGTTAACTACAGTCCTCACAAATTACTTAAATAAAAGAGTCTTCCTTAGTAACCAAAATTAAGTCCTAGCAACATTCATATTTACAGGCAAACCACTAACTAAACAGGTTTTCAGATGTATTAATTTTATAAGAGCATTTATACTGTCTTCAGATTGATATAGCTTCATTTCTGTTTAGGAAGTGAATGGTGATATTGCCAGGAGAAACAATATATTCTGAAAGAAAATAAATTTTTTTCTTTACGCATAAGTTTTATGATTTCACAAAGTGCCACTGACATAATAATCTTTGGTAAATACTAAGAACACTGAACATAACACATAATGAATTCTTGCTACAAATTAGTTTACTTATAGTGATAAAAGTTGCCAGTAGTTTTAAAAACTAGCCAGAGACTTCTTTCATATATTGTGCTAAATGCTGTGGGAAAAGACCGTTATTGAAATACATCAGCTTTAAATAAAAACAAATTTGAGCCCTCAATATTACTTTAGAGCATATTTTAGTTGTTGGTAAGTTTACATTGCCTTAAGGAAAACTCTGGGTAAAACTTGCCACATTTTATATTGCACATTTTAAAATGCTTCTCTTTAATATTGCTAAAATAAAATCTTGAATTCTTATTTCTAACAACATTTTTTTCTTGCATTCACAAATTTATTTATTATATTTTCCAATTACAATATACTACTTAGGTGTTGTAAATAAAACTATTTTTTCTAAAACTTTATTCAAATGAATCGAACACATAAACCTTCCTTTCTTCCTATAGAGAAAAATATCTAAAACTTTATCTTGCCAATTCATGGTCATGCAAGCAATTCCAATTTTAAGTGTGATCAATTCAGCCATAAAATTGATTCCACTCAAGTTCATTCATTTTAAATTTCTCCTGGATTGGGGGTTTCTAAGTCTATGGCCATGTGTGGCACGTATGTATTACTCCGGCATGAAGAGCGGTACAGTTCTACCACGACTGAGTCTTATCCACTGACCTCCAACATACTGCATTTTTGTTTATGTGCTCTTATTTATTAGGCAATAGGACAACGGTGGTTTGTGTCCATGGATCCACCAGTGGCCATCAGCTTCAATGTCAGCCACATACTCTGAATCCTTGTCTCAAATGATGTCTTCTGGATCTACCAGCTCATAGCAACTTTTCATTTACTCTTTCTTACCCCATAGGGATATATGGGACTCTGAGATTTGCCTGATACACATCTACCTAAGTCCCTTTCACAGGTTGAAAAGGGAGCATCAATGTTCAACTTGTATTATCCTGAGCTGTACTCAGAGTAACTAGTCACAAATAGTACTGTCATCAGATTGCCTAATTAACCTAACTATGTACTTGGATTCTCTTTGGTCAAACATTAGCTCTCTGAGCCCTCAGTTTCATTAGCCTTCAACCTTGAAATTCATCCTGTCTGTGGCCTGCCCAGCTCAGTCTTAACAAAAAGTCCCAGTTATTCATGCCCTGACCCCACCTTTAATATCTAATCAAGTTCTTCATCCTCTCTCTTTGATGTCTAAGTCTTTGGCCTGGCTTCAGCAAGAATCTTGTTAGACAAGTTCAGCAAAAATTACCCTACCCTTAATGTCTCCTCTCTGTAGTTTTTTATCCACTGACCATCCTCCAATCTTTGGCTACATACATCCCTATTTGTCCCTTCTGTTTTCAGAGTGAAACCCAATCTCCTGTTTATTGCAGTAGAGTTGACCCCTATTGTAATTGTCTTGAATAAAGCCTTCCTTACCATTTTAACAGGTGTTGAATATTTTTCCTTTAATGTTATCCTACCCCCTACCCCCAACCAGCCTCACAGCAACCTTAAGTAATACCTAGGTCTTCAAGTTGTTTATATTTAAAGCAAATGTCTTCCAATAGCTCTCTTTTTCTATAAATTTTACCTCTGTCTACCTCTGTTATTACAAGGTCTTCCAGGGTAAAGGGAGGACATTGAACTTCAGTCTATACATGCTTTTTGAAACTATTGGTATTAGTGTTGGCTTGAATGAAACCTCTATGTTCAGTATGTTA
This sequence comes from Callithrix jacchus, assembly GCF_049354715.1. Lineage (NCBI taxonomy): Eukaryota > Metazoa > Chordata > Mammalia > Primates > Cebidae > Callithrix > Callithrix jacchus. The sequence continues at coordinate 163,380,529 of NC_133504.1, read as the reverse complement.
CACTGGCTCATTTGTGGTAAACTTTGAGTGAGGACAAGAGACACAAAAAGGGAGTACTTTCTACCTTCTACTGAAGAGTAGAGTGACTATAATGAACACAAAGTATTTCAAATTAGCTAGAAGAGAGAATTTTAACTGGTTCCAACACATAGAAATGATAAATCCTCAAAGTGATGAACACCTCAAATACCTTTGGTTATTACACATTCTACGCATGTAACTAAATATCATTATGTTCCCTATGAATACGTAAAATATATCAACTTTTTTTAAGATAAAGTGTTGTTTGAAAGAGAGAGCTCTACTCAGAAAGTTACTGGAATATTCTAGGCAAGAAAGAACAGTGACATGAACTAGAGAAGTAGCATTGGGGTAGATAAGGTCAAAGTCAATATTTTTTTAATGCAGAAACAATAATATTTATTGGTGGATTGGATGAGAGGCATGAGCAGAGTGTGGAGTTTAATGTGACTCAGGTTGGGATCTGAGTAGCTAGATGTAATGTGACCTAATTCACTACAATGGTGAAGACTAGAAGAGAAGCGCGTTTCGAAAAAATGAATCAAAATTAAGAAAGCCCAGAAGGATAAGTTACCATCTTTCCAACATGGATTTCATAGGCTCCTTTGTGTGAATTACAGACAGCAACACTGGACACCTTCTACGAATATTCCCTCCTCATACCAGGGCTCTGGAAATTCTAGCAGTTGACCCATTTATCTGAGCTTCTGGAGACTCCTTTTTCTTAGCTCCGTTGTGTGGCACACAAACTGCACAACCATAGAAAACAGACCTGTGGGTTTGTATCTAAAACTGAATAAATAAATAAGACCTCCTCTATGATTATTATGATGAATAAAGATAGACTTTTATTCTCCTATGAGGCAAATAATAAACTTAACAGATTAATGTAGGTATAAAATGCACCTAATCAATTGAAAAATTATGCATTTTAAAGCCCAGGGTGTGTGAAACACTTGATAAAAAAATGCTGGTTTAGAAGGATTCTGTGTCATTATCCTTGCTATTAATTCTACTCTGTTCATTTTAATAACATTAAGTAGTATGAAAAAAAAATAAGCTATGACCCTTTATGTTTATTTGAACTATCACAGGACTCAAATATCTGCCTGATTCTACTTTGCTCAGTCGAATAAATTTGAATCATGTGTAGTCACTTTGGGAGAGTACTATTTTGTTGAAAATAAAGTTTTTTAAATGTTAATGTAATATGTGGTTAACATAATGTTCAATTCAGAGAAATTGAAATATGCCTGATATCTAGAGACAAGAAGAAAATCCTTCTTGTGTGTCCACAATAATAGAACTATGTTTTCCATTTAGAAAGTTATTAATTCGAGTAAATTTACTATTTCCCCTAAATTATTGGACGGGTTACAAAATAAATTTTTGCTAACATAACATTCAGGTTTCTGCGGCAGTAGAAAATAAGAAAACAGATTAAGGTTTAAGCATTTTTATATACCATAACTAAATGCAGCATTACTCCAGGCTACAATTGCTAGCTACAACAAATATCTTAGTTTTTCTAGTTTTGCTATATGTTTTGCTGCATCAATATGAGAACAAATTATTCAATTCTCATGCACCAATTTGGGTATAATAAACTACTGCAAAGCAAGATTTATTTCTTATGAAAGAACAAAAAATTACAAAATTATATCTACTCTCAATGTTGTTCAAATGAAAATGCTTTCGGAGGCAACTTGATTTTTAAGTTTCTCTGAATCAAGATAGAAATTAGTCAAAGGCCAAGCCATCTCTGAAAGAAACTATTAAGCCAAGTTACAGAAAAAAAAAGTGAAAAGTAAATGAATAAAAAGTTCAACTCATTTATTTTTAAAAGAAAGTTTGAGCAATATTGGACTTGGGCCTCCTGTCTGAGACCCAAGGTGGATGGAACAATAGGTAAAAAGTGCCGGTCAGAAAGGATTATGTGTGAGTATTGTTGTCATTAATCCTTACTCTGTCAATTTCAATAAATAGATTTCTTGCCTAAGGGAGTATTTGTTAATAGCTTTTCAAGTGAATTATTCACATGGATAGAAAAAAAACACATTTACTACTTCCACTCCTTGCCTTTATTTTTCCAGCCAACTCAGAAAGTATTTATAACAGCAAGTATCAGCATATTTTGAAATACAGATATGACTGAGTCATATTTGCAGAACTTACTGGCTATAAGATCTCAAGCAAATCATTTAACCTCTCTAAACCTCAATCTATGTTCCTGTAAGATTAAATACAGTTAACTCTTCAAGAACATGGGTTTGAAATGCATAGGACCACTTATATGCAGCTTTTTAATAAAAATATTAGAAACTTTTGGAGATGTGTAATAATTTGAAAACATTTGCAGGCAAACCATATAGCCTAGAAATATTTTTTTAAAATTAAGAAAAATGTATGTCACAAATGCATCAAACATATATGCATAGTAGTCTATTTTATTTTATTTTTATTATTATTTTTTAAATCCAAAAAGAATTTTATTTTTATTTTTATTTATTTATTTTTATTGCATTTTAGGTTTTGGGGTACATGTGCAGAACATGCAAGATAGTTGCATAGGTACACACGTGGCAGTGTGATTTGCTGTCTTCCTCCCTTTCACCCACATCTGGGATTTCTCCCCATGCTATCCCTCCCCGGCTCCCCCGCCCCCGCTGTCCTTCCCCTATTCCCTTTGTAGTCTATTTTATTATTTATTACCATACACAAATTCATTATAGAAAGTTAACATTGATCAAAACTTAGACACACAAACACTTACATTGTGCCATAGTGTAAATGATCAATTGTAGAGATCATCAGTAGAGAGAAATTTAAACAAATATAAAGATAGAGTGTTAAATAATAACTGCTTAAAAATAACTGTTGTACATATTATACTACTCTAACCATTTTGTAGTTACCTCCTGTTGCTATTGCTGTGAGCTCAAGTGTTTCAAGTATTCACTAATCATCTTCATGTGAGCAGTTTGTCCCTCCAGTAAATTATATATTGCAGTAAAAAGCGAAATCTTACAGTTCTCATATATTTTAAAATCATTTTTAGTGCAATAACATAAACCTGGAATAATACAATGAGACCCATATGAAGAGCCACTACTGATGCAAGAAACAGAGAAAGGTCTTAACTTCACAAGCAGCAGTTGAATTGCTTGATATATACCATAGATTCAAATCTGCAATTGTAATTTCCTGCCATTTCATGATAAATGAATCCAGCATAAGAATCATTGTAAAAAAAGTTAAAAGATATTTGTGAAGCCATCACTGCAGCTATATCAGCAGGTATTAAAAACCTTGTACTTTTTGTAATACACCTTTTTATCTTGCATTGAAATGCAGTTTTTATATGACTGAAAGATTGTTATAAGAAACAAATACCTACAAACTTTAATATGTTTCAAGAAAAACAGAACTAATATATGACAAAGCAAAAAACAAAAAAAGGTGAAGGATCTGAAGCTGGATAATCCAATGACAGCAAAGGATGGTTTGATAATTTTAGAAAGAGGTTTGGCTTCAAAATATCAAGATAACAAGAGAAGTTGTTTCTGACAACCAAGAGGCAGCAGATGATGGTTCAGATGATATTGAGAAAATTATCAAAGAGAAAAATTATCTGCCTGAACAGGTTTTTGATGCAGATGAAAGTACCATATTCTTTGAAAAAAAATACCACAAAAGACAGTTATTAGTAAAGAAGAGAAACAAGAATCAGAATTGAAGGCAGGAAGCCATAGGCTAACTTTACTGTTTTGCGCAAATACAGTCCAGTTTATGATCAGGATTTCTCTTGATGATAAAGCTGCTTACCCTTGAGCTTACAGTCTTTTGGTTGTACAACAAGAAGACCTGGACAATGGGAACACATTTTTCTGGATTGGGTAAATCACTGCTTCATCCTTGAAGTCAGGAAGTATCTCATCAGTAAGGGACTGCCTTTTAAAGTTCTTTTGATATTGAACAATGCCCCTGGCAACACAGAACTCCATGACTTCAACACCAAAGGTGTCAAAGTGGTCTACTTGACCCTAAACATAACATATCTAATTCAGCTTATAAAAGGGGGTTCATAAAGGTCTTTATGGATCATTATATACAGTACTCTATGGAAAGGACTGCCAACTGTAAGGAAGAGATCATAAAAGTCTGGAAGGATTAAACCATTGAAGGTTTTGTAAGTGTTATAAAAAATATGAAAGCCATTAAGCCTGAAACAATAAATTCCTGCTGAAGACAACTAGGTCCAGATGTTCTGCATGTATTCACAGGATTTACAATAAAGCCAATCGAATTATGAAAGAGATTGTGGATATGACAAACAGGTTAGGGATATATTAATCTTTAGAGATATTAATCTTGGAGAAATTCAAAATCAATTAAATACCACACTAGAGGAATTAACAAAAGAAGACTGGAGGGAGAGTGTTTCCTAACCAGTGCCAAACAATGAAGAATAAGAAATATAAGAAGCAGAGCTAGAAAAAAAATAATATTAGATAACCTGGCAAAAGTGTTCTGATTAGTCAAGACTGTCTTTTACTTATTTTATGACACAAACACTTCTGTGATACATGCACTAATTCTAAAGCAAATTGTGGAGGAAGAATTGGCATCATATGAAAACACTTCTAGAGAAATAGAAAATCAAAAATGTCAAACAGAAATTATGACATATTTCCATAAAGTTTCATCAAGTGTTCCTGTCTTTCCTTCCTCCCCTTCAACCTCCTGAACATTATAACTCTGCTACCACTAAGACAGTAACACCAGCTCCTGCTCTTCCTCCTTCTCTATAGTCTACTCAAGATAATTAGTATGAAGACCTTTATGACGATCCACTAACACATAATTAATAGAAAATATACTTTATCTTACTTATTATTTTAATAACAATTTTTCTTTAGCAGATTATGTTATTGTAAGAATACAGTATATAATATATATAGCATACAAAATTTTTTTAGTTTTTATTTTTTTTTTCAATTTTTATATTTTATTGCATTTTAGGTTTTGGGGTAAATGTGCAGAGCATGCAATACAGTGGCATAGGTACACACATGGCAGTGTGTTTTGCTTCCTTTCTCCCCTTCACCCAAATTTGGCATTTCTCCCCAGCCTATCCCTCCCCACCTCCCACTCCCACTGGCCCTCCCCTTTTCCCCCCAATAGACCCCAGTGTTTAGTACTCCCCTCTCTGTGTCCATGTGTTCTCATTTTTCATCACCCACCTATGAGTGAGAATATGCGGTGTTTAATTTTCTGTTCTTGTGTCAGTTTGCTGAGAGTGATGTTCTCCAGATTAATCCATGTCCCTACAAACGACACGAACTCATCATTTCTGATTGCTGCATAATATTCCATGGTGTATATGTGCCACATTTTCCCAATCCAGTCTATCATCAATGGGCATTTGGGTTGATTCCAGGTCTTTGCTATTGTAAACAGTGCTGCAATGAACATTCGTGTGCATGTGTCCTTATAGTAGAACGATTTATAGTCCTTTGGATATATACCCAGTAATGGGATTGCTGGGTCAAATGGAATTTCTATTTCTGAGGCCTTGAGCAATCGCCACACTGTCTTCCACAATGGTTGGAATAATTTACACTCCCAACAGTGTAAAAGTGTTCCTTTTTCTCCATAACCTATCCAGCATCTGTTGTCTCCAGATTTTTTAATGATCGCCATTCTAACTGGCATGAGATGGTATCTCAATGTGGTTTTGATTTACATCTCTCTGATGACCAGTGATGATGAGCATTTTTTCATATGATTGTTGGCCTCATATATGCCTTCTTTTGTAAAGTGTCTGTTCATATCCTTTTCCCAATTTTGAATGGGCTTGTTTGTTTTTTTCCTGTAAATCTGTTTGAGTTCTTTGTAAATTCTGGATATCAGCCCTTTGTCAGATGGGTAAACTGCAAAAATTTTTTCCCATTCTGTTGGTTGCCAATTCACTCTAGTGACTGTTTCTTTTGCTGTGCAGAAGCTGTGGAGTTTCATTAGGTCCCATTTGTCTATTTTGGCTTTTGTTGCCAATGCTTTTGGTGTTTTGTTCATGAAGTCCTTGCCTACTCCTATGTCCTGGATAGTTTTGCCTAGATTTCCTTCTAGGATTTTTATTGTCCCAGGTCTTGTGCTTAAGTCTTTAATCCATGTGGAGTTAATTTTAGTGTAAGGTGTCAGGAAGGGGTCCAGTTTCTGCTTTCTGCACATGGCTAGCCAGTTTTCCCAACACCATTTGTTAAACAGGGAATCCTTTCCCCATTGCTTGTTTTTGTCAGGTTTATCAAAGGTTGTATAGTTGTAGATATGTTGTGTTTCCTCCGGTGCCTCTGTTTTGTTCCATTGGTCTATATCTCTGTTTTGATACCAGTACCATGCTGTTTTGATTACTGTAGCCTTGAAGTATAGTTTGAACTCCGGTAGTGTGATGCCCCCCGCTGTGTTCGTTTTGCTTAGAATTAACTTGGCTATGCGGGCTCTCTTTTGGTTCCATATGAAGTTCATGGTGGTTTTTTCCAGTTCTGTGAAGAAAGTCAACGGTAGCTTGATGGGGATAGCCCACTATGGTCTGAGAGGCTGTTTGTTATGATTTCAGTTGTTTTGCATTTGCTGAGCAGTGCTTTACTTCCAATTATGTGGTCAATTTTAGAGTAGATGTGATGTGGTGCTGAGAACAATGTATATTCTGTGGATTTGGGGTGGAGAGTTCTGTAAATGTCTATCAGGTTTGCTTGCTTCAGGTCTGAGTTCAAGCCCTGGATATCCTTGTTGATTTTCTGTCTGGTTGATCTGTCTAATATTGACAGTGGAGTGTTAAAGTCTCCCACTATTATTGTGTGGGAATCTAAGTCTCTTTGTAAGTCGTTAAGAACTTGCCTTATGTATCTGGGTGCTACTGTATTGGGTCCATATATGTTTAGGATCATTAGCTCTTCTTGTTGTATCAATCCTTTTACCATTATGTAATGGCCTTCTTTGTCTCTTTTGATCTTTGTTGCTTTAAAGTCTATTTTATCAGAGATGAGAATTTCAACTCCTGCTTTCTTTTGCTCTCCATTTGCTTGGTAAATCTTTCTCCATCCCTTTATTTTGAGCCTTTGTGTATCCTTGCATGTGAGATAGGTTTCCTGGATACAGCACACTGATGGGTTTTGGCTTTTTATCCAATTTGCCAGTCTGTGTCTTTTGATTGGTGCATTTAGTCCATTTACATTTAGAGTTAATATTGTTATGTGTGAATTTGATACTGCCATTTTGATGCTAGCTGGCTGTTTTGCCCGTTAGTTGTAGATTCTTCATTATGTTGATGCTCTTTAGCATTTAGTGTGATTTTGGAATGGCTGGTACTGGTTGTTCCTTTCTATGTGTAGTGCCTCTTTCAGGAGCTCTTGTAAAGCAGGCCTGGTGGTGACAAAATCTCTGAGTACTTGCTTGTTCGCAAAGGATTTTATTTTTCCTTCACTTATGAAGCTCAGTTTGGCTGGATATAAAATTCTGGGTTGAAAGTTCTTTTCTTTAAGGATGTTGAATATTGGCCTACACTCTCTGCTGGCTTGTAGAGTTTCTGCCGAGAGATCTGCTGTGAGTCTGATGGGCTTCCCTTTGTGGGTGACCCAACCTTTCTCTCTGGCTGCCCTTAGTATTTTCTCCTTTATTTCAACCCTATTGAATCTGACGATTATGTGCCTTCTGGTTGCTCTTCTTGCAGAATATCTTTGTGGTGTTCTCTGTATTTCCTGCAATTGAGTGTTGGCCTGTCTTGCTAGGTGGGGGAAATTTTCCTGGATAATGTCCTGAAGAGTATTTTCCAACTTGGATTCATTCTCTTCGTCACATTCTGGTACACCTATCAAACGTAGGTTAGGTCTCTTCACATAGTCCCACATTTCTTGGAGACTTTGTTCATTCCTTTTTGCGCTTTTTTCTGTGATCTTGGTTTCTCGTTTTATTTCATTGAGTTGATCTTCGATTTCTGATATTCTTTCTTCTGCTTGGTCAATTCGGCGACTGAAACTTGTGCATGCTTTGCGACATTCTCATATTGTGTTTTTCAGCTCCTTTAATTCATTCATATTCCTCTCTAAGGTGTCCATTCTTGTTATCATTTCCTCAAATTGTTTTTCAAGGTTCTTAGTTTCTTTGCATTGATTTAAAACATGTTCTTTTAGCTCACAAAAGTTTCTCATTATCCACCTTCTGAAGTCTAATTCCGTCATTTTGTCACAGTTATTCTCCATCCAGCTTTGTTCCCTTGCTGGTGAGGAGTTTTGGTCCTTTCTAGGCAGCGAGGTGTTCTGGTTTCAGGTGTTTTCCTCCTTTTTGCGCTGGTTTCTTCCCATCTTTGTGGATTTATCCACCTGTCGTCTGTGTAGTTGCTGACTTTTCAATTGGGTCTCTGAGTGGACACCCAGATTGTTGATGATGAAGTGTTTCTGTTACTTGGTTTTCCTTCTACCAGTCTAGCCCCTTCGCTGTATGACTGCTGAGGTCCACTCCAGGCCCTGCTTGTCTGGGGTGCACCTATAGCAGCTGTGGAACAGCGAGGGATGCTACCAGTTTCTTTTTCTGCTATCTTTGTCCCAGAATGATGCCTGCCAAATGTCAGTCTTTTGGATATAGAGGGGTCAGGGAGCTGCTTGAGGAGACAGTCTGTACTTTGTAGGAGCTCAAGTGCTGAGCTGTGAGCTCTGTTGTTCATTCAGGGCTGTTAGGCTGCTATGTTTAATTCTGCTGCAACAGAACTCATAAAAAAAAAAAAAAACTTTTTTTCTCAGATGCTCTGTCTTGGAGGGATTTGGGGCTTTCCTTGTGAGTGTCCACCTCGCTGTCTTGCCCAACTAGGAGGCAGTCTAGTCACTATTTGCCTGCTGAGGGTCCGCCCTGCTGGTGTGAGGTTTGCCCTGTTGCTGCAGGCTCTGCCCTTCTGCTGCAGTCTCTGCCCTGTTGCCATGGGCTATGCCCTGCAGCGGAGTCTCTCTGTTGTACCGGGTTGCCTCGGCAATGGCAGGCTGCATCAGCAATGGGCGTGTACCTCAGTAGGGGCTGATTGCCTCGCTAATGGCGGACGCCCCTCCCCCACGGAGCTGCACTTTAAGAAAACCTCCTCACTGGGAGCGTTTGGAATCACCGTTCTGTTTGTCGCACTGTGCTACCCCAAACGCTGTGTCCCTGGGATTTCCTGGGCTGGCTCACTGTCCAAGTCCCATTCAGTCTCAAGGTCAGCCCTCTCAGGTCTCAGTTTGCCAGTTCAACAGGGCACCCCTAACAGTGCGCTTTTGTATGGAGCGCTGTGGAACACCTCTGTGCACCGGTGCAGGCCAGAGCCGCACCAGCTGCCAGCTACACCAGCCAAGACCTCTGCCTGGCGTTCCACGTCTCTTTTATACCTGGGAATTTCCCCGTTCTGTGGGCAACTAAGATCTGTCTGGAAATGCATCCCCGACTCACCCTCTCTACGCATCCAGCGAGAGCTTCAATCCTGGGTTGTTCTCACAGTGCCATCGCCGACTCCTTTATTTCTACTTCAGCATACAAAATATTTTAATACATTTTATGTTATCAATAAGGCTTCTGGTCAGCAATAGGCTATTAGAGTTTTTTGAGGAGTCCAAACATATATACAGATTTTTCACCATGCTTCTAACTTTTGCATTGTTCTATGGTGAACTGTAATTTTGTCTTTATTATGGCATAATAATCTGCACATAAAATATATTCCATTAATTCTCAAATAAACAAAAGACAATAATACTATATGATAATACACTGTATTTCTATAATTTATTAAAGTAATTGATATAAAACATTTGATTGCATAAATATGATGTTTCCATCCATTATTTCAGCACTTGAACATAAATGCCACCAGCATAGGATTTGGGATGAGCCATACTAGAGATGACATAAGATTCTGTTGGGTACTCATCATGTGATTAGTATGAACTGCTTAATCTGTTTTATTTTCCAAAATTGAATATAAATAATATCTAATCTAGTTCTTATTGTAGAGATTAAAGATAGTATATATTGGTTGTACTATGTCCTGACACATAGTAAGCATTCCATAAGTTGAAGAATTTTGTTATTGCCACTAATTATAAAACAGCTACTTACCATTTTGTCATTCCAGAGAAATTGTTATAAGATTCTCAGATAAAGGATTTATGAATTAAGGATTCATTCAGTATTTTACAATAGTAATATTTTTGTAGTTACAAAATTTATTCTGTTCTATGTTAATAGCTTTGTCACCAACAAGGAATTTTACTAAACTAAGTGAACCAGTAGTCAGTTCATCAACAATTAGTAACAGAAATTAGAATTTGTTTTCAAGTTTATTAGCTAATTCTTCAATAACCTAAGTAGTTCATCAAGGTAGCAGTTAATTATAGTTGGATGAATGTTTCTTAAAACTGAAAAATTTTTCAGGAGTAAATAAAATATCAAAGTCAAGTTAGAGTCTCCAGGAGAGCTTACGTGTTTCTTCTTTGTTCTGGAAAATTTCCCAAATGGGAAATATACACAGTACATTTTTCTGATCAGGAATGACTGTAACTTTTAAAAGTAGAAATAAAACATTGTGACCCATGAGGAAATGACAATATATGATTAAAAAATTATCCCTTGAGCAAGATTGTCTGGGAGCCAAGAGAAACCTCAATACAGGGAAAGGGTGAGAGACCCTCAGTGCTCTTTATTCTAAACATAAACAACAGTCCCAAATCAAGCAAAATAATAAAAAAAGAGTCTCAGATTCTTAAAATAGGTCTTTTGAAATAAGCCAGTCAGATAAAAATATTTTAAAAAGAATAAAACATGAATGAACAAAGTCTGTGTGATATGGAACATCATAAAGTGAAGAATATACAAATTATCAGTAAAACAGAAAGCAAAAAGACAATGGAAGGATAAGACTCCTTAAGGATGTATAACTAGAAATACTATTTGGCCTAGCAATTTCATTACTGGGATTGTACCCAAAGGATCTTATATCATTCTATTATAAAGACACATGCTCATGTAGGTTTATTGTGGCACTATTCATAATAGCAAAGACTTGGAACCAACTCAAATGCCTATCAGTGATAGACTGGATAAAGAAACTTTGGCATATATGAAATATGAAATATTATAAAATATGAAACACCATGAAATATTATGCAGCCAAAAAAAAGGATGAGTTCAGGTCCTTTGCATGGACATGGAAGAAGCTGGAAAACGTCATTATTAGCAAACTGACACAAGAACAGAAAACCAAACACTGCATGTTCTCACTCATAAGTGGGTGTTGAACAATGAGAACACATGAACACAGGGAGGGGAACATCACACACCAGGGCCTGTCAGGGGTGGGGGACTAGGGGTGGGATAGCATTAGGAGAAATACCTAATGTAGATGATGGAGTGATGGGTGCAGCATACCACCATGGCACGTGTATACCTATGTAACAAACCTGCATATTCTGCACATATACCCCAGAACTTAAAGTATAATAATAATAATAAAACCAATTTAACAAAATAATGGACAAAAACTCTCTAAATCCAGAAGAAATTTAAATATCCAGATAAAGGAGGCCCAGTCAACCCTGGACAAATGAAATCCAAAAAGTTCTTCTTATGGCACATTATAGTAAAAATGTCTACTTAATGACAGAGTATTCTAAAAACACAAAGCGAAAAGTGTCTAGTCACCCATAAAGGAACCACCAAAAGATTAACGGTGAATTTCTCAGCAGGAAACTTACAATCCAGGAGAAATAGAAGTGATTTATTTAAAGTGCTCTAAGGAAAAATAACCATCAGTGAAGGATGCTTTACCCAGAAATATTATACCATATATGATGAAGAAATAAAGTCTTACACAGACAAGCAAAAGCTGAGTGAATTCATCATCACTGGACCAAGCCTACAAGAGATGTTTTAGGATGTCCTAATCATGGATGCAAAAGAATAACAATCAGAATCATGAAAATATACAAAGGAATCAAACTCAATGGTTAAGTAAACACACAAAAGAGAAAGAGAAAGGAATACAATGGTTACACTATAAATAACCAACAAACCACAATTACAAAAAATAGGAGAAAAAAAAAACAAAAAATATACCCCAAAACCAGAAAACAATAATGAGATTAAAAAAACCTCATATCAATAGTAACCTTGATAAAAATTAATTATCCACTTTGTAGATATAGGATTAAAAAATGTGATTCAACTATATGCTGCCTATGAGAAACTGACTTCACCTATAAAGACACAAGTAGACTGAAAGTAAAGGAAGAAGAATATATATTTTATGCAAATGAAAATCAAAATAAGCAAATGTAGCTATTAGATTGGTACAAAAGTAATTGTGGTTTTTTTCCATAATGTATTTACATCAGGTAAAACAGACTTTAAAATCTGTAAAAAGTAAATAAAAGAAGGTCATTATAAGGCTATTATAATAATGACAAATATTCAACCCAGCAAGAGGAGATAACAGTTCTAAGTATATATGCACCTACACTGGAGCACCCAGATTCATAATTCAAATATTCCAACATCTAAAGAGTGATAGACTACAATAAAATATTACTAATAGTGGGGAATTTCAGTACTCTACTCTCAGCATTAGACAGAACATCAGACAAAAAAATCAAAAGAAAATATTGTATTTGAACTAGACTATAAGCCAAATGGACTTAATAGGCCTTTACAGAACATTTTATGCAACAACTGCAGAGTACATATTTTTATCATCAGCACATGAACTATTTTGCAGGATAAATACTATATTAGGTCACAGAAAAGTCTCAATAGTTTTCTTAAAATTACAAATTACATCAAGTATCTTTTCAGATTATAATTGAAAATATTAACAATCTGTACCAAAAGGAATATTGGGAAATGCTCAAGTCCATGAAAAATAAACAACATGCTCTTGAATGGTCAATGTATCAATAAAGAAATGAAGAATGAACGATGGGTCAATGAAGACATTAAGACTGAAAATATTTAAATACCTGAAAAATAAAGAGCATATTTCTGAATGACTACTGGGTTAATGAAGACATTAATATGGACCAATGATGAAATATAAGATTAACAAATTAAGAAATGTGGCCAGGCATGGTGGTTAACATGTGTAATCCAGCACTTTGGGAGGCTGAGGTGGACAGATTGCTTGAGTCCAGGTGTTTGAGACAAACCTGGGCAACACAGTGAAACACTGTCTCTACCAAAAAAAAAAAAATTAGCCCAGTGTGGTAGCACCTACCTGTAGCTCCAGCTTCTCAGGAGACTGATGCATAAGGGTGAATTGCACCCAGCAAGTCAAGGCTGCAGTGAGTCAAGATTTTGCCACTGCACTCCAGCCTGGGTGACAAAGTGAGAACCTGTCTCAAAAAAAGTAATTAAGAAATTAAAATTTAAAAATTCTCAAAACAAATAAAATGGAAACAAAGCATATCAAAATCTGTGGGACACAGGAGAATTAGTAGTAATAAATAAATATATAGAATAGTAGAAAGATGGACAAATAGAAACAGTGCTGGAGTGCAGTTCCCAGTGAGAATAAAGAGGCTGCCACAGGAGATCCCTAGGCAAGCAGGGTTTGGAGTGGTGACCTCCAGCAGTCCTACAGCAGACAGACCTTACTGTTAGAAGGAAAACTAAAAAAACAGAAACAAAGAACTTCATATCAACAAAAAGGATGTCTACTCACAAACCCCAACAAAAGTCAACAACTATAAAGACGTCAGGTAGATAAATCGGCAAAGATGGGAAGAAACCAGTGTAAAAAGGATGAAAACACCCAAGACCAGAATGCCTCTTCTCCTGCAAGAGATCACAACTCCTCACCAACAAGGGAACAAAAGTGGATGGATAATGAATCTGATGAATTGACAGAAACAGGCTTCAGAAAGTGGGTAATAACAAACTTCTCTGAGCTAAAAGAACATATTCTAACCCAATGCAAAGAAACTAAGAACCTTGAAAAATGGTTTGACAAAATGCTAACAAGAATAAACAGCTGAGAGAATAATATAAATGAATTGATGGAGCTAAAAAACGCAACATGAGAACTTCATGAAGCATACACAAGTTTCAATAGCCAAATTGACCAAGCAGAAGGAAGGATATCAGAGATTGAAGACCAACTCAATGAAATAAAACAAGAAGGCAAGATTACAGAAAAAAAGAGTGAAAAGGAATGAACAAAGCCTCCAAAAAAAAAAAAAAAAGGATTATGTGAAAAAACCTAATCTACATTTGATAGGTGTACCTGAATGTGCTGGAGAGAATGAATCCAAGCTGGAAAACACTCTTCACAGTATTATCCAGGCGAACTTCCCCAACCTAGCAAAGCAGACCAACATTCAAGTACAGGAAATACAAAGAACACCACAAAGATGTTCTTCAAGAAGAGCAACCCCAAGGCACATAATCATCAGATTCACCAGGGTTAAAATGAAGGAGAAAATGCTAAGGGCAGCCAGAGAGAAATGTCAGGTTACCCACAAAGGGAAGCCCGTCAGACTCACAGTGGATCTCTCCACAGAAACCCTACAAGCCAGAAGAGAGAATTTCATATCCAGCCAAACTAAGCTTCATAAACAAAGGAGAAATAAAATCCTTACAAACAAGCAATCGCTGAGAGATTTTGTCACCACCAGGTCTGCCTTATAAGAGCTCCTGAAGGAGGCACTAAACATAGAAAGGAACAACCAGTGCCAGCCACTCCAAAAACATACCAAATAGTAAAGAACATAGACAAAATGAAGAAACTGTATCAACTAATGGGCAAAACAACCAGCTAGCATCAAAATGTCAGTATCAAATTCACACATAAAAGTATTAGACTTAAATGTAAATGGGCTAAATGCCCCAATCAAAAGACACAGCCTGGTAAATTGGATAAAAAGTCAAAACCCATCAGTGTGCTCTATCCAGGAAACCCATCTCACATGAATGATATGAATAGGCTCAAAGGGAAGGGATGGAGGAACATTTACCAAGCAAATGGAGAGAAAAAAAAAGCAGGATTTGCAATTCTAGTCTCTGATAAAATAGACTTTAAACCAACAAAGATCAAAAGAGACAAAGAAGGGCATTACATAATGGTAAAAGGATCAATTCAAAAAGAAGAGCTAACAAACCTAAATATATATGCACCCAATACAAGAGCACCCGGATACATAAACAAGTTCTTAAGGACCTACAAAGAGACACAGACTCTTACACAGTAATAGTGGGAGACTTTAACACTCCACTGTCAATGTTAGACAGATCAAACAGACAGAAAATCAACAAGAATATCCAGGAATTAAACGCAGATCTGGAGCAAGTGGACGTAATAGACATCTACAGAAATCTCCACCCCAAATCCACAGAATATACCTTCTTCTCAGCACCACATCACACCTATTCTAAAATTGACCACATAGTTGGAAGTAAATCAATCAATCCTCAGCAAATGCAAAAGAATGGAAATCATAACAAACAGTCTCTCAGACCACTGTACAATCAAATTAGAATTTAAGATTAAGAAACAAACTCAGAACTCCACAACTTTGTGGAAACTGAACAATTGGCTCTTGAATGCTGACTGGATAAACAATGAAATAAAGGAAGAAATAAAGATATTCTTTGAAACCAACAAGAACAAAGACACAACATACCACATTCATTGGGACACATTTAAAGCAGTGTCTAGAGGAAAATTTATAGCAGTAAATGCCCACAGGAGAAGCAAGGAAAGATCTAAACTCGATAACCTATCATCAAAATTGAAAGAGCTAGAGGAGCAACATCAAAATAACTCAAAATCTGGTAGAAGACAAGAAATAACTGAGATCAGAGCAGAACTGAAGGACACAGAAACACAAAAGCCCTTCAAAAAATAAATAAATCCAGGAGCTGGTTTTTTGAAATGATCAATAAAATAGACAGACCAGTAGCCAGATTAATAAAAAAGAGAAGAGAGAAGAACCAAATAGATGCAATAAAAAAATGATAAAGTGGATATCATGACAGATTCCACAGAAATACAAACTACCTTCAGAGATTACTAAAACAACTCTTTGCACGTAAACCAGTAAACCTGAAAGAAATTGATAAATTTCTGGACACTTGTACCCTCCCAAGCCTAAACCAGGAAGAAGTGGAAACCCTGAATAGAACAATAACAAGGGCTGAAGTTGAGGCAGCAATTAATAGCCTACCACACAAAAAAAAGCCCAGGCCCAGATGGGTTCACAGCTGAGTTCTGCCAGACATACAAAAAGGAGCTGGTTTTCCACCATGGAATATTATGCAGCAATCAGAAATGATGAGTTTGTGTCGTTTGTAGGGACATGGATGAATCTGGAGAACATCATCCTCAGCAAACTGACACAAGAACAGAAAATGAAACACCGCATATTCTCACTCATAGGTGGGTGATGAAAAATGAGAATACATGGACACAGAAAGGGGAATACTAAACACTGGGGTCTATTGGGGGGAAAAGGGGAGGGCCAGTGGGAGGGGGAGGTAGGGAGGGATAGCCTGGGGAGAAATGCCAAATGTGGGTGAAGGGGAGAAGAAAAGCAAAGCACACTGCCATGTGTGTACCTACGCAACTGTCTTGCATGCTCTGCTCATGTACCCCAAAACCTATAATCCAATAAAAAATTTAAAAAAAAAAAGATAAAAAAAAAAGGAGCTGGTACCATTCCTTCTGAAACTATTCCAAAGAATCAAAAAAGAAGGAATCCTTCCCAGATCATTTTATGAGACCAACATTATCCTGATACCAAAACCTGGGAGAGACTCAAGAAGAAAAGAAAACTTCAGGCCAATATTCATGATAAACATTGATGCAAAATTCTTCAATAAAATACTGGCAAACAGATTGCAACAGAGCATCAAAAAGCTTATCCATCATGATCAAGTAGGCTTCATCACAGGGGTGTAAGGTTGGTTCAACATACGCAAGTCTATAAATGTAATTCACCACATAAACAGGACCAAATACAAAAACCACATGATTATCTCAATGCAGAGAAGACCTCTGACAAAATTCAACATCCCTATATGCTAAAAACTCTCAATAAACTAGGTATTGATGGAAAGTATCTCAAAATAATAAAAGCTATTTATGAGAAACCCACAGCCAATATCATATTGAATGGGCAAAAGCAGGAAGCATTTCCTTTGAAATCTGGCACTAGACAAGGATGCCCTCTCTCACCACTCCTATTCAATATAGTATTGGAAGTTCTAGCCAGAGCAAAATAGGCAAGAAAAAGAATTAAAAGGCATTCAAATAGGAAAGGAGGAAGTCAAACTGTCTCTATTTGCAGACAACATGATTGTATATTTAGAAGACCCCATCTTCTCACCCCAAAATCTTAAACTGATGAGCAAATTCACCAAAGTCTCAGAATACAAAATCAACCTGCAGAAATCACAAGCATTCCCATACACAAATAACAGATTAACAGAAAGCCAAGTCAAGAGCAATCACGATTGCTACAAAGAGAATAAAATACCTAGGAATACAACTAACAAAGGATGTAAAGGACCTCTTCAAGTAGAACTACAAACCACTGCTCAAGGAAATTAGAGAGGACAAAATAAGATGGAAAATTATTCCATGCTTATGGTTAGGAAGAATCAATATTGTGAAAATGATCATACTGGCAAAGTAATTTATAGATTCAATGCTATCCCCATCAAGTTACCTATGACCCTGTTCACAGAACTGGGAAAAACTACCTTAAAGTTCATATGGAACCAAAAAAGGGCCCACATAGCCAAGTCAATTTTAAGCAAAAAAAGAACAAAGCTGGTGGCATCACGCTACCTGACTTCAAACTATACTACAAGGCTACAATAATGAAAACAGCATGGTACTAGTACCAAAATTGAGATATAGACCAATGGAACAGAACAGAGACCTTGGAGGCAAGGCCACTCAACTACAATCATCTGATTTTTGAAAAACTTCATGAAGTCAAGCAATGGGGAAAGAATTTCCTCTTTAATAATTGGTGTTGGGAAAACTGGCTTGCCATATGCAGAAAGCAGAAACTGGGCCCCTTCCTGACACCTTACACTAAAATTAACTCCAGGTGGATTAAAGACTTAAACATAAGATGTAACACCACAAAAACCCTAGAAGAAAACTCAGGCAAAGCCATCCAGAACATAGGCATAGGCAAGGACTTCATGACCAAAACACCAAAAGTATTGGCAACAAAAGCCAAAAATAGACAAATGGGATCTAATTAAACTCCAGAGCTTCTGCACAGCAAAAGAAACAATCATTAGAATGAACAGCAACTAACAGAATGGGAAATAATTTTTGCAATCTACCCATCTGACAAAAGGCTAATACCCAGAATCTACAAAGAACTAAAAGATTTACAAGAAAAAAAGCAAACAAACCCATTCAAAAGTGGACAAAGGACATGAACAGACACTTTTCAAAAGAAATATATATGAGGCCAATAAACATGAAAAAATGCTCCTCATCACTGGTCATTAGAGAAATGCAAATCAAAACCATATTGAGATACCATCTCATGCTAGTTAGAATGGCGATCATTAAAAAATCTGGAGAGAACAGATGCTGGAGAGGATTGGAGAAATAGGAACACTTTTATACTGTTGATGGGAGTGTAAACTAGTTCAACCATTGGGGAAGACCGGGTGGTGATTCCTGAAGGACCTAGAAATAGAAATTCCATTTGACCCAGCAATCCTATTACAGGGTATATATCCAAAGAATTATAAATCATTTTATTATAAAGACACATACACACTCATGTTCATTGTGGCACTGTTTACAATAGCAAAGACCTGGAATCAACCCAAATGTTCATCAATGATAGACTAGACAAGGAAAATGTGGCACATATACACCATGGAATACTATGCAGCCATGAAAAATGATGA
The DNA here is from genome assembly GCF_049354715.1 of Callithrix jacchus. NCBI lineage: Eukaryota > Metazoa > Chordata > Mammalia > Primates > Cebidae > Callithrix > Callithrix jacchus. Next base: position 163,361,560 of record NC_133504.1, on the reverse strand, counting down.
GGTTGTGTCCTTTGTAGGGACATGGATGAATTTGGAAACCATCTTTTTCAGCAAACTGACACAACAACAGAAAATCAAACACTGCATGTTCTCACTCATAGGTGGGTGTTAAACAATGAGAACACATGGACACAGAGAAGGGAACATCACACACTGGAGTCTGTTGGGGGGAACTAGGGGAGAGACACTCGGGTGCAGAGAGTTGGACAGGGATACCATGGGGAGAAAGGCTAGATATAGGTGACAGGGATAGAGGTAGCAAATCACATTATCATGTATGTACCTATGCAACAATTCTGCATGTTCTGCACATGTACCCTAGAACCTAAAGTGCAATTACATTTATATATATAAAGTGCAATTATATATATTATACATATATATATAAAGTATACAGCAATAAATGCCTACATCAAAGAAGTAAAAAGTTTCAAATAAATAATCTAATCATGCAAGAAAACTACAGGCCTATATCCTTGAGAAACATAGAAGCAAAAATCTTCAACAAAGTACTAGCATACTGAATTCAATGGCACCTCAACAAACAATACAGCAAGATCAAGTGACACTTTCAGTAGGGCTGCAAGATGATCTAACATTCGCACACCAATAAATGTGATAAATCACATAAAGATAATTAAAGACAAAAACTATATAATCGTTTCCATAGAGGCAGGCAAAGCATTTGATAAGCACCCTTTCATAATGAAAACTCAAAAAACTAGGCATATAAAAAACATACACCATAAAAGCCATTTATGGCAAACCAACAACTAGCATCATATTGAATGAAAAAAAGTTGAAAGCCGTTCCTCAAAGTAACTTGGTTAGTTCTATACTTCCCCATGTGATTCAATTTGGTTACATTATTCATATGTAATCCAGATGCTTTCTTATGTGACATTTTAGCTTCCTCTCATTTACTGCTTGAGTTTTCATGCTTAGAGAGTGCAGTTTATACAAGTGTCAATTTATGTTTGTACAGTAAGTCGATGGACGGATGGATGGATTGATGGATGGATGGATGGATGGATGGATGCAAAAATATTTTCAAGAAAGTTTCTCTATCGTGTCTCTCATATCATAAATTTATTTTGGTGATTAACAGATATGTTTTAGCATGTTCTTTAAAGATTATTGTGCATAAATGATCTCTCAGTAGCCTGTGTGTGTGTGTTTGCACTTGTGTTTGTATGAGAGAGGGAGATGGGTCAGGGGACAGTGAGAGAGAGGAGAATGCAGGAGATGGAGAGGGAAGAAACACTTCAGATGCTGATGTTTTTCTCTTTTATTGTATCCTATGGCCAAGTGCCACTAGGTTTATTTTTATTGACTGTTCCCTGAGAACTTTACATTTTTTTTCACATGTCATACTAATTCATTTGTCCTTTGGGAAAGAGTCAAGCTTTCAGAGAGAAAGAGTTGAGTTGCTACATTCCTGGCTTAGTTCTCCATATTAAACTTTCTATTGACATAATAAAATACATTTTTCCTCAATATAAATGGCAACATTCAATAACTTCACTTGCTAGCAAAGACAAACTTTTGAATGTAAAATGCTGGCTGAGCAAACAGTAGATTAATTTTGTTGCATTATGGCCTAGACACTCAAAGTTTGTCAGGAGAGTAGATATTCAGATACAGCAAGAGGAATGTGAGGTGAGTGAGGTACTTGCCTGAGTCATGAGATTTGAAAAGGAAGAATATATTACATGAAAGACGTAAACAATATTTTAACTTATTACACTAAATGTTCCATTTGCCTAAGGCTTAAACATAGTTAATCAAGTTTCTGTTGATCCAATATGGATCTAAATTTTTAATATTGTGTTCATTATGACTTATTAATTTTAATATTGCATTAAATTTAATTTATCTTGAATGCTGAATTTTTGAGGTACCCCCTTAAATTTTGGCAGAGAGGTAAGTTTCTGATCTATGTCACCTGCCTGTAGCACAGCACTGCTAAGAGCCTTCCTTTTTTTATGTACTTGATAATTATAAGATAATCCAAAGTGTATGTGTGTATGTGTGTTTGTGTTTGTGTGTGTCTGTGTGTGTACACACATACACATGTAAGACTAAATATCAACATAAACTAACATAAACAGTCTGTCTTCAAATAAACTATTTTCTTTTACAGAATATGTCAGAATATAAACATTTACAAAATATTGGAATCAATTATTTCAATAACGAATGGCAAAAATCACAGTACTCAAAATCAAACAAAAATTATTAAAGAAAATTTATGAGGCTTTTGGAACTCTTTTGAAAGAAACATACGAGAATTCTATTATAGAAGTGAAGGCATTAATTATAGATTTCTTGTCAGAAGAGATGAATGCATGTCTAACAATGATGTAAGAGGGACTCTACATTAGCCAATTCTCTTATCCTATTCTGCAGGGATTTCCTTTTAAGTTTTACATTATTAACGATAAAAGAAATACAAATCCCTGGCTGCCCAGATTGCTAAATCTTACTTTAAATACCACCCAGATACTTTGAAATCTCAAGTGTCTTATGATTAATATCAGTTTCTGTTACAGTACATTTAGGAGTTGATACTAATTCATTCTGCTTTATATTGCCCCAGCTTCCCACTTTATGATCCAATAATCTTGCCTTAAATAAAATCATATTTACCCCTACTAAATTATCTACAACTAAATATGTAGAAAACAAATCATTTTCTTATAGTCCTATAGTCTATCAATTTTATGTAACTGAGACAGCATTTCCTCTGAGAGTTTCCATTTCAATACTTAAGAGCTTTAATTTCCACTTTAAAACAAAATGAAAGCAAAGTGCTGTCCTTAAAGAAGCATTTCCTAAATTGTTATTAAAAAAGGGAATAGTACAATATTAACATCACATGACATCTGAACATCACAGAAAATGGCAGTTTGAAAGTTCAAGAAGTTGTTCCCTTTACTGAGACAACTATTGAGTGGGCAAGAACTGTCTAAAGTAACTATTCTGGAATTCTAGAGCATAATTGAATACTTGCAGGATATCAGTGATTGTTTGACAAGGAGTACTCAGAAATATCAGTGAATTTTGAGCTTCCTCTTGTGGTTGTCATACCCCATCTGCAGGCCTATGGAGACGTCAGGCCACAGTGTAGTGTAATACACTGGTGTCAGGGTGAGCAAAAAGAATTTCTCCTCCAAGAGTTCATGTTTTGAATTTTGATTGCTACTATTGATTGTGGAGATGCTGATACAGATGAAGAACACTAACTTATCATACAGATTGAAGGAGTCATTGGTGGGAGGGAATTTAAAGAGATAGACACTCTTTTTAATATATATTTTTTTCTTTTTTCTTTTTTTTTTTTTGAGACGGAGTTTTGCTCTTGTCACCCAGGCTGGACTGCAATGGTGCGATCTCGGCTCACTGCAACCTCCGCCTCCTGGGTTCAGGCAATTCTCCTGCCCCAGCCTCCCAAGTAGCTGGGATTACAGGCACGCGCCACCATGCCCAGCTAATTTTTTGTATCTTTAGTAGAGATGGGGTTTCACCATTTTGACCAGGACGGTCTCGATATCTTGACCACGTGATCCAACCGCCTCGGCCTCCCAAAGTGCTGGGATTACAGGCTTGAGCCACCATGCCTGGCCTATATTTTTTTCTTATTGGACAACCATTTAAGGAAATCTCTATCAGGTTATTTGCTAACTGAGGAGACAGCACAACTGAGACTTTGGTGGACCAGACATAACAAGGAGTGTAGCCTTTCTGAAAGTGGTTTGGAAAAGTCACTGAACAAATTGACAATTTGAGCATTCATCAGTTAACAACAGTGATCCTAGGAGAGGGGGAAAATCTGATCTCGAGTTTACCACATTATAATATTTCAAATGTTCAATTATCACTAAAATATTCCAAGCTTACAAAAATTATGAAATCATTAAATTATTACTCCTTCTAATAGAAAAACAAATAAACAGAAGCCATGCATGAGAAGTGCAGACATTGAATCTATTCAACAAAAACATTAAATTATCAGTCTTAAGTATGCACAAAGGTGCATGGACACAGGAGGAAACCACAGACACAGAAGCAAAGGAAATTAAAAGCACAATACATAGACATCAAGAGAATGTTAACAAATAGATAATCTTATAAAAGGAAGCAAAGTAATTGTTCTTGAGCTGAAAAGTACAGTGTTTAGATAAATTTTCACTGGACAAATTGAAAAACAGTTTTAAGCAGGCAGAAGACAGAAGCAGAGAATTTACATGTAGGACAAATGAAATGACCAGTAGAAGAAGGATTAAAACAAGAAGAATAAAAGAAAACAATAATATTTTAAAAACCTAGGCTAAGGTACTTATGGTACACTATCAAGCATACCAGCATAAGCTTTATGAAATTTCCAGAAGGAGATTAGAAAGAGAAAGTGTAAGAAAGAATATTTGAAGAAATAATACATGGAAAATTCACAAATTGTGTGGTGGATGCCAATCTGCACATGCAAGAAGATGAAAATGCTCCTAGGATAAACTCAAAGAGATCCACACCAAGACACACCAAAATCACACTATCAAAATTCAAGCACAAAGGAAGTTTTGAAAGCAATGAGACAGAGGTAAGTTTTCATGGGCAAGAGACCCTCAATTAGATTAACAGCTGATATCTCATCAGAAACAATGGAAGACAGAGAGCAGTGGGGTGATATACTTAAAGGGATAATTTAACAATTAGCTGTCAAACAAGAACTACATGTGTGGTAAAATTGTTCTTCAGAAGTAAATGATAAATTAAGATATTGTAAGCAAAAGATAAGGAAGTTTACTATAAGAAATGCCCTACAGAGAATGATTTAGGCTGAAATGAAATACCTAAAGCAATATGAAGAAATTAATATTACTGGTATAGGTAACTGCACATGTAAATATAACACTAACTTTATTATGTTTTTGTAAACAGCTTTATTTTTTACTATATAATTCAACAGACCTACACATGTAATGACAATGACCAATCCATATTAATGGGCACAAAATGTAAAAGATATAATTTGTGACAATAACAATGTTAAAGGGAGGAATGATGTTGGACAGAAGGAAAGTTAATGTATGTTATTTAAATTAAATTAGTATAATTTAAACCAGATTATAAATGTAGGATATTATAAATGTAAGATATTAACAGAAATCCCCATGGAAACCTCTACAAAGGTAATTAAAATTATGCAGAAAGGAAATAAAGTGGGAATCAAAATGGTACACTAGAAAACATCAGTCAAAATAGATATTTTTAGAGAAATTAGGAACCAGAAATTGTATAGGAAATATTGAAGATAAATACTAAAATGATAGAAGCAAGTTCCTCATTATCATTATTCACTTCAAATCTAAATGTATTAAATTCATGAGTTCAAAAATAGAGATTAACAGAAAGGACAAATAATATGATTCAACAATGTGTAGCTTTTAAGAGATTCACTTTAAATCTAGAGACACAAATAGGCTGAAAGTGAATGATGGAAACATATATTTATCCAAATGGTAACTTAAAGAGAGCTAGGGCTATATCAATATCAATAAAGTAGTTTTAAATAAAAAATTGTAATGGCTTTAAGTAAAAATGACATTTTTTATAAAAGTTTTAATTCATCGATGATATAAAAATTGTATAGATCTGCAAGGCCAGAGTTATCCAGATGCCAGAGCCAGATAAAACATCATTAAAAAACTACATAAGATCAACATCCCTTATAAATACAGAAAAAAACATTTTAAGAAAACTCCATAAGATCCAAATCCCTTAAACACATTGACGCAAAAGTCTTGAACAAAATATAAGCAAACTGAATCAAACAAAATATTACATTGATTACACACTATGACCAAATGGGGTTTGTCAAAAAATATAATGCCTCCTAGGCATGTAGAACTGTATGTCCAATAAAACTCTTTCTTTTGTAAACTTCCCAGTCTTGGATATGTCTTCATCAGCAGCACAAAAGTGGACTAATACAGTAAATTGGTACCAGGAATGGGCCACTGCTGAAAAGATACACCAAAATGTGGAAGCAACTTTAAAACTGGATACCAAGCAGAGATTGGAACAGTCCGCAGGGCTCAGAAGAAAACAGGAAAGTGTGGAAAAGATTGGAACTCCTTTAAGACTTGTTGAATTGCTTTTATCAAAATGTTGATAATGATATGGATAATGAAATTCAGGCTGAGGTTGTCTCAGATGGAGATGAGGAATGTGTTGGGAATTGGTGACTCTTTTTATGATTTAGCAAAGGGATTGGCAGCATTTTGCTCCTGCCCTAGAGATCTGTGGAACTTCAATCTTGAGAGAGATGATTTAGGTGTACCTGGTGGAAGAAATTTCTAAGCAGCAAAGCATCCAAGAGATGACTTGGATGTGTTGGAGGCATTCAGTTTTTTAAGGGAAAGAGAGCATAAATGCTCAGAAAATTTGCAGACTGACAATGCAATAGAAAGAAAATCCCATTTTCTGAGTAGAAGTTCAAGCCAGCTGCAGAAATTTGCATAAGTAACAAGGATTTAAATGTTAGTCTTCAAGACAATGGAGAAAATATCTCCAGGGCATGTCACAGGTCTTCATGGCAGCCCCTCCCATTACAGGCCCAGAGGCGTAGAAGGAAAAAATAGTTTCCTAGGCCAGGCTTAGGGTCCTGTGCTATGTGCATCCTTGGGACTTAATATCCTGCATCCCTGGCACTCCAGCCATGACTGAAAGGGGCCAAGGTTCAGCTCAGGCTGTTGCTTTAAAGAACGGAAGCCCCAAGCCTTGGCAGCTTCCACATGTTATTGAGCCTGTGGATAGGAGATAAGTATATGGGCGATTTCTCCCATACATTTCTTATGATAGTGAATAAGTCTCATGAGATGTGATAGTTTTAAAAAGAGGAGTTTCCCTGCACAAGCTATGTTCTTTTGTTTGCTACCATGTAAGATGTGCCTTTCACCTTTTGCCATGATTGTGAGGCCTCCCCAACCATGTGAAATTGTAAGTACAATAAACCTCTTTCTTTTATAAACTGCCTAATCTCAGGTATGTCTAAATCAGCAGCATGAAAAAAAGACGAATTCACCTTTATGTTAATAGAATGAAGAAAAATTAAACAAGTGATAATCCCAGTCAACGTAGAAAAAGCATTTAACAAAATTCAACTCCACTCAATAAAATAGTCAGCAAAGTAGGAATAGATGGCAACTTCCTTAACATGATAAAAAAAATTTTAAAAATTATAAAACATTTACAGTTAACGTGCTGAACCATGATAATTTGAAACTTTTCTTTTAAAATTAGGCATATTTTACCTGCCGGTATTCAACATTGTAATGGAAGTACTAGCAGAGAAATTAGACAAGAGAAAAAAATAAAAGTCATCCAGATTCTAAACAAAGAGGAAAAGTTGTCTCTAATTGTAGATGGCATAACTAATAGAATACACAAAAATCTACTAGAGCTAATAGTCAAGTTGAGAAAATTTGTGTGATTCAAAATTAACACGCAAAAATCAGCCAGGCTTCTATATAGTGACAACATAAAATCCAAAAGGGAAATTAAGAAAGCATCCCATTTATAATAGCATACAAAAGAACAAAATAGTTATTAATAAATGTAACCAAGAAAGTGAAAGACAATGAAAACTGCAATCAATGCCAAAAGAAATCGTGAGTTCTATAAAAATGGAAAGTATTTTATGTTTATAGAATGGAAGACTTGATATTAGTAGAATGTGTGATAGTTAATTTTATGTGTCACTTTGACGTGGTAAAAAGGTGGTAAAACATTATTCTGGGTGTATCTGAGAGGATGTCTCTGGAAAATGTAAATATTTGAAGATGTCCTCTTATCAATATCTGGGCCCTCATTAAATCTCTTAAGATATAACAGAAAGGTGGAAAGGCAACTTCTTTCTCTCTCTCTCCTTGAACTGAAAAATCCATCTTCTCTGATGTCATGCCTGTGACATCAGAGCTTTCAGTGCTCTGGAATTACATTAGCAGTTATCATCCCCATTCTCAGGAGTTCACCCACGGGCTCGACCTAAATCAGCTCCACTGGTGCTCAGGTCCCTGGACTCAGATTAAATTACCCCACCAGATTTATTGGGTCTCTAGCTCTCACATGATTGTGTTTTCTTGGAAAACTAAAAGTAATAGAGATCTCCGTACTCCTCCAGGCAATTTATAACTTCAGTGTAATGTCCCTACTTTCCAATGTCCTTTTATGCAAAAATTGAAAAGTAGATCTTCAAATTTATGTGAATATTCAATGGGTCCCAAAGAGCCAAAACAATCTTGAAAAAGGATAAAATAGAAGGACTCATACTTCCTTTTTTCAAGATTTGTAACAAGGATACAGTAATCAAAACAGTATAGTACTGGCTTAAGGGATGCCATACAGACCATTGAAATAATGTTGAGAGTCCAGAAATCAACCCAACCTGATTCTCAAGGAGAATGCCAAGACCATTCATAGAGAACAAATAGTTTTCTCAATAAATGGTGCCAAGACAGCTGGATTTCCACATGCAGAAGAATCAATCTTGATCCTACTTAACTTGATGTCTTAGTCCATAGTGGCTGCTCTACCAAAATATTGTAGACTGGGTGATTTATAAATGGCAAAGTTTATTTCTCATGGTTCTAGAGACCAACAGCATCTAAGATCCAGACATCAGCCAATTTTCTGCCTGATGAGAGCCCAATTCCTCATCAACAGCTGTTTTTTACTCTAATGTCCCATGACCAAGGGGTAAAAAGTTTCCCAAGGACATTTTTAATTACAGAATTAATTCCATTTGTAAGACTTCCACCCCCATGGTCCATTAATCTCCCAAAGCCCCCAACCCCTAACACCATCACCCTGAGGGTGAAGATTACAGCAAATAAATTTTTGGGAACATACATAATCAGACTATAGCATACAATATATAAAAAATAAATTCAAAATTGATCAGTAACATATTTAGATGTTAAAACTATAAAACAATCAGAAGAAAACATAAAATGTCTTCATGACCTTGGATATGGCAATGGATTCTTAAAAGCACAAGTACAAAAGCAAATAAAAATAAATTGCACTTTAAAAACCTCAAAGCTTTTGATAAATAAAAACCATTCACAAGAATCTGAAAACATACAGAAATGGAGAAAATATCTGTAAATCTGATATCTGGTAAGTGCTTAATATTCAGAATATAGAAAGAACTCTTACATTTAAACAGCAAAAGAGTAACAATCCAATTAAAAAATGGGAAAAGGAATGAAATAGGCATTTCTCCAAAGAAGTTGTACAGATGGCCAAGAAGCACATGAAAAGAGCAATCATTGATCATGAAGGCAGTACATATTAAAACCAAAATGAAATACCACCTCACATAACTAATACGGCTTTAATGAAGAACATGAAAAAAAGTATTGGTGATGATTACAAGAAACAGGCACATTCTGGTGGGAATGTAAATCATGTAGCCACTGTGGAAAATAGTTTGGTGGTCCCTTAAAAAGTAAAACAAAATACTCTGCCATTTTACTTGTAGGTATATATCTGAGAGACAGACAAAAAAAAAAAAAATATATGTCCACACAGCAGCTTGTTTACAAATCGATATAACAGCATTATTCATTATCCAGAAGGTAAAAATAACTCAAATATCTCTCAATGGATAAATGAACAAACTACAGTTTTCTCAGACAACAAAATATTATTCAGTCAGAAAAAGGAATAAAGTACTAATACATGTTACAACTTGGATAAACATTAAAAGCATATGTTAAGGAAAAAAACGCATCACAAAAGTCTCATATTTATGGCCTGTCATGGTGGTTTATGACTGTAAGCCCAATGCTTTGGGAAGCCGAGGTGGGTGAATCATTTGAGGTCAGGGGTTCAAGACCAGCCTGGCCAACATGGTGAAACCCTGTCTCTACTGAATATTTTTTAAAAATAGCCAGGCATGGTGGCAAGCACCTGTAATCCCAGCTAACTGAGAGGCTGAGGCAGGAGAATCACTTGAACCCAGGGAGCGGAGGTTGAAGTGAGCTGAGATAGTGCCACTGCACTCCAGCCTGGGCCACTGAGCAAGACTTCATCTCAAAAAAAAAAAAAAAAGTCACATATTTGCATGATTTCTTTTATATGACAACACAAATTCTTAGAGACAGAGAACACATTATCGGTTACTAGGGCTAAAAGGAATGGAGAATGGGGAATAATTACTTAATAGGTATGGGATGCTTTTATAGGACGATGAAAATTTTCTAAAATTAGAGAGATTTCATGTTTTCAGAACATTATAAATACACTACTGCTGAATTGTACCCAAAAATCTGCTGAATCATAACTTTAAAATTGCTCATCATAATATAAATATGACCTCAATTAAAAAAAATTAAAAGCCATATGATACACAGTATTTATTGCTATAATCTCCTCTAAGCTTAGGACCCATTACATCAGAATAGATTGCATATGTGTTTTACAGATTATTTCTATTCTTCTATCTCAATTGTTTAATTGGCTATAGAACCAACTCTAAAGCTTCCAGTAAATTTATTTTGCTGAGAAGAATATTGAAAAATAATATCAATTCAGAAAGCTATTTTCTTTATTAATTCTATATGTAGCAGTAATTATGTTCCTGAGGTACCAAATGCAATAGAAAGAAATGTTGGTCATCGAATAATATTTATCATAGATTATTTAAATACTAGCTTCTGAAATTTCTATCTATTAAGCACAATCATCAGCATAAAATAGGTTTTTAATACCTATTTCTAGATTACATTCCAGTCTGGGCAATAGAGCAAGACTCCTGTTCTCTCTCCCCCTTTTCTCTTTCTCTTTCTTTCTTTCTTAAAAAAAAAAAACTTGTCTAGTTCCATAAAAAAGTTTATTGATGTTCTTAGTGGGATTGCACTGAATTTGTAAATTAAATAAGAAGAAACTTATATTTTTACCATGTTGAGGCATCCTAAACAGGAACAAGTGATGTCTTTTCATTTATTTCACTTCTATTTGGGCATCTTTCAAAAGTGTTTAAAGTTGTTCTTATATAGGTTTTGTATATTTCTTGTTACATTTATTCCTAAGGATTTCATTTTCTTTGTTGCTATATAGAGTTTTCTCCTTGATTATATTCTCTAACTAGACATTACTTTTGTATACTGAGGTTATTAAGTTTTGTATGTCAGTTTTATATCCTGCTACTTCACTGAATTTTCTGTTATCTAGGTTAATTTTACTATTGATTCTCTAGGGCTTTCCAGGTATGCAATTGTATCATCTGCAAGAGATAAATTAACTCCTTTTCCCCCAAATTCTTATGCTTCTTATTGATTTCTCTGACTGCTTTGCCTAATATCTCCAGTACGACATTGAACAGGAGAGGGCTTCTTTGGCTTTTCCTGTACTTAGCAGTAATACCTCTAGTATTTCTCCATTCAAATTCTAGCTTTAGTAGGAGTTTGAGACCTATTTGACTGACATGGTGAAACACCGTCTCTACTAAAAATACAAAAGTTAGCTGAGTGTGGTGGCACGCATCTATAATCCCAGCTATTTGGGAGGCTGAGGCAGGAGAATCGCTTGAACCCAGGAGTCAGAGGTTGCAGTGAGCCGAGATTGCACCACTGCACTCCAGCCTGGGCGACAAAACAAGACTGCTTCAAAACAAAAAAAAAACAAATTCTAGCTTTAGGAACAAGGTACTTATATTTTATTCTAGCTTTAGGAACGAGGTACTTATATATTATATCGAGAAAACACACATTAATTTCACTCTGTGGTAAATTTTGTCAACAGCTTTTCCAGCATCTATGGAGATAATAATATGATTTTCTTCTTAAATCATTTTTTTGTATTACATTAATGACTTTCTTAATCCTACCTGTTCATGGTGTATGGTAATGTGATGTTAGATTCCATCTTCTAATATTTTCTGATATTTTATTTAAATATTTGCTTTAATATAAATAATTTGATAAATGTGCACTCTTCTTTTTTGCTCTGATTTTTAAAAATTGAGTATAAATATCAATGTTATACTTGCTATACAAGAAAGAAATTGAAATTTTTTTCTTGAATTTAAGAACTTAATCAACTTATGGAGCATTAGGATGATCTAATCTTTTCAGATTTGCTAAAATTTATCTGTGAAACAAAAAAGAAAAAAGAAATTCTTATCCTTCTCTGTATTCGCTGATAAATACATATAAAATTATAATTCTGTTATCTTGTTTTCAAATCAAAATAGAATTAAATACATTGCTTCCACTTTTGTATATTTAATAAATTTTACAAAAGACTTTATGTTTTGTTGAGTTGACATTAGGAAAGGGAGTAGTCAACTACATTCATTTGATATTTCAAACTCATTTTAAATGGTCTATGAAAAATAATGTCAGAACAAAAAGTGTTTAATTAGAAAAATCAATGTTATCTACTTCATAAAACACATTTAAAAAACCATAATGTATTAAGCACTACTAAAACGTAGATACTGATATAAGTGCTATCCTATTTTTTCCTAATAATTAGTTTATATGGTCCCATTTTATGCATGCAACGAATGCCATGCATCCGTAAATAGAAAGAGATCATGTCCTTTGCAGCAACATAGGTAGAGCTGGAAACCATTAGTTTATTCCCAAGTGAACTATTGCAAAAACAAAAAACCATATTTCACTTGTTCTCACTTATAAGTGGGAAATAAACATTGAATACACGTGGACACAAAGAAGGGAACAGTAGACACCAGGACCTACTTGAGGATGGAGGGTGGGCAGAGGGGAAGATCAAAAAGCTATTGAGTACTATGCTTATTACCTGGGTAAGAAAATAATCTGTACACCAAAACCCCACAATGCAAAATTTACCTACATAACAAACCTGCATCTATACACTTGAACTGAAAATAAAAGTTTTTTTTAAAAAAGAATATTATGTATTGAAAACTGATAATCAAACCCTATAGGTGTCTTACTGTCAGTTTTTATAATTATTCAAAAGTATGTCTCAGCAAAAGATAAACTTTGTCTAGTAAATTATAATTTATTGAAATAATTTGTTGTGATATAAAATATTTTGGAAAATGTGATGCAAGAGGATTAACATTTAAGTTAATTTAATCTAAAGTCCCTTTTGTAAAGTTATTTGTCAAATGTGATCTTATTAGGGACAGAACTGAGATTTGTATCCAAAGCGTTTTGGTTTTTTTCCTAATTTTCTGCCTTGAGTCTCATTTACCAGCACTTACAAGTTACTTCAGCAGGAGACAGTAAAAAATATTTGAATATTTAGTTAATTCACTCTAGTCTCATTTTTCTATTAGCATTATCTCTCCAATGTGCATATTATTATTTTACTAGAAAATAATCTTAAATCTGTTGAAAGTTTTAAAAATAACATAAGGAATGTTAATAATGAAACCTGTAATGGTATCTTTTGACTAAAAAATTCGATCTATATGCATATTAATCCATTTATATATACATACACCTGGTATCTGTGTATGTATAAACATACAATTATATTAACTATATCATTAAATACCATATGCTACTTATTAACAAAATTACATAATATATGATAATATACATGCTGTAATAAATTATATGAAATGGCATATACAATCATTATTAATGTATATTAAATGTTATATACATTTATACTGTAAAATAAACATATTTTATAGATGTATATAAACAGATGTAGACATCTGTTTGTCTTCTATTTTAATTATTATTTGATGTGTAGGAAGATAGACAGACAGAGAGATAGAGAAATAGTTGCCTGGATCATATTGGGTTTTTTCTTTTTGGTGACATTCAATGGTCTGAAGATTGGATTTTATGTATTAAAAACTTACTTGTACAGTTTTTTTAACTATGCATGTCTCCAAAAATGGAGCTTTCACTTAGAAAGCTAAGAATAACCAATATTGAAAGCTTGCTGGGGTCTAAAGTGGCTCCCACCGGAGGTCGTGGTGCTTGCGAAGGCGGGGTCATGAGTTCAAGGCTAACCTGAGCAACCTTATGAAAGCTTGCTGTATTTCAAATTTTTCTCTAAGTATTCTATGCTTCTCAGCTTATATAATCAGTAAAATAACTAATTAAAAAGGAATGCAATAAATACACCTTAATTTTGTTTTATAATATAGGGTCATATATAGCACTTATGCTGTGTGAATATGTGAAAAATAAGAGAAATCAAATATGCAAAGTACTTATCACATTGTTATGGTACAAAATAAAGTACTTAAAACTATTATTTCTGTTATTATTATTATTATTTTATTTTATTGAAAAGGAGTCTCATTCTGTCACCCAGCCTGGAATGTAGTGGTGTGGTCTCGGCTCAATGCAACCTCCACCTCCCAAGTTCAAGCAATTTTCCTGCCTCAGCCTCCTGATTAGCTGGGATTGCAGGTGCATGCCACCACACCCAGCTAATTTTATGTATTGTTAATAGAGATGAGGTCTCACCATGCAAGCCAGGATGGTTGTCTTGAACTGCTGATCCCAATTGATCTGTCCACCTTGGCTTCCCAAAATGATAGGATTACAGGCATGAACCACCATGACCAGCTTATTACTATTAATAAAGTCATTTTAATATACTTTTAGATTGTAAGAGAAAGAGGGAAAACATCTGGGAAATGGCAAGGTGAGAGAATGTGACATTTTAGTCTACCACAGTTAAGCACAGGTAGAGATTAGGTAATCTACCAATAGGAATTCCTGGTTTTGCACATGACAGAAGCCATATTATATAACAGTTTAGGATGTTTCCCCAATATGCAATAATGTTTATGACATTAATCACAAATCTATCTGTACATCACATATATCAAACATATATACATTGTGACATTATTAATAAAAAGTATAATGCTTCAAAAGGGAAAATCACATTAAAAGAATTTTAAATTAATGTGATAACAGTGAGAATAAAATTGGTGATTATTTTCTTGATGTTTTTTACTTAAAGTTTCAGGATACATGTGCAGAACATGCAGGTTAGATATATGAGTAATGTGCCATGGTGGGTTGCTGCATCCATCAACTGTCATCTAGTTTTTAAGCCTCACATGCATTAGATATTTGTCCTAATGCTCTCCCTCCTTTTGCCCCCACATCCTTCTTACAGGCCCTGGTGTGTGTTGTTTTACTCTCTGTGTCTATGTGTTTTCATTGTTCAACTCCCATTTATGAGTGAGAACATGCAGTGTTTGATTTTCTGTTCCTGTGTCAGTTTGCTGAAGATGATGACTTCCAGCTTCATCCATGTCCCTGCATGGACACGATCTCATTCTTAATTGGAAGTAAAACACTCCTTAGCAAATGAAAAAGAACTGAAATCAAAACACAGACTCTCAGACTATAGTGCAGTTAAATTAGAACTCAGGTAAGCAAATCATTCAAAACACACAACTACATGGAAATTGAGCAACCTATTTCTGAAGGACTCCTGGGTAAATAAACAAATTAAGGCATAAATAAAGAAGTTCTTTGAAACCAATGAGAGCAAAGAGAGAATATAACAGAATCTCTGGGACACAACTAAATCAGTGTTAACAGGCAAATTTATAGCACTAAATAACCACATCAGAAAGCTGGAAAGCTCTCAAATCGACACCCTCACATCACAGTAAAAAGAACTAGAGAAACAAGAGCAAACAAATCCAAAAGCTAGCAGAAGACAAGAAATAACTAAGAACAGAGCAGAAACAAAGGAGTTAGAGACAGCAAAAACCCTTCGAAAAAATCAATGAATCCACGAGGTGTCTTTTTTTTTTTTAAGTAACAAAATAAGTAGACCACTAGCTAGACTAATAAAGAAGAAAAGAGAGAAGAATCAAATAGACACAATAAAAAATGGTAATCGGGATATCACCACTGACCCCACAGAAATACAAACTACCATCAGAGAATACTATAAACACTTCTATGCAAATCAACTGGGAAAGCTAGAAGTGCATAAATTTCTGGACACATAAACCAGGACATTTCTGGACATGACTAAACCAGGAAGAAGTCATATCCCTGAATAGACCAATAAAAATTTCTGAAATTGAGGCAGTAATTAATAGCCTACTAACCCAAAAAATCCAGGACCAGACAGAGTCACAACTGAATTCTACCATAGGTATAAGTGCAGGTGGTAACATTTCTTCAGAAACTTTTCCAAACTATTGAAATGGGGGGGGGGACTCCACTCTAATTCATTTTATGAAGCCAGCATCACCCTGATACCAAAACCCGGAAGAGACACAACAAAAAAAAGAGAAAACTTTAGGCCAATAACTCTGGTGAACATCGATGTTAAAATTCTCTATAAAACATTGGCAAACCGTAGGCAGCAGCACATCAAAAAGCGTATCCACCACAATCAAGTTGAAAGTTGGTGCTGATTTTGGTTATGAACCTTGGTAAAGCTAAAATTTGAGAGGGGAGCAAAAAAAAAGGGAGAATAAGGCCAGGCGCGGTGGCTCACGCCTGTAATCCCAGCACTTTGGGAGGCCGAGGCGGGTGGATCACGAGGTCAAGAGATCAAGACCATCCTGGTCAACATGGTGAAACCCCGTCTCTACTAAAACTACAAAAAAAAAAAAAAATTAGCTGGGCCTGGTGGCTGGTGCCTGTAATCCCAGCTACTCAGGAAGCTGAGGCAGGAGAATTGCCTGGACTCAGGAGGCGGAGGTTGCGGTGAGCCGAGATCGCGTCATTGCACTCCAGCCTGGGTAAACAAGAGGGGAACTCCGTCTCAAAAAAAAAAAAAAAAAAAAAAAAAAAAAAAGAAATAAAAAGGGAGAATAAGAAGTAAACAGGGAGGAGAGCAGTCAGAGCAGGGAAGAAAAATGGAAGGAAGGACGGGAGGAAGGGGAAGGGAAAAAGATGGAGGGATGCAGGGAGGTAAGAACATGAAGCGGTAACTTCAATTTGGAATAGAAGGGCAGTGATCATATTATGGTCCGGGTTGTAAAAAGATGTAAGATTGTATTTCTGGCTTGGCTACTGACTTACACTGCCCTTAGCCTCCTGTACCCTGAAGACCTTGAGATGTCTTTGATGCATTTTGATCTTATCTGAGAATAGGTGATGGAGGAGACATCATTTTCCTTGGTTCTAGCAGACACTTGACATCAGCAAGAACTATCACTTTCTCACATGAAGTATTGGATTATTATTTTCTGGGAATCTTACCAATTGATTCTCCAAATTATAAGAAAGTTTTGTAAGAAAAATGGAAAGAAACAGTTTTCTGCCTTTGGAAAGTAGACTGACAGCAGTGACAGACCTTTGAGGTTTATTACATTCTTTGTTTTAGTAGTGCTACAATTTTTAACACTTTTTTTCTTTAAAAAAAATGTGTATACCATTTTAAAATAATTTGAAAGAAACAGCATCTGTTACTTTCCTCAGAAACCTATCTTTCCAAATTTATAGCACACATCGATTTCTTTTTCTTTATGAACAGCCACTTTCTTTAGATTCTTGTAAGCTTTTACGAGCATCACCAATTCAGTTTCTTGGGGTCCTGATATAAATGTTTTCATTTCTGTGCTATAATGGATATGATAACTTCAACTTATGCAATGTGGGATATATATGTGTGATATCAATGTATTACCTAAAAATTTATATAAATTTTATCATGCCACATTACCAAATGAATGGCATGTATACATTTTTTTTGTTAATTTATTATTTAACTTTATCTTTAATTATCCTGCTCTTTTTTTAATTGTACTTTGGCTTCTGACGTACATGTGCACATCCTGAATCCTGCAGGATTGTTGCATAGGTACATACATGCCATGGTGGTTTGCTGTCTCCATCCCCCTTTATATCACCTACATCAGGCATTTCCCCCCGTCATCCATCCTTATCCTCCCTGCTCCCTGCTGTGCCTCACCTCCACTTCCCTCCACGCCCCCCACCTAGCCCTGTGAGTGTTGTTCCCTTCCCTGTGCCCAAGTGTTCTCATTATTCATCACCCACCTATGAGTGAAAACATGTAGTGTTTAGTTTTCTGTTCTTGTTTCAGTTTTCTGAGAATGATGGTTTCTAGATTCATTCATGTCTCTACAAAGGACACGAACTCATTGTTTGTTATGGCTACATAGTATTCCATGGTGTATATGTGCCACATTTTCCCTGTTCAGTCTATCATTGATGGTCATTGGGTTGGTTCCAGGTCGTTGCTATCATAAACAGGGCCACAACGAACATATGTTTGCATGTGTCTCTATAATAGAATGATTTATAATCCTTTGGATATATACCCAGTAATGGGATTGCTGGGTCAAATAGAATTTCTATTTCTGGATCCTTGAAGAATTGCCACACTGTCTTCCATAATGGCTGAACTAATTTACACTCCCACCAACAGTGTAAAAATGTTCCTTTTTCTCCACATCCTCTCCAACATCTGTTGTCTCCAGATGTTTTAATGATCACCATTCTAACTGGCATGAGGTGGTATCTCAATGTGGTTTAGATTTGCATTTCCCTAATGACCAGTGATTATGAGCATATTTTTCATATTTTTTTGGCTGCATATATGTCTTTTTTTGAAAAGTGTCTGTTCATATCCTTCACCTACTTTTGAATGCGTTTGTTGGTTTTTTTCTTGTAAATCTGCTTGAGTTCTTCGTAGATTCTGGATATTAGCCCTTTGTCAGATGGGTAGATTGCAAAAATTATTTCCCATTCTGTTGGTTGCTGGTTCACTCTAATGATTGTTTCTTTTGCTGTGCAGAAGCTCTTAAGTTGTATTAGATCCCAAATTTGTCTATTTTGGCTTTTGTTGCCATTGCTTTTTGGTGCTTTAGTCATGAAGTCCTTTCCTGTGCCTATGTCCTAGATGGTTTTTCCTAGGTTTTCTTCTAGGGTTTTTATGCAGTTGGTTCTTATGCTTAAAACTTTAATCTGTCTGGAGATAATTTTTGTATAAAGTATAAGAAAGTGGTCCAGTTTCAGCTTCCCACATATGGCTAACCAGTTTTCCCAACACCATTCATTAAACAGGAAATCCTTTCCCCATTGCTTGTTTTTGTAAGGTTTGTCAAAGATCAGATGTTTGTAGATATGAGGCATTGCTTCCAAGGCCTCTGTTCTGGTCCATTCGTCTATATCTCTGTTTTGGTACCAGTACCATGTTGTTTTGATTACAGTAGCCTTGTAGTATAGTTTGAAGTCTGGTAGCTTGATGCCTCCAGCTTTGTTCTTTTTGCTTAGAATTGTCTTTGCTATGTGGGCTCTCTTTTGGTTCCATATGAAGTTTAAAGTGTTTTTTCCAGTTCTGTGAAAAAGGTCAATGGTAGCTTGATGGAGATAGCATTGAATCTATAAATTTCTCTGGGCATTATGGCCATTTTCACAATATTGATTCTTCCCAACCATGAGCATGGAATGTTTTTCCACCTGTTTGTATCCTCTCTTATTTACTTGATCAGTAGTTTGTAGTTGTCCTTGAAGAGATCTTTTCCCTCATTTGTTATTTGTATACTTAGGTATTTTATTCTCTTTGTAGCAATTGTAAATGTGGGTTCATTCATGATTTGTCTCTCTGTCTGTTGTCAGTGTATAGAAATGCTTGTGATTTTTGCACATTGATTTTGTATCCTGAGACTTTGCAGCAATTAATAGCCTACCAACCAAAAAAAAAAGTCCAGATCCAGACAGGTTCACAGACGAGTTCTACCAAACATTCAAAGAGAAGCTAGTACCATTCCTGTTGAAACTAATCCAAACAATACAAAAGGAGTGAATCATCACTAATGCTTTCTGTAAGACCAATATCATCCTGATACCAAAATCTGGCAGAGACACAACTGAAAAAGAAAACTACAGGCCAATATCCATGATGAACATTGATGGAAAAATCTTCAATAAGATTGAACTGGCAAACTGAACCCAATAGCACATCATAAAACTTATCCCCTATGATCAAGTAGGCTTCATCCTGGGGATGCAAGGCTGGTTCAACATAGGCAAGTCTACAAACATAATCCTTCACAGAAACAGAACCAAAGACATAAACCACATTATCATCTCAATAGATGCAGAGAAGGCCTTTGACAAAATTCAACAGCACTTTATGCTAAAACCTCTCAATAAACTAGGTATCAATGGAGCATATCTCAATATATTAAAAATTATTTACACCAATCCCACAGTCAATATCATACTGAACAGGTAAAAACTAGAAGGATTCCGTGTAATAACTGGCACTAGAGAGATGCCATCTCTCACCATTACTATCCAGTATAGTATTGAAAGTTCTAGCCAGAACAATCAGGCAGGAGAAAGAAATAAAGGGCATTCAATTAGGAAAAGAAGAAGTCAAATTGTCCCTATTTGCACATGACATAATCGTATATTTAGAAGACCCCATTGGCATATATATATTTTAACATTAATCCAAAATTAACACTCCAGAAGGATTATTAGTATTATACAGAAGACCTATATTTTGTGGGTAAACATGACATTTATTATTGCTCCAACAAATTTCTATGCCTATTTTAAGGAAATTAAATCCTTGCTTCAGATAATCTGTAAATAAATTAACAAAATTCTCCATTTATTTGTGAGTGCTTCAATAAATAAGTTTTTTTAGTTGTAATTTTAACATCATCAGACATAAAACCTGTGAGGTATTGAAGAAAAGTAAAAACTCATTTGAAGGCCAGTCATGGTGGCTCGTGCCTATAATCCCAGCACTTTGGGAGGCCAAGGTAGGCAGATCACCTGAGGTCAGGAGATCTAGCCTGGCCAACATGGTGAAACTCTATCTCTACTAAAAAAAAATAAATAAATAAAAATATAAAAATTAGCTGGGTGCGGTGGTGGATGCCTGCAATACCACCTACTTGGGAGGATGAGGCAGGAGAATTGCTTAAGCCTGGGAGGCAGAGGTTGCAGTGAACTGAGATCAAACCATTTCACTCCAGCCAGGGTGACAAAATCATAACTCCATTTAAAAAAAAAAAAAGGAAAGCAAAACAAAGAAACTCATTTGGAAATACTTTAAGATTATGAAGAAATGTATTTTCTATGAAAAAAGAATTTTCTAGTATAAAAACTATTAAAGATGCTTAATCACTCAACTTTGAATTTATATGATTTTAAAAAATTCTTCTGAGTAGTTACTTTTAAATTTAACAACCTCCTAATTTTACAACTATGACAATTTAAAAAGCTAATAAACTTGACTAATTATATAATTTTTATGAAAGGGTATATTAGTCTGTTTTTATGCTGCCAATAAAGACATACCCAAGATTGGTTAATTTAAAAGAAAAAGAGGTTTAATGGACTTACAGTTATATGTGGCTGAGAAGGCCTCATAATCATAGCAGAAGGCAAAAAGGGAAAAAAAGCAAGTCTTACATGGCTGCAGGAAAGAAAGCTTTTATAGAGGAACTCCCCTTTCTAAAGCCATCAGATCTTGTAAGGAGAACAACACAAAGCCTGCTCTCATGATTCAGTTACCTCCTACCAGGTCCCTCTCACTACAGGTGGGAATAATGGGAGCTACAATTCATGATGAGATTTGGGTGGGGACACAGTCTAGCCATATCAAGGATTATGAAATTGTCTGAGTTTTTGTTTAAATAATCGGCATTTTCATGTTGCACCATTGATGTTACATACAGAAAAGAAAGATCTGTTTTTTATAGCAATACAAATTTTGTGAGTAAATCATTATATATTTTTAATATTATTTCCAATATGCAAACATTAAAAAACTGAGAATTTAAATGTAATTAGTAGAAAGAAACATTAAAGCAATGCAACTAAATAGTAGGGACTTTTTGGTATCATCTCAATGTGTTAGAGTGTGACAATGGCATGTAGAATCTTTATATTTACAAATTATATGTTTGCAAATCCAGAAATCGTTCTTAAGCAATGCATTCATTAATTTTATGTGTCAGTTTGAAAGATGGGTAAAGCAAATCACCTCCATAATATTGGTGGGTATTACCCAATCCATTGAAAGCCTGAATGGTACAAAAAGACACTGCTCCCCCAAGCCAAAGGGTATTTTCCAGCAGACTTTATCTGCATCATCAGCTTTTCTGAGTCTCCAACCTGCTAGCCTTTGGACTGGAACTAAAATGACAGCTTTTCTGGGTCTATAGGCTGCTTGCTAGTCCACGCTGAAGACTTGGGACTCCGGTCTCCTTCATTATGTGAGCCAATTCTGCAGAGATAGATGACGGATTCATACATAGATAGATGAGAGAGAGGGGGGGGCAGGAAGGCAGACAGACAGATAGATAATAGAGAGCTAGAGAGAGAGAGAGAGAGAGAGAGAGAGATTCCATTGGTTCTACTTCTCTTGAGAACATGGACTAAAACAGTCATTTATTTGGTCCAACACTATTTTAAGTGCTATTAGGTATCCTAGAAGATTGATCAGGGAGAGACCTGAGAAGCAACATCATGCCTATGCTTTGAATATGGCATAGGCTGTTGTGATTTTTTTTAATGAAAGAAAAATTTTGTTACTAGATGCAGACAAAGAAAGAATCTGAGAAACTGTTAGAAACATATGGCAACACAGTCAGCCCTGTTTTCTTTGTATCTACAACCATTGTTAACAGGGAGTAGAATATTCTCTCCCACCCTCCACCACTTTGCTCCTTTAGATCTGATTCCTGTGATCCCTTCAGGGCTTCTGGGTCAGTAGAACTCTGCTAATCAAAGAGCTGCTGAAGCTTCCATTGTGCAGATCAGCACAAAATCATAGCAGAAGCCCATCTCTCTATTACTCTTGAATGTGCCAGATCCTGATTCCCGGTGCCCAGAGCTCATATTTGGAGCACTTTTGGACATAAGTTGGTTCATCAAAAGCTTTCGTTTGTAATATTAGATAAATTGGTAAAACTGAAAGTGTATGAAATTGCAGTGTTTTGCTTACTATAACATCATTTATTTTCATTCCTCAATTCTAAAACACTTATCTTTCGTGGAAAAAGCAGACTTCCATGCTAATTATTTTGAGATGCAAATGTACAAGAGCACATGGGGTCAAGTATTATATCCTAAGAGAGATCTTCCTTAATTCCCAGTAAGTAAAAGTCACACTTCTCCTGTACGTGTTCATTCCCATTCTGCTATTTTTGTTTTTTAGCACTCCCTTTTCATTGAAATTACATATTTATCTATTTGTTTAATAGAAAAGAGCGTTTAATTGTAAACTCCTTTACTATACTCCATATTTTATAATGAAAGAGGCTTTATTTGCTTTCTATTTCCTACACAACAGATAGTAATCAATAAAAGGTCTTTATAATCCTGAATGAAGAAGTTAATTATTAAATGAATAGCTCTGTCTTTTTTTTCTCCTGTGGACTACCTTAATTTCCAAGTGTATCTCCTCAGAAAGCCATAAAAGAAGAATTTTTTTACATTTCTATTCAGATTAAAATAAGGTGAATTTATCTTAATTAACGGATGTTCCAATTTCTTTGAGAAATGGTCTCAGAGAAATTTTAAAAAATAAAAATGCGCTAAAATTTCAAGTAAAGAACATTTTCCATATAGTTATTTTAAATAGAATTTTCTTATCCTGTTATCATCATTGCATAATGGACCAACAGTATATGTGCCTAGAATTTTTTATCCCATACTATTCTTTAGAAAGCCGTATGTATCTGATAATTAGATATAATTAATCAACAAGAGTTGAAGAATAGCCTGTAGCTTAATCACTGAGAGCTGAACCATTCAAAATTCAAAAAACAAGTGACCATCTTCCCTCCACATAAGGTCACTGACTATCTTCCTTCCACAGAAGTTCTTTTCTACTTCATAAAGAACCTTGACCCTCTTGTAATTCATCATCATTCATAACCTCAGCAACGAGCAATGGGTATTGTGTTCAGTGCACAGGATTATACAAAGATGTATAAAGTGTGTTTCCTGGCTTTAGAAGATTAAATTTTGCATTATATTTTTAAAACACTAAAATAGTCATAGTGTATATAATAGGAAAAGATGCAAATAACTTTATCGACCTTAAAATACAGGTGTTCTTAGAAACAGCTCAATGCATGGCTTGTCAAACCATTTATGACTCTCCTTGATGTTATTTCAAAGTGTTGAGGTTCAGCTTGAGACTCCTTTAACATTAGTGCTGAATTTCTGCTCTAGATACATCATTTGTAACTCATCACTATAAATGTATCAGTAATCTTAGGCCTTTGCTCTCCCTATTCATGACAGGAAAATTGTTTTTCCCTGCTGAGTTTGTTTCCATTCTCCTAATTTTTGAGAAAATACTGCTGCCAGACTAACTACTTTTTAGTTTTGTTAGTGTCATTGTTTGTTTTCTTTGTTTTTTTTATGTTTTATTTTTTGTTTTGTGGGATTTGAAACTTGGATAAAACAGAATTGAAGAAAGGAAAGAATTGGATGGGTTGGGAGTTAAGAAGAAAAAAATTTGAAAACTGCTGAGGGAAATGGAAGAGCAATGTATAGATTTCAGTGTTTGAGAAACGCACACAATAAATTTGGGAGTATCTTTAAATTCTATTATGCATAGTGTTCTTTGGTATGACACTGTTCTGAGAAGAACACGTCCAGAGAACCATATAGCCATTGCTATGTATATTCTTTTTATCCATAAGTATCTATTCAATGATAATTGTGTTGGAAGCAAAGTCTAATTCCATGTTTACATGTAAACAGTCAAGTGAAAACCTCAGCCATCCTGGAGCTTATGTTCTAGGAATAAAAGACAGGCAAGAAGAACATTTATGTATACAGTTTTATTATAATTACATACATACACATACATTTACATATTATATGTATATATTACCTGTAATGTACATATTTATATATTATACATATATATGTGTGTATACACATATATTTACATCTTGTATATATACATAACATTATGCATGTGTGTATTTACATAGTGATAATTGTGAAGAAAACAAATGTTCAGGAAAGAATGCCTGGACAAGAGTAGCTATCCCTGGGGTGTGAAAAAATATATATGGTCAAGAATATTTCAGGCAGATAGAAAGCTTAATGCAAAGAATTTTGGGCCAAAACAAGCATGGTGCATTAAAGCCTCAGCAAGTAGGCCAATTCAGGAAGCAGATGCATAGAGTGTAAGGAGAGCCTGTCTAAGGTAAAGGAAGTAAGGAGAGACATATTATCTAGAACTTCGTGGGTCACAGGGAAAGAAACAAGGTTTGTTTATGTGTTTGTTTATTTGGATGATTGTTTTCTGGAAGTCATGTAAAATCTTTAGATTTCAGGGATGGTCTATCCAGGAGAGTCAAGTTTTGCTTGAGGCCAGAATGGTAAGATTGCAGCACTTATAAGATATGGGGAAGAAAAATCCTGGAAAATATTCTGATGTAGAAACTATCTATGTTTTTTTGAGGGTCACAAAAAATACATCTTTACAGCTTGAATTTCAGTGGGATTGAAAGAAATAGGGACTTATAAACAAAATCAACACAGGAGCCAAAATCTTTGGAGAGATCTAAGCATGGTAATACAAATTTTTGGAAATTATTTGCCCAACTGTAGGTTAATGTAAGTGTTCTGAACATGTTTAAGGTAGGTGAGCCTAAGCTGTGATGTTCAGTAGTTTAAGTATATTAAATTCATTTCACTAATGATATTTCCTGTTTACAATGGGTTTATCAGCACGTAACTCCATCATCAGTTGAGCAGCATCTGTATGGTATGACACTGAATGAATATATCACAAAGTATTTATGCATTCTAATGTTGTTGAATGATACTTGGATTGTTTTAGGTTTCTGGATGTTACTTATAATGCTATGAAAATCTGTGTACTTGTTAGTCTTTACATGTACGGATTTATGTTGCATGTATACCTTGGGGTGAAACTGCTGGGTCATAGAGAATGCAGATATACAGCAAAGCAGACATGGAAATACAGCTATCCAAATTGTGGTATCATTTTACCTACACAAAAGTAGCATATGAAAATTTTCATTCTTCATAGGCTTCCAAGACTTAAAATTTTCCATCTTTTAAAGTTTAGACATCCTGGATGTGAAACATCATAGTTTCATTTGTACAGCCTAAAAAAAAAAGTTATTGGTCACTCTAGCTATTCTTTTTTTTTTTTTTGAAATGTCTGTTCTAGTTCTGTTACCATTTTTAGAGTGGGGAAGGAGGGGTTGAATGTCTTTCCCTTATTAATTCGAGTGAGTTCATTTTATATATTCTGGATATGAGTACTTTAGATAAAACAATTGCAAATTTTTTAGGAGTTTCATCATTTTATATTTAGATAAATAATCGACCTGCAATTGCTTCTGGGGAATGCTTTGAGGTAAGAGTCAAAGTCGTTCCTGCTCCCATTGGTGTATTCAGCTAGCCCACAATTTACCATATCTAATTTATTGAAAACTTTTTCCACTGCTCTACCATGCCATATTTTACTGACTTAATATAACATTGCTTTTTCTGCAGTGTGGGAAATAAATGGCAGGTGAGCCAAGAATGGGGAAATAGGAAAACGTTGGAGAAGGAAAGAACAAATGTTTGACTGTGATGGAGTTTTAGCAGTAGAGATGGAGAGAATGAAATTCCAAAAATGTTTTGGAGGTTAAATATTTCCTGACATAGTGCATATGGTTTCAAGGAAAAGAGACAAATCAAGGATAACCCTTGGTTTTGGCTTAAGTAAATGAAACTACTGTGTGCCATTTTGAGTTGGGGGATATAAGCAATATTTCCCATGGATTTCAGCTTCACCACTGGGGATTTTTTTGAAAGTTTCCCACAAGAAAATAAAGTAACTATTTTCAAAACTTCTACAATTTTTCTGTACTTTTAAACAACTAAATTAAAACTAATTAATTCTGTCTTTCTAGGAAAAACTGAGTTTTCTAGGAATATTCAAAGCATTTAATTGCATGGATAGTATAGTGATAATACTTAAGTACTTAGAGGGAAAGTCTCATCAGTTGCAATTTTAATAATGTAGAGAATGCTGAATGTTAATTAGGTTTTATTATTTATCTTAAGAATGCTGTATTTTCCAAGTATCATGTTTAGATTGTTTGAACCTACATCATTTTCATATTATAAAGAAAGAATACATGTATAATTATAATATTTAGAGTATTTATTTTCACCTATTCTATACATTGCTTAAAGTCAAATAGAATTATATAAAGATTGACTTAAATGTGTCTATCTGTATTTAAAATTACCCTTTTACTTTTATTGTTTCTAATTTAACTGTAGTTGTGTACAGGCAAACACACAAAAGTTTAGAAAAATCTCTTGAGAAAAATCGTAGAAATTTTAATACTGTTGTTTTTTATTTTGATTACAAAGTGCTTTCCAGCCATGATAATTGACCTTTACTCATAAAATTGATCCCTGGCACAGTAAATTGAGTCATTTATGTAAGAGTAGCTGTTTAAGTTAAGTAGGCTTTTAAGTCCACATTTTTCCTAAATATCAGCCTGAGTTCAAGGTACTTTAGGAGAATAAAAAAAGTATTTTCTTTAAAAAAAAAATGCAGTTTCTTTGACCATTTTAGTGCTTAAGAAATCAAAACACACTACAATTGTGACTTTGTGCACCAAAAGTTCCTTTTGCATAAAGCTTTTAAAAGAAATGAATTGGAAAATACAGTTCCATCTGCTAACTCATCCCTTTGACATATAGAATATTTGGTAAAATCCTAAAAAATAGATTCAAAACAACTTTTGTATAAAATGAAGAAAGTAATATGAAACCAATTCTGTTTTTATTTCAAGAAAGATCAAAAAGATGGAATCGTGTGTCTTACATTGCTAAAGATCAGGATACAAGATGATCACCATATATAAATGCGATCTTTTTTAGGAGACAGTCAAATAAAGTAGTTACCTACTCTTCTTATGAAGTGGACATTCGTGTATGCTTGGATTACTTTCCCATTAACATACTGAGGTTTTCATGAAAATGATTCAGAAGCTCAAGCATTGCATAGATAATAAAGATATGACTAACAAAATGATTAAAAATGCTTTTTTTTCAAATTAGGAAAACTCTGTTTACCCCAAGTAACATGAGTACTAACCAAAGATGTCTTTGTAGTATTTATTTTCCATTTTGATTTTTATTTATCCTCCTTTTTATTATTCAGTCAAGTGTATTTATTTAGTTATTTATATTATTTTTTAATAAAACAAAAACTAAACTTCCTGAGTCTCAATATTTTCTGCTTGTAGAACTTCAAATGTGTGAAACATATAGGTAATGTATTAACAAGATGATTGTAGTACCAAATTATGAATATTTTCATTGTGATCTACCAGAGAGGAGTGAGTGGCACACATATTCAGTAAGCATTTTGATTTTTAGTTCAGGATAATTGCTAAAAGCAAAAATACTAATGTGAGTGAGCATGGCAAAATGCTCCAACATTCTAGATCACATATTTATTTTATAGAATGTATCTAGTTATCAAAATATGGGCAGAATACATGATGATTATCAATAAACGGCCATCACCACCATATTTACAAATATTAATTTGACTGTGTAACTCACTCATATCATTAAATTTAGCATCCTAAATCTTCTACTGCAAACTTGGCTCCAAGGGAAGGTTACTAACGTGAGAACCATATAAAGTCACTATTCCCCTCTTCAAGTGATTCTGGAACCCTTGTAAAGGCTGAATGTAACTTTTCCATCTTTCTCCATGAAGCACCTGCCAATCTGAATTGGTAAACCATGTGAAAATGTACGCATCTAGGAGCAGAGCAATGCCCCAGTATCATCATCTCAAATCACTGCAAAATTAGTATTCCAGGAGTTCTTTCTCTGGCTGCTTTCTCCCAGTCATCCTGAAGATCATAATCTTGTCTCTCCTCATCTTCATAGTTCACATTCATAATTCCTACATGTGGTTGATGCTCACTTTAATACAACTAAAGAGGAAATAAAAAGCTTATTTTTTCACACATAAAACATCTAATAATACTGCCCTATTTCACAGAGAGAAACTTTTTGCTCTCACTTAGATAAAGAGAAATATTCCTTATCACAGCAACACAAAGCAACAAAAAATTAGTGGTCAAGTTTGTAAATACAATGAGCCTTTTCTTGAAAGTGATTACCATATGGACTCCACTGCATAGATACTCTCATTTGTACAAACTCGTGTCTAAAATACATCTTCTTTCACTGAATTTTGTTACTAAGTTTGTAGTTTCAGGTAAAAATCTACATGAGAATAGGTTTCATTTAAAAAAGACATTTCGAGTTAAGTGCTGCAAGAATTTTCAACAAAGACTTAAACAAATCAGCAGAACTTATGTGTATTTTTGACAGTGTTTTATTCTCAAAGTTATTTTTATTACTTGCTAAAATTTAAACACACATCCTAAAGATAACAGTGCTTATTCATTATTTTTGGTATTTTGTAAAAATTGAGGTCTGTACCACATTCTGGGAAGGAAGCAGTGGTTCTATTCAATTAAATGTAGAGTAAAACTTCAGGTCATTTTTAATTCATTAGTATTCTAAGCAATCCTGAAAATACGTATAATTCTCAATGTAGCATGATGTTTATTACACCCACATTTTTTAAAAAATGTAATACACTCTGAATTGGAGTGATGATGGCTTTAAAATACGTCAGGTAAACGTTTGCATTGTAGTTACTTCCATGCTTTTCAATTTACTACTAAAATCATTTTTACATATCCTAAATATACATTAAGCGGTGAAGGCAGACAGAGGGACCAGAAATTCATGGAATATGCTTTCCCAGAATTAAAACCAGTTTAAGATGGGTCATTGTAGCTAAATCCTCTCATGGATAATTAAGAATGGACAGGCTGTAAGCATACAGTAAAGAAAATCTATATATGAAACCATTTGCCTTTGAATAAAATGTTTTCTTTCCTAATGGAAGGCAATAATGACAATGACATTCATGGCAACAGTAGTAATTATTCTATTAATGGCAGCTCCTACTAAATTGAATGATTACTGTGTATCGGGTACTAAGCATCCAGTTTTACAAATATTATCTCCTACCTCCAATCATCCTGAAGTTTGTATTATAATTCCTGTCCAAGATTAGAAAAATTTATTCTTAGGAATAGTAGCTATGCCATATACTAAATGGCATAGTGTATGGCATAGCTAGTATTCATACCTGAGGTTCTCTGCATCCAGAGATCATTCAGTGACCTTACAATAGTAAGTGATGTTGAAATCCAGGGTATTTGACAGCCTTTGGATGATTTTTGCTATTATTGTTTGTTTTCTGTGTATAACACTGCAGAAGTAATGCTGTGTCTCTAGCAATTAAGGACTAAAATTTTAAAGTGTCTTTTTCCAATTACCTCAGTGAGATGACATTTGTAATGATGCTGGATTGTTTCATTTTCGTCTCTCAGAAAGGTACTAATCAAAAGATATTTCATAATCCATACTGATGTTGAATTTCTTCCCTTCATTCTTACTTATGCATGAAGATGAGAATATGAGCAAGCTGTCATGGATCTGGAATGGCAGGCAGGACTATTCCAGTCAAGCATAATCTACTCCGGAGCATCATCAAAATACACATTTATTGGAGCCTGAATCTGAATCAAACTCAAGTTCTTAGAGTTTGGTCAATAGCTAGGATATCTGGCAATGTTCCATTCTGGCTTGCATTTATTTTGAAAACTGTGTTTTCTTAAATGTACAGTGCTATGCTATTTCCATAATGCATATAGTATAAATAGATACTATGGCTCTTTGGTGCACCTTTCTAAAATATAGATGTGATCATATTAAACCTCAGCTTCAAATACTTAAATGGCTTCCTATCAGTTGGAAAATATAATTGAAGACTTTCTTGTGTAGCCTTTGGATTTGTTCAACAATTATTTACTGATATGTATGCTGTCAGCTGTGGTAGTTTAAGGAGCAAATATTCACTGATTTCATTTAAGTCCAGAACTACACAGTTGAGAGGCTGCTGTAATGGTCTGATGATGTCATAAGACACAATTCCAGGTGCTTTTCATCTTTCAGCCCTGTTTTCACAGTGTGCAGTCCTTCCTCTCCATGGTTGTCACCTCATGGTCACAAGAGAACTGTACTTCTCCTGACTCGTTCCTGGGTAACAATAATAAAGAAGTAAAGGAAAAGAAAAAAAAAGTTGTCCCCATATTAAGGAACAATACAGCAGACTATATGGAAGGTTCAAGATTATTTCTTTAGTTATCTCTAGTGTTAAGGAGTCTGGAAATAGATTTTTAGCTAGGCACCCTAGGAACCAAACAATAATCAAAGTTCTGCCTTTCAGGAAGATTAGGAAAAGAGATAGTTGCTTGACATCTACCAGTGCCTACCTACTAGCCAAAAAATATGTTGGTTATTGGGGTTACAAATGATAACAATTGCTATTGCCTAAAGTACTTTATGCAATCTAGACTATCTCAATTATCTATCTCTTGTCCTTCCATGCCACTATATTTACTCTGCACTTCAGTGTAACTGAACAGCTAATTTCTTAAAAATTCTGTTTACTTTCTCTGTTGTCTTGTCTTCACGGTTGCTGTAAGTTTTACTTGCAATGCCCTGTCTTCTTGATATGGTTGCATAATTTCTCCTCTTCAAACATCTTCCCCTCTATCAAACATCCCTCTATGTAACATTATATTGTCAACATTCATATATACTTATATGATGGTGAGTGAGTGATTACTGTAACTGGGAATTTAAAATATCTAGAATTTGTGGCTACAAGGAAAGGATTGATAAAAGTTGCTTTCAAATGTTCAAGTACTATGTGACCAAAAAATTATATAATGATGTACAACATGGTGTCGTAGGTTAAATCTTAATAAAAATAAAATCTTTTGCATGGTTAAATTATTAGCATTTCAGACACAGAAAAGGTAATAGTGAATATTTGACTGTGTAATCTTTTAAATATCACATGCTTTCGATGATGGCATGAATTAATTACCAAGTGATGCTGGATAATTTTGTATGATTTTGAATATATTAATACAAGCCTACAAATAACATCAGCGTAACACTTCAGTTTCCAATTTGCTTTATGCACTATCTTACTCAATCTTCAAAAGAATCATTTAAGGTATATATGATAAACATCATTATCCCTCTTTTGCAGATTAGAAATGTGTGTAGTTCAGAGAAGATCATGTATGTGCCAACAGACAAACAATTAGTGAGTGGTAAATTAAGTATAGATCATTTGATTTTGAATACAATGTTTAGCTAACTAAATAATTCTCACTTTTGTTATGAATATTTCAATTTCTCTATAATTTTTTTTTCTCTCCTGAGTGCTTTGGTTCCTTTTGTTTACTAGTAAGTAGTGTTCATGAGTTATGATTACTCTTAAATGGCACGTAAACCCTAAATATAATTAACATAATTTGTTTACTATTTTCCACTCATTATTAGAGGTCAGATTGCTTATTCCTCAGTTGGATAACCAAACTGTTTTAGTTTGCATAAGACCTCCTCGTTTTTAAAACTGAAGGTTCCATGTCCAGAGAGGCTCTCAGGCCTGAGAAAATCAGTGTACTTGATCATCCTGTCCATTCTGTGGGAAGCAGAACATGTTAAGCTTTATGTTCTTTTGTGTCGTCTTAGTTGTGAATTAGAATTACAAATGCCTCAATCAGCAACCTAATTAAGAATCTTGAAAGAATGGGAACTTGTTGACATATTTTAACAAAGAGCTCAATTAGTCATTTTATGTAATTAGATGCATAAAGTTTAACAAATATTTACGTTCCAGGAACTGTTGGACTTTAGTTTTATGTATTTTTTGTATCAAAGTATCATCGGATTAGTTTGCATTTACAGGGCTTATACAAAGGACAAAAAGCTTTCCTATGATTTTGAAAGAATTGTTATGACAGTTACAGATACCATTGACCTTTAACTTTGAGAATAAAAGGATTTGGATTTAAGTGTTTTTGAAAAAAACCTGTATCTGTAAAGTGTTTACCACTTTATCATTTAAAGTGATAAACTGTGTTCAAGACCAGAAGTAAATTCTACTCATCACTATGAAAATATAAAGCATCATCACCTCATTTATAGAATTACTTTAAACATAACAACACAAAAAAGATAGAATTATAAAATAAACCTCATAAATAAGTAAAAACAAAAGTAAAATTTTGTATTATAACAAATTGGACTATTTTTGTTAACATTTTAATTAACACATACTAAAAAGAAAACTTGGCTTCTGGATAAGATGTAATAGGTCACAGTAGACCAGTGTTTCCGCTACAATAGCTAGAAAAAATATTTTGAAAGGAATGAAATAGCTATGGAAGCAATAAGAATAAAATAAAATTCAAAAAAGAAGAAAATCCTCCTATTTTGAGTAAAAGATGGTCAGGTATTTCCTTCTTGGATTCAGATGATGATGTTTTTATGGAGGCTGGGTACCAGGCCTGACCCAAGAAAACTCTAAGACAGAAATAGAAATCAGCAGAAGATTGGTGGTGGCATGGAGGTGATTATAGAATGATAGGTTGAAACTAGAGAATCCCAAAACAAGGAGTTGTCTACATGGAGTATTTGCTGTGTTCTGAGCTGCAATGGAGCTGGAGATAATCTAACTGGAAAATTAAAATAAACCAATCTCATGACTTACGAAAGAAAGTCCTGATGGAATACAGGGCCATGTCTCAAAACCGTGGCCAGTTTCCCCTCAAGACATTTGCTGAATATTGAAAAAATGGGATGCAAGAAACATAAGATAAGATATAAGATGAAAACATCCAGGGGGAGCACTAAATTTCCCACAGGTTTCTGAGACTAAGGTGGTCGAGGACCACCAAATCCCACATCGAAGCCATGAGAAGGCCACACATCTGGCACAACGAGGAGCCTGCAGTGGATTATCCCTAAGCTGCATCCCAGCCTCACTGAGCACAGCTGTTGGTTGAACTGATAATATTAAACAGCCATAACATCCATAACCTGACTAACGCAGGGAAGGGGGACTCTTTCTGGTGAAATAAACCATTATCTGGATCCGTATGACTGTTTTATGCATAATAACCTAAATGTAGTTTAAAAATACAGAAGCTATTTGAAGACATAAGAAAAGGTGACTGGGCAGGAGCACTGATAAGAGCAAATACACAGGTAAATGTAAAAGAACACAGTGAAAGCAGCAAAAATAACAATATCTTATGGAGTTGTGTGCTTATAACATAGGTGAAAATAAAGTACACATATGGGAAGGTGCAAATGAAGTTCTCAATTTCCAGCAGCACATCCTTTAGTAGTGCGTTCAAACAGAAGACCCGGTTATAACCTTTCTGAGTACACTTATGATCACAACTGACTGACTTTATCTTCCTAATTGCTTGACAGTTTGGCAAGGTATAGATACATACATAGATAATAATTTTTTGAACTTAAAAAACATGACTCATGACTTTTAATCAAAAAAAAGTATGACCTCTATGTAAATTTCTTTATATTGTGGATAATTTCTTAATTGTAAAATGTTTATAAAGTCCTCTTCATAAGTTCTGATGTGTCCTTGTACATGCGTGTGTGTGTATGTGTGGGTATATATATTTCCATATAATGGTGGGTCTATTTTTTTGTGTATCTATCACCCCCACGGAGGTGGAACTTTCTATCTGAAAACAAATGTCTGTATTTAAATTTCAGAAATGTTGTCTTAGTATTCACTTCCCTGTCCATTTAGAAGAGAATCATTTGAAATGTATTTTAAATAAGAGTTCCATAGCAACTTTCCAGAAATTAAAAATCTTCCTAGCACTTTAAAATCTACTCCACAATTGAATTATTTGCCTACTGCATGTTATGGTATTATCCGAATTCCAACTTGTGTCATAGCTATTTTCCTGTTTTGTTTCTTGCTGATACATAGTCAATCCCTTAGGGACAAATATTGTTTTTAATTCAGCTTGTGTCATCCTTGTAGGGTCTTCATCCAAATAATTACTCAATAAATACTTGCTGAATAAATGAAATTGTTTTCAAAATGATAACATATTCATAATAAGAGGAAACTATAAGCCAAACTGTATATATTTGATGACAGTGATAAAAGAACATGACACAAATGTAGCTAAAAGAAAGAGAATAAATGTGTTTGTACAAATGCTATTCTTATGGCAAGATCATGTGATCTATTTTGTCTGAACATACAGACTTAGTTAAGAAGCCTTTGTCAAACTGCAGTTATAAATTAATTGCAGATTTCTAGTAATTTAAGGCACAAAAATGTGTTTTATTTCTTGTTTACAGTACATAACTAATGTTGGTCAGGGTAGGAGGCAGGGTTTCTAACCATATAATCCTTCATGGAATCAGATGAATGAAGCCTCTAACATCTGATAACACTATGTGGCCTTGTGACCTTTCCGTTATAGCAAGTGAAGGAGGGCATAATACACCTGCTGCTCTATATACAGTCCAAATATGATTGTGTTCTTCCTGCTTAGAGCTCACTGGACAAAAGCTGCATTGCCATTGCGTCTCCTGAATGCAGAGGCTAGAAAGTACAGGAGGCTGTAAAGCTATTCAGATAACAGTAATTATCACCTCTACTGGAGCGGTGAATAAAGCCCAGAAATTACTTATGGGGAACAAAGTACATTATGCACAAAATAGATACCTTAAAATCTCTGACTTCATCATTCTGAAGTCCATGTATGTAATACAATTGCACTTGTACTCCATAAATTGATACAAATAAAAATAAATAAAGCTAAGTTTAGGAAAACAATAAGTGCATTTTTATGATGTGTGTATATTGTTGTGGGAGGATATGTGCACTGATCAAAAAATATGTTCTGGAAATATTGTGTCCTCTTATTAGGAATATAGTAGATCCTAAAATATATAAGGTGAGCTACCTGCCTTCAAGGAGCTTTAAGTCTAATTATAAAAAAGGCAAAGTTATTTAATACTATATCTTTGTTA
This sequence comes from Callithrix jacchus, assembly GCF_049354715.1. Classification (NCBI taxonomy): domain Eukaryota; kingdom Metazoa; phylum Chordata; class Mammalia; order Primates; family Cebidae; genus Callithrix; species Callithrix jacchus. Next base: position 163,325,570 of record NC_133504.1, on the reverse strand, counting down.
ATTACCTTGTCATTTCAGTAGTTCAGGATATTTGAGGGTCAAAACTAACTTTGTTTATATTATATTAATTGTGCTAAATGTATTAATTTGCAGATAATTTGTATTTTATGGCATTGTTTGCTTCCCATCCAAGAAGCAGGTTGACTTAAGTTCAGATTCTGATTTTCTTTGATGTGCTCTCATTCTCATTATATGTGGTCTCTGCTTTCCTGTTAAATTTAAATATACGTATTTCCTGAAGTTTCTTAATTTTATTTTGTTTTTTTTTTTTGTTATTTTGAATAGAATAATTTTCTTATATCTTTTTCTAGGAATTTATTACTAAATTTGATACAATTTTTAATTTTTTTGTTATTTTTATTTTCAGTCACTTTATAAAGTTATCTTACTAGTTTCAATAGTTTAGATAAGAAGGTTGTAATTGTAGTTACATATCATACCATCAAAAAGAAAAATAATTTGATCTTTTTCCAATATTTATATGATTTATTTATTTCTTGAGTTTCAATATTTGCTAACTACCCAAGAAAATGTTACACGATACGATAAGAGTTCAGCTTCTATTGAATTCTTCTTTTAAATGGGTTTTAGAATTTTGTTCTGTACAATAATGTTTAATCAAGGTTTTGGTAAATTTATTTATTTGTTTATTGTTTACATTTCTCTGGCACCCATGATTTTCACTGGGAATTAATTTTGATATTACCAAATGTTTTACTGGAACCTACTGATAGATTTTTTTCCCTTTTTTTCTCCTCAAATGTGTGAAGGAAAAAAAGTGATAAAATTTCTAATATTAAATCATACTTTGATTAACAAAATAATTCCTGCTCAGCAGTTCTACATTAATCAGAGGGGAAGAAGCTGTGCATATATATTATCTTTTTCCTCTTCAGTTTCTCACATCTACATAACTTCTTAATATAATTCTTTTCATCCTTCTGCGTGGCCCTTTTAATTTATAGATCTCTATTTTCTTTGGATTGGTTATTGGAATATGATTGTGTTCTTTCTGTGGTGTCAGTTTCCTTCATTTGTGTGTGTGTGTGTGTGTGTGTGTGTGTGTGTGTGTGTGTGTGTATGTATGTGTTTGATAATGTCTTGCATTGCTGTATTCGCATCTGAAGTAGCAGTCACCTTCTCCAGTCTTTAGTGATTGGCTTTGAGAGAGAAATACCTTCATGAATCATTCCAGCTAGGGAATCTGAGGCTCTCTCAGACCTTTTCTATGAATCCTTCTTCCCTCAGGAGTGAAGGAGGCGCTTTTAAAATTTTATGTATTCCCTTGATCCTACAAAGCCAGGCTGGGCACTAAAATACTCCCATTTGTTTTTCCTGGGGTGATGCCCTAAAACACTACAGTTTGTGTGCCTTCTCTCAATTCTATAGAGTCAAGCCCCCTGTCTGCACAAGACATAAGGTTGCTAGCATGGAGGAAGCAGTGGGTGAGAATTAGAGGTACCATTATAGCAAATAGTGGGGAATTCAAAGGCAAGACATTCTATGAAGCTTATGGGGGGCTCCTGATGAAGTCTGCAGAGTATTTAGTAGAGTCTTTCCTCTTTTCTCTTTTCCCAGCTCTCCCAATAACTCAAGTTGGTGATCAGCTCAGTATCCTGGGTGGAGCAAAAGACAAATGGGCCTCTTGGGTAGGATCCTATGTGGTCAGAGAGCCAGGCACTCTCTTACTACAATGTCACTTTCACATGTCGGATAAGGTGTGGCTGAAGGTGGCCTCTCTTGTTACCTAGCTGTGTCAGCTTGTGAAAGGAAAGGTAATAAGGTGGAACAAAACTGCTCTTCTCACCCCCTTCAATGAATGTATTCTCAAAATTTTGCTCCAATGATGAGCTAGAACTTCTCCACTGGACTTTTGTGCTCCCACAAAAGTACTCTTGTTCATGGATTGTTGTCAAAGTCTGTTCTTCTACAGGATGAAGATGGTAGAACCTTTGTATCCTATCATCTTGGTGATGTCATTCTACCATTCCTAACTTAAGAAAATGGCTGTTAATTTCTGGAAGTTACAACAATGTTTTACTCTGTGTGGTCATATTAAAAACATGGCAAAATATTTTAAAAATATTTTTAATATTTTATGCATTTATTTTAATTAGTTCAATTTTTCCATATTGGTCAAGATGCTTTTAAAATTGAAAAGATCAGAAATTTTTTCAGACATATCCTACCAAAAGATGTTGTATTTCTCCAGTCTGGCTAAGAGCTACTTTACACCATCATTGAGAGGACGAAAAGAACATTTAAAATATTTTTAAATGTATCATAAATTTGTCATTATATTAGTCTTAGTCTAGCACAAACACGCTATTAAAGTCATAAGTCTTTATTACTACTCCTCATAATATTTCAGCTACACATAAAAAAACTGTTGCTTCTATTTCTTTTTTTTTTTATTCTTTTTTTTATTGCATTTTAGGTTTTGGGGTACATGTGCAGAGTATGCAATACAGTTGCATAGGTACACACATGGCAGTGTGTTTTGTTTGCTTTCACCCCTTCACCCACATTTGGTGTTTCTCCCCAGGCTATCCCTCCCCACCTCCCCCTCCCACTGGCCCTCCCCTTTCTCCCCACAATAGACCCCAGTGTTTAGTACTCCCCTCTCTGTGTCCATGTGTTCTCATTTTTCTTCATCCGCCTATGAGTGAGAATATGCGGTGTTTCATTTTCTGTTCTTGTGTCAGTTTGCTGAGAATGATGTTCTCCAGATTCATCCATGTCCCTACAAACGACACAAACTCATCATTTCTGATCGCTGCATAATATTCCATGGTGTATATGTGCCACATTTTCCCAATCCAGTCTATCATCGATGGACATTTGGGTTGATTCCAGGTCTTTGCTATTGTAAACAGTGCTGCAATAAACATTCGTGTGCATGTGTCCTTATAGTAGAATGACTTATAGTCCTTTGTGTATATACCCAGTAATGGGATTGCTGGGTCAAATGGAATTTCTATTTCTAAGACCTTGAGGAATCGCCACACTGTCTTCCACAATGGTTGGACTAATTTACACTCCCACCAACAGTGTAAAAGTGTTCCTTTTTCTCCACATCCTCTCCAGCATCTGTTGTCTCCAGATTTTTTAATGATCACCATTCTAACTGGCATGAGATGGTATCTCAATGTGGTTTTGATTTGCATCTCTCTGATGACCAGTGACGATGAGCATTTCTTCATATGATTGTTGGCCTCATATATGTCTTCTTTCGTAAAGTGTCTGTTCATATCCATTGCCCACTATTGAATGGGCTTGTTTGTTTTTTTCCTGTAAATCTGTTTGAGTTCTTTATAAATTCTGGATATCAGCCCTTTGTCAGATGGGTAAACTGCAAACATTTTTTCCCATTCTGTTGGTTGCCGATTCACACTAGAGACTGTTTCTTTTGCTGTGCAGAAGCTGTGGAGTTTCATTAGGTCCCATTTGTCTATTTTGGCTTTTGTTGCCAATGCTTTTGGTGTTTTGTTCATGAAGTCCTTGCCTACTCCTATGTCCTGGATAGTTTTGCCTAGATTTCCATCTAGGGTTTTTATCATGCCAGGTCTTATGTTTAAGTCGTTAATCCATCTGGAGTTAATTTTAGTGTAAGGTGTCAGGAAGGGGTCCAGTTTCTGCTTTCTGCACATGGCTAACCAGTTTTCCCAACACCATTTGTTAAACAGGGAATCCTTTCCCCATTGCTTGTTTTTGTCAGGTTTATCAAAGATTGTATAGTTGTAGATATGTTGTGTTGCCTCCGGTGCCCCTGTTTTGTTCCATTGGTCTATATCTCTGTTTTGGTACAAGTACCATGCTGTTTTGATTACTGTAGCCTTGTAGTATAGTTTGAACTCCAGTAGTGTGATGCCCCCCGCTGTGTTCTTTTTGCTTAGAATTGATTTGGCTATGCGGGCTCTCTTTTGGTTCCATATGAAGTTCATGGTGGTTTTTTCCAGATCTGTGAAGAAAGTCAGTGGTAGCTTGATGGGGATAGCGTTGATTCTGTAAATTACTTTGGGCAGTATAGCCATTTTCACGATATTAATTCTTCCTAACCATGAACATGGAATGTTTCTCCATCTGTTTGTGTCCTCTCTGATTTCGTTGAGCAGTGTTTTGTAGTTCTCCTTGAAGAGGTCCCTTACGTTCCTTGTGAGTTGTATTCCAAGGTATTTTATTCTTTTTGTAGCAATTGTGAATGGGAAAACGGCCACTTAGCATCAAAATGGCAGTCTTAAATTTACACATAACAATATTAACCCTAAATGTAAATGGACTAAATGCACCAATCAAAAGACACAGACTGGCAAATTGGATAAAAATCCAAAACCCATCAGTGTGCTGTATTCAGGAAACACATTTCACATGCAAGGATACACAAAGACTCAAAATAAAGGGATGGAGGAAGATTTACCAAGCAAATGGAGAGCAAAAAAAAGCAGGAGTTGCAATTCTCATCTCTGATAAAATAGACTTTAAAGCAACAAAGATCAAAAGAGACAAAGAAGGCCATTACATAATGGTAAAAGGATCGATACAACAAGAAGAGCTAACGATCCTAAACATATATGGACCCAATACAGGAGCACCCAGATACATAAGGCAAGTTCTTAATGACTTACAAAGAGACTTAGACTCCCACACAATAATAGTGGGAGACTTTAACACTCCACTGTCAATATTAGACAGATCAACCAGACAGAAAATCAACAAGGATATCCAGGGCTTGAACTCAGACCTGGAGCAAGCAAACCTGATAGACATTTACAGAACTCTCCACCCCAAATCCACAGAATATACATTCTTTTCAGCACCACATCACACCTACTCAAAAATTGACCACATAATTGGAAGTAAAGCACTGCTCGGCAAATGCAAAACAACTGAAATCATAACAAACAGCCTCTCAGACCATAGTGCAATCAAGTTAGAACTCAGAATTCAGAAACCAACCCAGAACCGCACAGCTTCATGGAAACTGAACAACTGGGTTTTGAATGTTGACTGGGTAAACAATGAAATGAAGGCAGAAATAAAGAAGTTCTTCGAAACCAATGAGAACGAAGACACAACATGCCAGAATCTCTGGGACACATTTAAAGCAGTCTCTAGAGGAAAGTATATAGCAATAAGTGCCCATATGAGGAGAATGGAGAGATCCAAAATTGACACCCTATCATCAAAATTGAAAGAGCTAGAGGAGCAAGATCAAAAAAACTCAAAACCCAGCAGAAGAGAAGAAATAACTAAGATCAGAGCTGAACTGAAGGAGACTGAGACACGAAAAACCCTTCAAAAAATCAATAAATCCAAGAGCTGGTTTTTTGAAAAGATCAACAAAATGGACAGACCACTAGCCAGATTGATTAAAAATAAAAGAGAGAACAACCAAATAGATGCAATAAAAAATGATAAAGGAGAAATCACCACAGACTCCACAGAAATTCAAACCATCATCAGAGAATATTAAAAACAACTCTATGCACATAAACTAGTAAACCTGGAAGAAATGGATGAATTCCTGGACTCCTGTGTTGCTTCTATTTCTAAAATTGTTTTATTGTCCAGGTGTGTTAGCGCCTATTATCCCAGGACTTTGGGAGGCTGAGGCGGGCAGATCACCAGAGGCCAGCAATTTGGGACCAGCCTGGCCAACATGGCGAAACCCCATCTCTACCAAAAATACTAAAAATTAGCTGGGTTTCGTGGCACACGTCAGTGGTCCCAACTACTTGGGAAGCTGAGGTGGGATAATCGCTTAAGCATGGGAGGTAGACATTGCAATGAGCTGTGAGCATGCCATTGCACTCCAGCCTGGGTGCCAGAGTGAGACTCAGTCTCAAAGTAAATAAATAAATAAATATAAATAAATTTTAAAAAAATAGATTTAAAAATATTTTTTTTTTGTCTAATACAATATCATTACTTAGAAAATGCAGGCTATGTTTATAGCGAGTGTAGTCAAGTAATGGAAGTTTATTCAAAATTATTTTCTTCTAAGTCAAAATCTAATTGATTGACAGAATACTCAAAGTAGGTTTCTAGTTAACAGCTAAAATGTACTATGACTGTAAATCTATTGAAAAAAACTACTGAATAAGTAATCTAATAGTTACAACTCTATTGCCTTCCAGTTTGTTTTACAAATTGTTCAATAACTTTTTTTTTTCTGTTCTTGTGTCAGTTTGCTGAGAATGATGTTAATTTCTTTTTCTTTTTAATTGCATTTTAGGTTTTGGGGTACATGTGGAGATCATGCAAGATAGTTGCATAGGTACACACATTGCAATGTGTTTTTCTGCCGTCTTCCCCTTCACCCACATAACTTTTTTAAAGAAAAAGATTATTTTCTGCAGAATACTAGTTTAGGAACTATAATATTCTAAAGCATATAAAATTCCCGCCACCATTTTTTAAACCTATTCCTACTATTACCCCTTCCTTTGGATTTTATTAGATTCCCATGATCTGTGATTGTGTAAATTGGTTCGAGATACACATTCCTTAAAGGTTTATAGCCGAATGCGACTCTAAGCAGCACATATCATCTGTGGAATAACAATAATAGAATAGATGCCAGTTGGCTCTAGCAATGAACAGGGCTCTCAAAAGCCCTGTGGTTATATTTCCTTGGAAACTTACTTTTGCTTTATCAAGTTGGAGGACAAGTTTAATATTACCAAAAAATAATTTTCTATGCATCTACCATTTAATAGTAGATATATAACATATTTATTACTCCCATTCGAAAAACTAATGAATTAATTAGCAATTAGTTATCTCTTATTCTTTGAAACAGTGTTAAAACCCTATGTATTAAAATATTAATTATTAAAGTTATTCATTATGAGAAAAACTAAAAGATACAAGGTATTCCAATGGTTGAAATTCAAGTCCAACTTCAATATATTCATTTCCAAAATATGGAAGGTTGTCAGAGAAAGATAAAAATTAATCAAAGCTGTCTTTGAGCTTTTAAACCTCATCAACTACAATATAAAATCAAAACATGCTATTTCTGCACATTTTCTCAGTAAAAAATGAATTATTTGGCTTTCACTTACAATCATGCATACATAATTTCAATCTGCTTATTGTTTTTATTTAGCACTTTGCACAAGAAAATTAGACATTGCTGAGCTCTAAGAAGCATGTCAGCACAACCATCCATTGCTCGTAGGACTACAGTGCTATGCTTAGTTGATTTTTACTACTGTTGCATTTTAGAATGTAAAAAACAATATGATAATCCTAGTCTCAAAGCAACATTTAGCTGAAATAAGCAGCACATTGAGACACTTGATTTGCATTTATTTAGAAAAGTAAAAATACAGAATTATAAAAATTCAATTAATACTAATACAATTGCTGCCAAAAATGGAGAAGAAAAATATTGCAAACATTTTTATAAGAAGCTTGAATGGCAAAGAAGAAAAAAATGTATTTAAATACATGCTAAATGGTTTATTGGATGATAAGCAGATAGAAAAAATATTTTGTGTACAATGAAACCCAACGAATGTTGAATATTAAGGTGCATAAAATTACATACAAATTTTCTAAGATACTATGAAAAAGTTTTGTGGTTTTGATTTACATATCCAAAGGCATCATATCATGAAGCTGTAAGATAATAGACCCTTGCATCCAATTTAGTTGTATTGAACTGCAAAGAAAAAAAAAAATGCATTCAATTTTGGGCAACTCTTTTCTAACAAAATATAAAAAGCCAGACAGATTTCTGAGAAGGCCAACAATAATGTTCAGAGATCTGGAGAGGGTATATTTAATAAGATAATGTTCACAGCAGTCTCTTTCTCACATCTCCAGAACATGATTAGCTGTATACTCATCATGGATTCTGTATAAGCATGTAGCTTTGTGATTTGTTTTAAAGAAAAGCAAGTTAGCTTAAAATAAGATGATTTTCATAGAATTTTCTAACCAGAGGGAAACAGTAAGAATCACCTTATCCAACACTCTGATTTAAAAATGAAGTTTCAGGCCTGAAATCGTCATCCTAAACTAGTCCCTGGAGCCTGTTAGTGTCAGAGCCAATATTAGAACACACATCCTTGACAATAAAAGCCTTTTTTCCAATTTATCACACGCTTCACATATCTGCAGCTAGTATCATTTTGTGGAATTAACAGTTCCGCATTAATTTTTCCAAATACATTTAGGATATTCTTTCTTACTATTAACCTACATGAGTTTTGTGTAAAACAAGTTGATTTTACTTTTTTCTCTACAACCTGGGTGGTTGACCTTGGACTAATTATTTAAGCTTTCATTTCTCTTTTTTGTAAAATGAGATTATTACTAGTAAAAACTTCTTGTGGTTGCCTTGAGTATCATCTGGGAAAATTAAAGTAACTTGTTTAATTCATAACCTGGAGCATGGTACAGGTGTTATCATCATTGACTATAATTATGAATTGTGAAGAAGAAGCATACACAGGGAGGTAAAAAGTATATTTTTACCTTCTAGATATTCTCACTGAATAACTACACAATAAATCAAAACCGAGCAAGTCACAACAAAGTCACTACAAACCATGAATAAAAAATAATGTTATGAAAAATTTTGTCTTCAAATGAGTAACAACAAGAAGACAGGTAACTGATTCCTCAACAGACATCATGGAAGACAGACAACACTGAGATAAGATTTTCAAATACTGAAGGAATGGCTAGTAATTGGAATTTTAATCCAACAAAAATATTCTTCAAAGTAAAATTAAATGTATCCATTTCCAAGAAAGCAAAAACAAATACAGCATTCTTTCAAAAAAAAAAAAAAAAAACTAGTAGGGATTAGTAATAGTGTTGCAGAGGAAGAAGGAAAATAATCCCTGTAGAACAAACTTTAAACAATAATTGTAACAGAATACTCAATTATTTTGCTTAATGTAAATTACTATTTACCATTTAAATTTATAATAATTATTTTTGTGATATAAAATATATTTTAAATTGGAATATATTGCAATATTAAATGTAAGTGAAGGAAAATAAAGAAGGTTAATATTTTATTGACTATGTCAGTAAAGAAGTAATTATTTAAAAAAGTATTCTGTAATAGCCACACAATTACCAAAGGAATAATAAAAGTGCACATGCCTAAAAAGCTAATGGAAATTGTAAAAGAAATAAAAAGCAAGGAAACAGAAAACAATTAGATAGATAAAAGATTTACAATCACCTAGACCTATAATTAAACATTAAATATAAGTGAACTAAATAGTTCATGTAAAAAGCAAAAATTATCAGACTGTATACATTAAGCAAAACTCAAGGATACACTCTTTCACAACAGGCAAAACTTAAATATGAGGACATAAAAAATTTGAAAGTAAAGGTAAGCAAGAATGTGTAACACACAAAAGACAATCAAGACAAAGTTGGCATAATAATATTTATATTAGAAAACTAGATTTAATGGCAACATATATTACTCTCAATGTAGATGAATATATTTGTTAATAATGCAAACATTCATTCGCCAGAAGTTATACATAACCTAAATTTCTATACACAAAAAAGCATAACTTCATAATATTTAAACACCGACATATAAAGAAGAGGTAGACAAAACTATAGTGCAAACTGAAATTTTAACAAAATTTTCTCAGCAATGACAAAGCAAGCAAAGCCATCAGTAAAGAAATACAGATTTTAAACAGAATGAGTAACCACTTTACGTGAATTGAGAGTCTTCAAATACCTATTTCACCCATATTCTTTATAAGTGAACACAAATAGTTTTCCAAATTAGTTAAAAAGTAAGTTCCAACAACTGTTCAGTGACTGAAAGTATTAACGGTTTGTTCTCTGCCTACAGAAGAACTCAGTTAGAAACCAGAAATAAGAAGATGGGTAGAAAAATCTCAAAAGGCTTGAAAATAAACATTACACTTCTCAATAGTCCATAATCAAAGTCAAAATAACAAGAGAAATTTTCTGTACTAAATGTTAATGAATATAAATGATAATAAGACGTACTCTATGATTTTCCAATCTTCTAAGCTATGCTTTGAAGAAAATGTATTCCATAAATAACTACATTAGAAGAGAGGAAATCAAGGATCTAAGTATCCATCTTAATAGAATAATAAAGGGATTATTAGGATTGGAAATCAATAAAATAGAGGAAAAATAATAGAAAATCAGTAAAGCCAGAAGTTGTTTGTTTGAAAATATTAATTAGGAAAAATTACTGTCATAACTGAATTAAAAAAAATTTACTTTGGCCAGGAGTGGTTGTTCATGCCTGTAATCCCAGCACTTGGGAAGGCTGAGGCTGTCAGATCACCTGAGGTCAGGAGTCTGAGATCAATCTGGCAACATGGTGAAATCCCGTATCTACTGAAAATACAAAATTAGCCGGGTATGGTGGTGCGTGCTTCTGATACCAGTTACTTGGGAGACTGAGGCAGGAGAATCACTTAAACCCAGGAGGTGGAGGTTGCAGTTAGTAGAGATTGCACCATTGCACTCCAGCCTGGGCAAAAAGAGTGAAACTCTGCTCTATCTCAAACAAAACAATATAAATATTCGAGGCCAGGTGCAGTGGCTCGCACCTGTAATCCCAGCACTTTGGGAGGCCAAGGAGGGTGGATCACCTGAGGTCAGGAGTTCGAGACCAACCTAACCAACATGGAGAAACGCTGTTTCAACTAAAAATACAAAAATTAGCTGGGCATGGTGGTACATGCCTGTAATCCCAGCTACTTGGGATGCTGAGGCAGGAGAATCACTTGAACCCAGGAGGCAGAGGTTGTGGTGAGCCGAGATCATGCCATTGTACTCCAACCTAGGCAACAGGAGTGAAACTCCCTCTCAAAAAAAAAACAAAAAACAAAAAATACAAACTACAAATACAAATGTAAAACTAGCAGCACTTCAGAGCCTATGGCTAGAATAAAGATACGAAAGAAAAAAACAGAAACTTTAAAAATTAATTTAAAATTTTAGATAAAATGGACAAAGATTTTGGAAAGCACAACTTCATAAAACAGATAGAAGAATAAATAAGAAAATCTGTATTGTCCTATATTTTTTAATTAAATCTGTAAATAAAATTCAGCCAGAAAGAAATTTGCTGGCTCAAATATTTTCCCCTGTGAATTATTTCAAATATTGCAGAAAAAAATTCATTGTCTTAAATATTTTCAGTTATTAGAAAAAATTGGGAAAGTCACAACTCATTTTATGTGGTCAGCAGAAATTTAGTTCAAAATCTGGCAATTAAAAATACAAGAATAAAAATTTAAGGAATATCTATACGGCAAAAAATGTTTGAAGCATCCACATGACATGCATAAAAAATTTCATATTTACTGATAAAACAATGACACAGGAGAATATCTTTCTAACTTTGGCATTATTTGATTTCTTAACCAAGACTTCCATATATCAAAGGATATTGCTAAGAGAGTAAAAAGGCAGTCCATACATCAATGGAAAACATTGACCAGTTGCCAATGACAGACCCATAGCCAGAACATAAAAAGAATTCAGTGTATTTTAGAAATGACATGTAGACAACTAAAAAAAAAAGACAACTCAGTTTAAAAAAGTGGAGAAATATCTTCAACAGGTAAAAGAGGATGCTCAAATATCCAATAAGCATGTGAAATGATATGCAACCTTATTAGTGACAAAAGAAATGGAAATTAAAACCAATGTGATACAAATACACATGAGCTAAATAATTAACATAAAACATCTGGCATCACCTAGATAGACATAGTGAAAATGTAGGCAACTAGGTTCCCATACACTTCAATAGGAGTACCAATTGGCTTAACCATTTTGAAAAAAAAATGGCAGTATTTACTTAAAGGAGATATAAGATCTTCTGTGAATCAGAAATTCTCATATGGGCACCAGGGGACACATACAGTAGGGTTTATAGCAGTGTTATTCTTATTAGGTAGAAACTGAGAATATCTAGAGTATCCAGCAACGAAAGGGTAGATTGATTTTAATATATTCATAAAATAGAAGTATACTAATAGGAAAGACTAATCTCTTCCACCTGCAAAAACACTTCTGAATCACAGACATAGCAGTGAAAGAAAGAAGACAGAGAGACACGCAAAAAAATGCAAATAGTATCATTCTGGTGTGAGTGTGTGTGTGTGTGTTAGTTCTAAAACAGGGGCAATTCCTCAACCGGATTCAGGATCACTATTACCTTTAGATGGAAATATCCCGGGGCTTCCAGGTGTTGGCAGTGTTCTAATTTTGGCATGAGTAGTGGTTGCACAGTTGTGTTCATCTTTGGTACAATTAAAAAAGTTTTGTGTTGCACAGTACTTATTTTATTATATGTAGGATACATTTTAACAAAAAACCTGTAAAAATGTAAATGTAAGTGCATATTATTCTCTTGAATGTTCTCTGGATTCTTGCTTTCTGAAACATTTGTCATTTTCAGCTTCTTTTGACCTTTGACCTTTTGATACCATTCTCATAGTTTAATTTATAGTTTTGAGTCTTTTTCTGCCAACTCTCCAGCAGGCACTTGAAATATCTGTTCGATGGCTACTGCCAGAGAATTTCTGCTCATGATATTCCCCTGAAAACATGACTCTTTTCATTTGCTCTGAAGAACACATCTCTCATCTCATCTGCTCAAATGCTTTTTTAAAATGCTTTTCCAAGAAATTCATGACTACCATCATGTTGAGGTGAAACAGCTAACATCTGTGGCTAGGGAAAAATAATAAAACATGCTTCCTAAAGCGCTTCTTCTTCCATGTACTATACAAGTTCTATTAACTCAATGCTTGTACTAAGAAATAATATGTTCTAATTATTTTCTTCTGGTTTATGAAAACAAAGAGAGAAAGAAGAAAGCATTAACCTTCCTTTTTCATAGCTCTTGTTAATGATGTCAACTGAACATCAGATATTGGATCGTGGTTTATTTGGGATTAATAAACTCTTGTTAATGATGTCAACTGAAATTCAGAAATTAGATCTTGGTTTATTTGGAATTACCTATCACATTAATTTTTTAGGGTTTATGAAGCATCAGAGGTTATCTTCAGCAAAAGGTGAAACTCAAATCTCCCATATATTCTTTAGATGAATGAATGGATAGATGGGTGGATAGGTGGTTAATTAAATTTATTTCTGTACATATTCTTAAAGAAATCTGAGGCAAAGGAAAACATTTGGAAACGGCTTAGAATAAAATGTACAGAGACTGGAGTGACAATTTAGTCTATTACTTTCTATGATATATTTAATAGTCATCCAGCAACTGCTTTCAACATTTCTGCTAAAAACATTTTTCACTATTTTGGAAATATTATTAATCATTCAGAAAATTAGTAGTTAGAAATTTATTTCCTACATTGAGCCCTAAATTTCTGCCTTTTCACTGTTAAAAGATAAGCTCCAATTTACAGAATTTTCCTTCATTTTGGCTCGCTGATATACTCCAAATACCTAGACTGTCTTTGCCATATAGTAGGTCCTAAATAAATATTTATGAGTGAATAAATCCATCTTCAATAGATCTTCAAGTATTTGAGGGCAGCTGTCATATACTTTTTTAGTGTTCATGTGTATATCGTGGCAAATTTTAGATTTTTCAAACTTTTCTTTGAAAATGTTCTTTTCATACCTCTCACCGTCTTTTTCACTGTAATAATACATTTTTATGTCAACTTGGAGGGTGATTTATACAAGAGATTAATATTTAAATTGGTGAATTTTAAGTAAGGACAATTGCCCTCCATAATGGGGTGAGCTTTATCCAAAAAGTTGAAGGTGAAAATAGAACAAAAGTCTAGCCTCCAAGAGAAAGAGGAAATTATTAATCAGATTGTGTTCAGATTTCATCTGCACCATTGGCTCTCTTGATTTTGAACCTGTTGGCCAAAACTGCAGATTCTGACTTGCCATCCTCCATAATTGTGTGAGCCAACTCCTAATAATAAAGGTCCCTCTCCTCTCTCCTGCATCCTCTCTTCCCCCCTCCTTCTCTTTCTCCTCTCTCTCTCTCTCTCTCTCTCTCTCTCTCTCTCTCTCTCTCTCTCTCGCTCTCTCGCTCTCTCGCTCTCTCGCTCTCTCCCTCCCCCCCAATCCCCCGCTGCCAGCAATAACCCTAGGTCACACATCTGCAGGTCTTGCATTCATTGTTTGAATCCAGATGCAGAACCCATGGACATGGAAGGATGACTTTATATAATTGTTGATTTCATCACTTCCTATTTTTACCATCATTTATTTGTTCTTGTACAAGTTCCAAATGTGTGCTGAACATTGTTTTAGGAGTTAAAGAAATAAAGGTTACCCTGATGTACCTTACATTCCAAAAACTCATATCAAGTGGCATATGTTTTATGCCTAGGTATCAAGGTCACCAGTTGGGCAAACACTATTTCCATTCTCTACTTTTCCAGTATTTTCTGGTTATATATGTCATTATAATTTTAGGGACATCTCTGACCTCTGGAACTCTAGAGTTAATATCTATAACCTGAGAAAATCATCAAGTCTCCTAATTGATTCTGCTCATTATGAGGAGGTTTAAGGTTTTCTGATCCTGCTTTCCTGTTAAGTATTAACATCTTCATATGCCATTTCAGTTAAAAATTAGATGAAACTCAGCACCTTCTTTTTTTCCAAAAGAATAATGTAGCCGAATGTTTAATATAGTTCACTGAATTTTTGAAGAATCCTGGTTTCATATAATGCAGCTTATTGCCTTCCACTATCTCTTCCTTCCTTTTCCATATCCCTTTTAGATCACCAACAGAAGCTCCATTTTTAAAAGTTTGTCTCCATATCATGCACTTTGACATATCCCTTCAAGACAATTCTTGAAATTTGCTGTACCAAGGGCTTCTTAGGCGCAAAATTCAGGATGGCTTTCAAGAGTTATCGAAGTATTTTTCCCAATAAAGACTATTTTCTCCTTTAAATAAACTCTGGTTCAAATTGCATAATTTATTCAACTTATTAAATGCATAGTTATGCGTTTTGTGTTTTTATGCTCTTACTAGGTTGAGGACACTGTGAATGTATAATCTACATTTTGAACTACATTGAAGCAATAATTTTAATAGAACATAAGCAGTAACACTATTTGTTATAACTGAATTAACAACATTAAATTCTTAAAATTTCATTTTATTGTTTTTTTTTATGTTCATGGCATTTGATAAAAACTTTGAATATATATGCAGTTTTTAAATTTTTTGAAACTTCAAAACTTTCTTAAGAAATTATTATCTTTTCCAAAGTTCATTTGAAGACATTCTATTTTAATTATGTGTTGGAATTTGAAGATAATATTTTATAAATAGAGATCATTTATATCATAGAATCTTATGAATGAATTATTTCCATTTCATTTTACTCTGTAGATAGTATAAACATTATACTTTAGTTTGGTTAATTAATCCACCATGGCATAAGCTCTGTAAGCATTTTGCATGAGCAGTACGGCAAGTAGACACATCTGAAATTCAAATGGCTGTTTCTGTTTGCCAAGAATTATATTTACTACAGTTACAAGACAATCACTTAAATTTTACCTACATTATTTACAGCTATTAGTAACCCATCTACCAAATGTACTGAATAAAATGTATTCATAGTCTTAAATATTATCATGTAAGCCATAATTTGCTTCCTGGGAGGTATGTAAGAAGGAACAGAGAATTAAGTAAAATCAACATTATTCCTCCTCAAAAAATGTGAAGAGAAAATTATTAAGAAGCTTTTTCTGTCCTGTTAAATAAAGAAGCTTCATCAAATTTATGAACCTAGAATGTCATGTCTTTTGACTGAACAGAGACAATTCTAATAAGATATAATAGGATTGCAGAGAGTAATGAGAAGCCTCTCAGTTGGGATCATACTGGAAAAAGCTGAGATGAAGTGACTCGCCAGAGGTTATGTATGGGAGACTAATTTCTATGGCATCCCCATTAACAAAATAAAACCAGAGAGGAATAATATATACAGAAATATTTTAACTTTTAATGGTCTCTTGAAATCCAAATCAAAATTATTTCAAAACTGAAATTTCAGATAGTATGGTAAATTCACCAATATATGAATAACTATGTTTTTGTTACCCATGTCGGAGAATACGTAGTTTTAGATCTGAGTAGATTCAAATACAAAGAAAGTCTTCACATCAAGGAATCCTATTCTATTTATTTGTTAATAAATGGCCACCACTGAAAAATTACTATTAGTTATTTGGTTTCCTAGACACCAGGGATACAAAGGACTATAAACAGTGGTCAGTGCAGTCAGAGCCTGGGAGTAAATTAGGAGAAAGGGACAAAATATTACTTATGACAGCACATAAGGGAGATAATAAGGAAGCAAAGAATACAATGGGGAATAGCAGGGGGAAAACTATTTGATTAATTTATTAATAATGAGATTTTATTTCAGGTGAAGATAAAGTGCCATATAGAAGAAAAAGTATATGCAAGAGTAGCAGGATGGTAAAGCAGTTTTAAAGAATTATAAACACATCAATCCATTGAGCATATGTTATACAGGGAAATGTGAAAAGATGATCTTGAGAAGAAATTAAAGAGGATATGAAAGAGCTTTATAAGCATAGTAACAAACATGGATTTAATCCTGTTTGTAAAAGAAGGAGCCTTTGAAGGAATTCAGGGTGAGCAATTTATGCCAACTTTTACATTAATACAATCACTTGGGGCGTGAGGCAAAACATGAGTTGGATGGCAATAGAAGCAGAGTGGTAAGGCAGCTGAAAATCAAGTGAGAAACCATTGACGCATGGACTAAAGTAGTGGTAATGGGAATAGAGAGAAATATGTGTATTGCTCACATTAAAGAGATAGAATAAGCAGGGGTTAGTAATTATTTAGACATGTGTGGAAGGGGAGAGACAAAAGCTATGGATAACCCTAAGTTTGTAGCATTGACAACCCAATTGAAGTGTAATGCTCATGTCCAAAAGAAAGGAAAATTACAATGAGGTACATATTGGAAGAAAAACAAAAGTTATTTTTGGACCTGCTGAGATTGAGATTCAAGTGGTAATGTAGACAGTGGGCTATAGTTTCTGGAACTCAATGAAATGATGTAGACTAGAGATAGTAATTTCAGAATCCCCCATACATTACTAATTGTTGACGTCACTGAAGTTAAGTAAGTGCTTTTATCAGAGAAGTAGGTAGAATTGAAAGAGTTTTAGAGCCTTGGTGAATGCTACAATTTAAGAGATGTGAACTGGAAGAAAACAATTATAAAGGATCTAAGGAAAAATACGGGATGAAAACATAATGGTATCCCAGAATCCAGGGAAGGAAATAATTTCAAAACATTTAATAAAGTTATGCTGCATCTCAATGAACAAGATAGGGGCTAAAAACATCTCCACTGAATTTAACCATAATCAGTTGCTGACCAAGTTCATGAACCAATTTTATTGCTTAAGAAGTAATAGAAAACTGACTGCGGTGGAATTTTTTTAAAACAGTGAATATTTAGAAGTAGCTCATATAAATTGCATTTTTCAAAGTATGAGAGAAAAGAAATGCATAGGATAATAAGGGAGCAGTCAAAATGTGCTGAGTTATGGTGTAATAACAAAGAAGCCTGATATCACTCTGCTTAAAACAGCTAAAGTTTACTTCTTGCATAGGTGTCATGTCCGTCTCAGGTCAGCAGAGGATTCTGATTCACATTGTCCTCCTCCAAGTCAACACAACCTTCAAATTTTAAGATTATATATGGGAGAAAAAAAGAACATAAAAACTGTGTACTAAATATTAAGGGCTTCTGCCCAGAGGTGACAAATGTCACTTCTGCTCATGTGTCATGACCAAAATCAATCATATACTCATGCCTGCATTTGAAGAGATCTAAGTGCATTTTACACACTTCCAAGAATAAAATTAAAAATTAGAACATTTATGAAAACTACACAAACTATTGTGGTTTGTTCTGGTGAGAAAAAAATATATTTTATTCACTCTCCTTCCTTAATTTATGAGGCCTAATCACCTAAGTCCAATTTAATCATGACATCAAAATAAATACTGGTTTTCTAGATGAAAGATCTTTTTTCTTAAAATGATAAATGAGAGTGTTTAGATCAGCCATGGCTGTGGCCACTCTTGCTTTGGAGATCTATGAATTTAGAAAGACATGTTAACAGCCCCAGAAACTTACCTCAATAAATAATCGAGGAAGAGGACCTAGATAACCACAATAAACAATAAACTACAAACCCATTTGGAAAATAGAACAATGCAATATGCATCAGAAATCAATTCTTCTTTGGCACTATCTTCCATAGCCACAACTGAAATGGACATCAGAAAATATTCTCTCCTTACATGCTGAAAATTGTTCTCAGATTACTTTCTATACATAGATAGTTGAGGCCAAGTGTCCTTGTAAGTGTCAAACAGCAGTAGTCATTTATAGTCCATGCTGATTGTTCCTTTGACAGTGTGTTCTCTTTACAAACTTAGTTGGCTTCTTATCAGTTTCATTCCAGTAAAATTCATGTGTTAATATTCACAAATACCTTGAGCTTATCAGGCTTTTAGGTGCACATTCTTATTCAATGTCCCCTGAGGCATGATTCCCATTTGAAATATTCACTGGATATCATAATCTTCATTAGGCTTTTTTTTTTTTAATGATGCACCTCATCTAGGCAGTAATTTGAAGTATGAATGTCAAGGTCATTTTTAAAAATTATATTTTTGTTCTGAGGCAATAAAATGGATTGAAAATGGTTAACATTTTTTTAACCTACAAATCTTAGTTTTTATGTACATTTTTTTAAGTCTTTCTATATTTTCTTCTACTGTTTAGTATCTCAAAACAGTTGTCTGTTTAACATTGTAAACCTCCACATTTCTGGATATGGTTTATTTCTTTTTATTTGTTCTTGAAAACTGGGCAGTGTATTTTGAGGTCTTATTTTTTTTTTGTAACACTTTGCTAAATGTAGTGAAAAGTAACGAACACACTATTTCCTTCTGTTTTCAGCCTTTCCCTTTAGCACTACACATCCATCAGATATATGGTCTGCCTTCCAAATTACAACTAGCAATATTTTATCAAAAGTTTTGCCACTATGTAATGTGTATTATATCTTTTCAGTCTTAAATAACAGCTTTCTCTTTGCTGCCCATATAGATAATGAGACAGTATTTTGTACATAAAGTTTTATTATTTAGCACCCAAATTCCAAAACTTCACTTTTATATTAAACAGGATGAAAGAAGGTAGGCTTTGGTAAAAGCAACCCCAAAAGTTAAGAGCTTAAAAATAAATATTTATTTCCTGCTCATATCCCATTATTTACATCTCAAGTCAGCGGGATCTCTATTCAATATCCTCATGGCTAATGGAGCCAGGCTGGCAAACATCTACTTTTTGGACTACCTGTTGCAGCAGTATTGAAAATTGGAAATTCTTGTGCTACTGTATAGAGGCTTCTGTGCAAAAGTTAGGTGTATCTTATTTCTAATTTTTCTTCTTTTTAAAAAAGTCTTTTGGTTTGAATTAATCTTAGATTTATAAAATCATTGAAAAAATAGTACAGAGTTTCTATATCCCTTACCCAGCTTCTACTAACAGTATTATATTGCATAATTATGATGCAATGATCCAAAAAGATACATTATATTGTATTGTATTGGCAATACTCCTGCATGCCTGGAATGAGGAGAATCTTACCATTGCTGAGCTGTCTTATTGGCTACCACAGGAAATACCTAGAGATATTGGTGGGATTAAAATATCAGTTCTACTGTTATTCTTAAGGTAGAAGTGACTGAATATGTTTCTTTGCTGAGGAGAACTATCCAAAACTGTGAGAAATTATAAATACCAGGAAGAATGATATTCATTTTGTTGGAGCATTGTTGCTAAGAAGAATAAAGAAGATAGGACCCATGCACAGGCAAAGCCATTATCCTTGAAAAATAAATGGGATATTTTGTATCTCTTTTGTCAAAGGGAAAAATAAAGTCATATTGGTAGAAATAAGGTTAATTTTTTTTTTTTTTTTTTTTTTTTTTTTTGAGATGGAGTCTCACTCTGTTTCCAGGCTGGAGTGCAGTGGTGCAATCTCTGCTCACTGCAACCTCTGCCTCCCGGATTCATGTGATTCTCCTGCCTCAGCCTCCTGAGTAGCTGGGACTACAGGTGCATGCCACCACATCCAGCTAATTTTTGTATTATTAATAGAGACAGTGTTTCACCATGTTGACCAGGATGGTTTCTATCTCTTGAAGATAAGGTTAAATTTGAAATTTCCTGAGAACCAGGACTTTCTCAGGGAAGCTGAAAGTCATTGCAAAGATTCTAGGGTGCATATAATGTATTCAAAATGTCTTCTGCAGCTTAAGTTAACTGAAAATTACACTATATGAGAAACTATTACCTGAATTTATTTATATTTTATAATACCAGTAGTTGTTTCATCTCACAGCTAAAACTGAGAAGGTAAAAATATATGTAGTATAAAAGTTTTTAGCCAAAACAGACTTCTATTTTTCAGAGAATCTGTTTACAAAGTGTTTCTCACTTTACTGGTAGGCTCCCTGAGAGAAATACAGCTATAGTAATTCTAAGTTTTATATTAAAGATTGAGGAAAAGAGAATAAGATAGCAAACAAAAGAGAGAACAAAATTTGTATTGAGCAAAAGAATTCCTGAGTGATTCTTCTCCACCATTATGAGGACAGTGCTTATGAAAAATTTTATAAATCTACAGACAGCAAAAATTGCATGGTATTTTATTATTTATTATATTTTAGGTGATAGATAACTTTTGTTTTCTAAAAATCTTCTCCTTAGTTTTTATTTTAGTGAAGAACATGATTACCTAGGATCACTTTAAAGTAGCATAGCATGTAAACATTATCTAAGATTTGCAAGATCCAAATGATCACAATTAAAAGCAAACTTAGAACTCACATCCTACTTTGGCATTTACAATGTCACTTTCCTGACAAGTGTTTTTAAGTGTCAATTAGTGGACTTTGGTAAAATGCTGGTCTTTGTAGCATTTACACTCCAGAAGGGAGGATAAAGCATGCACTTATATGCTTTATCATTTGAACCTCAAATCTGGAATATAGAAACACAGCGACATCTCATATACATGTTTTACACGTCTGGAGTAGCAGAAGTCCAATGCATCTCTTTCTGCATCTCCTACCCATTTTCCCTCCTTCTGCAAATAAATTATCCAAAACGACTTGGATTATTCAATCCAAGATGCCCATTTTTGCTTTCAAGTGCTCTTAAAAACTAAATAAACCAATATGATTTTTAAAATGGAACATGAAGGACCCACTAACCTCACTAGGCGGCTTTCATTCTATTTCACTTTTTTTGCCACTCACATGGTTGCTTCCAAGTTGCTAGCAGATAATTTCTCTTTCTTGGAATGATGAGCCTACTCCTGGAATAGTAATACATTCTTAGAATATAGTGAAGAGAGGCAAAGAGCTTTCATCCTGTTATCCTCAGCTGTTGTCACTTTCAATAGTTCCATCAGTTACAACAATTTATTCACTGGTGACAGTACAATCACTTATTATAATTTGTGAGGATTATCTCAAGTCAAAGGAAATTCCTATGTACTCTTTTGCTTACACGTACATGTTCAGAAATTATTCAGAAGCACACATTCTTCCGTGAGCACAGCCCTTATTCAGAACTATTTTAATCTATCATGATGGTTCTGATCACACTAAAGCTCAAAGAGAAATAGATCATCAGTTCAAATTCAATGTCTCCCAGGAAACTTTATGTCTCCAAATGTCCCATAGCTTCCTCTGAGGGAAAGCTCACATTTCAAGTGTTACTAAAAATGGAATTCTTCAGTAGTCCACCAACAACAAACGTGTTACTTTGGTTTTTATTTTCAGAAAAATGGGGGACTACTTCTAAATCCACAATGAGAAGGATTCAATTAAATGATTCTTCCCAGAACAAAAATATTTACCAAGGTTATTTATTATGCCTTCCACCTACACAATTTTAAAATGGAAACTTAATAAAATAAATAAATTAGATGATAATGATGATGACAAAAACAGATAGGTAGATAGATGATACATTAGATAAACAGACAGAAAATAGAGAGTGTATTAAAGAGTATGGCTCAATTTTTTTATGTTCTACTGGTGACAATTTTAAAGTCTCACCATTTTATCTTCCCTTCTGTTTCACACCCAGGCAAACTGATTAGAAAACCCAGGGGCTCTCTCCTTTCTTAAGTCCAAATCACGTAAGCCCCTTCCCACATCTGAGAACTTTTGCCCATGCCCCACTTCTTAATCCTAATTTAAAAAGCCAAGCAATGTCTTTTATGTGTGTCCTCTGTCAAGCCATTTTGAGACCTACTTGGTAGCTTCCCCGCTCTTCCCAAAAAGTCTCATTGCATGAGTTATAAATCTTCTCACACCTTATTGGTGTTTGAGTGTGTCAGCATCAGTCTTGAGACTCAAGTCAGATTTGAGGAGGGAGTGCATCCTGCTCTGCAGAGTAGCCCCAATGCTTGGTACTGCGAGCAGGATCTCTAAAGCACAATTACCACCCAAGAAGAAATCTTTCTTTTCTTGCTTTTGCTTGCTAACCGACCCTACTGTGTGAAGGTTAGCTTGTACTCTGAACTGTTCGGCTTAGAGCTGCATTTGCCGAATTCTGCTAAGCCTTGCTTATAGATGTCACTGACTTATGTTTTGATAATTGGCATTTAGGGACAAGAGTATGAGACTGGGGCTCTCTTTAAAGTGGTCTCATTTCATGTGTCTTGGCCTCCTAAAGCTTCAATATGAGGCCTCATCCAGGCATTCCTTATCCAATTTAGAGTACTAGATATCACTGATAGTAACCAAAGTAACCATTTCACTTTTCAAAATACATAACACGGGGCCCTTGCCTAAGGTATTCAACAGAATTTTCACTTCTTTTACTTGCCTAAGACTATTTCCTTACAAAGCACTATAATTGCTTACTTAACTTCAAATTCAATTAAATGAAAAATGGCAAACTTAGGTCACCAAACATAAGAAACAAATTGTAATGAAGAGTGACTCCCTCTTTTGGCATTTGTTTGTTGATAACTTTTTTCTTTTTTTTTTAATGAAAGAAAGAAAAAGAAAGAAAGGGGAAGAGAAAACAGGAGTCTTGCTCTATTGCCCAGGCTGGAATGCAGTCTAAAAATAGGTATTAAAAACCTTTTTTATGCCGATAATTGTGCTTAACAGTGGAAACAGGAAGGAATAAAGGGAGAAAATAACAAACAAACAGCAAATCAATATTTTATTTAAGTCTGTGAAATGCTATGCAAATACTGAAGAGTGATTTACTTTCAATTATGTGGTCACGTTCAAAATACGTGTAATGTGATACTGAGAAAAATGTATGTTCTGTGGACCTGGGGTGAAGAATTCTATAAATATTCACTGAGTTTACTTGTTCCAGGTCTGAGTTCAAATTATAGATGTCGCTGTTAATTTTCTATCACATTGATCCGTCGAATATTAACAGCGTGGTGTCAAAGTCTCCAGCTACTATTGTGCCGGAGTCCAAGTCTCTTTATAAGTCATTAAGAACTTGTCTTATGTATCTGGGTGCTCCTATATTGGGTGCATATATATATATATATGTTTATGATCATTGACTCCTGTTGTTGCATTGATTCTTTTACCATTATGTAATGTCCTTCTTTGTTTCTTTTAGTCTTTGTTACTATTAAAGTCTATCTTGTCAGAGACGAAAGTTACAACTCCTGTTTTGTTTTGTTTTTCTCTCCATTTGATTGGTGAGTCTTCCTCCAATCCTTAGTTTTGAGTCTTTGTGTGTCCTTGCTTATGAGATGGATTTGGATATAGTGTACCTATCGGTTTTGATTTTTTATTCAATTTGCCTGTCTGTCTTTGATTGGGGCATTTAATCAATTTAAATTTAGGATTAATATTGATATTTGTGAGTTTAATATTGTCATTTAATGCTATCTGGCTATTTTGCCCATTAGTTGATATAGATTCTTCATTATGGAGATACTCTTTTCCTTTTGGGAAGTTTTTGGGATGACTGATACTGGTTGTTCCTTTCTGTGTGTAATGCTTCTTTCAGAAGCTCTTGTAAAGCAGGCCTGGTGGTGATAAAATCTCTGAGTGTTTGCTTGTTTGTGAAAAATGTTATTTCTCCTTCATTTATGAAGCTTAGTTTGGCGGGATATGAGATTCTGGGTTGAAAATTCTTTTCTTTGAGGATGTTGAATATTGACCCCCACTCTCTTCTAGTTTATAGGGTTTCTGCTGAGATATCTGCTGTGAGTCTGATAGGCTTCCCTTTATGGGTAACCTGACCTTTCTCTCTAGCTGCCCTTAGAATTTTCTCCTTTATTTCAACCCTGGTGAATCTAACAGTTATGTGTCTTGGGGTTGCTCTTCTTGAGGAATATCTTTGTGGTGTTCTCTGTATTACCTGGAGTTGAATATTGTCCTGCCTTACTCGGTTAGGAAAGTTTTCCTGAATGATATCCTGAAGAATATTTTCCAGCTTGGATTCATTCTCTTCATGACATTCAGATACAACTATCAAACGTAAATTGGGTCTTTTCACGTGGTCCCATATTTCTTGGAGACTTTGCTCATTTCTTTTTACTCTTTCTTCTCTAATCTTGTCTTCTTGTTTCATTTCATTAAGTTGGTCTTTGACCTCTGATATCCTTTCTTCTGCTTGATCAATTCTAGGGTTAAAACCTGTGCATACTTCTCGTATTGTATTCTTCAGTTCCATTAATTCACTTATATTCCTCTCTAAATTGTCTATTCTCATTAGGATTTCGTCAAACCTTTTTTTAAGGTTCTTAGTTTCTTTACATTGATCTATAACATGTTCCTTTAACTCACAGAAGTTTCTTATTCACGTTCTGAAGCCTAATTCTGTTATTGGAACACACTCGTTCTCCATCAGGCCTTGTTCCCTTGTTGATGAGAAACTCTGATCCCCTGTAGAGGGAGAGGCATTCTGTTTTTGGCTATTCTCAGCCTTTTACACTGGTTTCTTCCCATCATTGTAAATTTATCCATCTTTGTAATTATAGACTTTCAAATTTGGTCTCTGAGTGGACGTCCAACTTGTTGATTCCCAGCACTGGAATCTGAGCAACCCACTGTGCCAGCTAAAACAGCAGCATTAAGATTCATGGTGCTTTTCTGCCCAGGAATCTCTGGTCTGGTTTCCCTCGAGTCCCTTTTTAAATCAGCTGAATGGGCGACTCTGCCTTCCCAGAGCTCCAAATGTCAACCAAAAGGGGACCCAGTCCCGTTTACTCTGTACCAAGAACTGCTGTGCTGAGACTCCTGCAAAACCATCACGTCGGCCACAAGAGTCATGCTGGCAACCCGTGGGGCTCCTCTGCTGGGAATCTCCTGGTCCGTGAGCAACAAAAATTCATCTGAAAGTGTGGCATCCGCTCATTCTCTGCGCTTTCACTGGGAGCTACAATCCTGAGCTGCTAGTAATCGGCCATCTTGGATCTCTCTCCCTGTTGATAACTTTTAAGCCTCATTCTTCCCTTTTTTTAACCCTTCTGTCCCACCTTTAAAAAGGCCGATAAGAAAGCCTGACCACAATAAAAACCCCAAACTTGCTTTCTCAAACGATATTCATATCTACTTTGGAACTTGCCCACTTTCCCTAGAAAGTTTCATTATGTGACTCATAAAACTATTCATACCCTCCAAGTGTGTTGGGGGGTCAAGCATATGGGGTTAGGGGGTAGGATTGTCAGTCTTTACATCCAAGTCAGTTTTCAGTAGAATTCCATACTGCTTTTGAAGGATGATCACTATATATAGAGAGATATTTAAAATGGAGATTTTAAATTAGGAGGCTGGGCATGGTGGTTCATGTCTGTAATCCCAGCACTTTGGGAGGCTGAGGCAGGTGAGTCACAAGATCAAGAGATTGAGACCATCCTGGCCAACATGGTGAGACTGTGTCTCTACTAAAAATACAAAAATTAGCTGGCTTTGGTGGCATGCATCTGTAGTCCCAGCTACTCTGGAGGCTGAGGATCACTTGAACCTGGGAGGCAGAAGTTTCAGTGAGCCAAGACTGTGCCTGGTGACAGAGTGAGACTCCCTCTCAAATAATAGTAATAGTAATAGTAATAATAAAATCAGGAGAGCTATTGTAGGGACTAAAATTCTGCATGTGAGATTATAGTGGATTTTCATACCTTGATGAAGGATTCATGGCTGGTGTCTGATTCACAGCCTGATCAATATCACATACATTGACAGATAAGTAACGTCCTCGTAAAATGTTGGGAATTGAAAGAATGTTTAAAAATGAGGTGGATGGGGAGACATAAGAATAAATGCTGTGTGCAAAATAACTAATGCACATTCCTCTTGGTGGGTGAATGTCTTCAGCTGAATAATACTTTGATGAACTGATTTATTTCTTGCTGAAACTCCAGTTTCCTCATACACTAGCAGTTATCCCCTCAGAAACCCAAAGGCCATACTTAGGACTGCTATCATTGAGAAAAACTACACGATAATATCCAGACTGTCCAATGTGAGAAAGCTTGTCTCTGCCATAATGCCATGCAGCCAAGCCAAGAAACAATGTCTGCAAGCTGGGGCACAAACTTGTGGGTGATTGTTTTGGTGTCTGCCAGCTTTAGTCTTTCTTTCATTGTGACATCTCAGTTCCTGTTTGTCTCAGCCTCTGTTTCTTGTCAAACTCTTCAATATCCCAAAGTCAGTAGGATCTTCCTGAAAATGATCATGATATACATAAAAGATAGCATAGATGTATAGGATGTATTTTGCTTGCAACCTTATATGCAACTAGCATACAAACTATATGCTTTTGCTGATGTTCACATAATTTTTGCTTGTAGTATTAGCTTGCAATATTTGTTCAACATGTGTGGGGTCTTTTTCCAATGTTTATTTCTATGCAACACGTCACATTATTTTTTTCTGCTATTGTTACTGCTTTCATTACTGTTTGTTAAGGTTTTCCATTTTAACCCATAGTAGGAACAAGTTGCCTATTCCTAGATTGGGTTTTTGCTCTATGCTGTGCACAGATTGGGAGTATAGAATTTCTAATGAATTCTCTTCATGTTTACTTTTACTGTATGCCAAATGATGGGGCTTTATTATAGCAATTCCCTTGCTTGCTTTAAATCCTGTCATCCTGTGCAGCTCAGATGTCTGTTGGACAACAAGGCCTTCACCAATTGTTACAAATTTGAAATTATATGGTTTGTTTTTTAAAGGCATTGGGTCACAGCTAATCATTGAAACTGTTTCTGGGTATTTACATGATTTATTCTACTGGAGCTTTTCATATGCACATATTTTTAAGTGTCAGTTTCTGGGGGTCTCCTTTAATGGTATTAAGGAGACATTATTTCAATTTACTTTATTGACTTTCACTTTCTCATTTAAGCATATTTTCTCTCTGCCTGAGGTTCTTTTTTAATAAGTCAGCCTTACTTGATGGCATAACTGGATGTGGAAATACTGGGAGGCTTGCTATCATTTAGACTTGGCTAAGTGCCTATAACTCTGTCACTACAAAATTACATGCATATTCAATGACACTTGTTTTTCTCATTGTGCCCATTACAAAGGATCCTTTGATTTTTCTATTGTTAAAGAGGAAATTCTTTGTTGCAATATGAACATATGGGATATGGTGTTTCATTAATAATCCCATCTAACCCTGAATATTATGCATTTGCCTGTAGACACTTCCTTAATAATATTCTTCATATTAAATATTCTTTCTGGGTCATCAGAACTCATGCTGTACAGTAAAAACACCCTAGTCTAGGATTTTATCTTTGATTCTTTAATGCATTGTTATTCCTGGCATTTAATTTATTTCTGTTGCATTTTAGAAGCCTATTTAATGTTAAAACTTACCGGTGAAGTGAATGAAATCAGAGTACAGAGACGTAGCTTGAGAATAGGTATTGGTTGCATAATATTATCTTTCCATCCTGATTGCATAAGTGATCATAGAACTTGGCTTGTTACATGTCTTCAGAGAAGAGACAATACAATAGAAGAATTGAGGGAAAATAGTCTTTCAAGCAATGCCCTTCTGATAGTCCTTTTTTCTAATCAAAAGAGAAGAAATCTCTTTATTTTCAAGTTAGAAAGAGAATTCACTACAGCATCTTGACTTTTCCCAATGGCCCTATTTGTGGAAATATAGTGAATATGTCTCATAGCTATGATTCCAAATTGAGGCCTCAGATATTAAAAAAAAAAAGTTGAAAGTTTTGGATGTCCTCTCTTCAAGGATCTAACACTTGTAAAATTCAAATTCAGAGCCACATAATCAAAGTATCAGTCGGATTAATAGCATCTGATGAATAGCCAATATGTAGACCTCTCTGGAAATGTTTGGAGGGAAGAACACTGCTTAGTCTCTTATCTCTTATTTCTGGATACAACCAGGAATCCAAGAGTCAATCTCATTTTACCTACCCAGATAAAGCAGAAAAAGTCTCTCCTGCTGAAATAATACCTGCCTCATGTGCTTTTCACTGAATTTGAAAGCATTCATAGTGCTTGGGCTCAGGCAGGTCCAGCAGAAAACGGAGCTGAAGCAGAAAGTATTAAAGTCAATACAGCCTGTCAATGTGTGAATACTGACCTTTCCCTTATAAACCAAGCTAGTAGAGAAAGACAGCCAAGAATGTGTCAGTTTTACAGCAATTAGAAACAAAAATCATTACTTTTCCCTTTGTGACCTATAAAAATATAGGTTGGTGAAATATTGAAAAATTTTTTATTATCCCTTTATCAGGTGAGAGACATCAGTGGAGAAAGAGAATAAATAGTTCACCCTAATAACACTCTTTTCTCTACATTGATAGGTACAACTCAAAGATTATTTTTCATGGAAGTTTTGTCTTGTAGTTTCATCTACAATTGCATAATGGTCACTATGCACAAGATACTATTTTAGGTAGTGTTAGAGCTCCAGATCAGAAAAATATAAAGGTTGTGATATTGGAAATTATCAAATACAATTGTTTAAGAAGTATAAAGAAGCCAGGCCATAAGTCACTAGTAGAAGGTTTTCTTCTGCTCAATTTTTGTTACTTGTTCTAAAAGTCCAGCAACTTCAAGGGCTGTGGTCCTGTGTCTTTATTCTGCAAAATCGCCACAGCAGTCAGTAGCAGCTCACAGTACATGAATTATGTTTATGTAAGAGTGGTATGAACCAGCTTTCCAATCCAAATGGGATTATCTCTCAGGTCATGTCATTGCTGCTGGTTCTTGGACTCACTTTAAGTACTAATAAGTTTTTCATGTTCAAATAAATGCATTGGTCTTTCATTGGAAGAAGGATATTGTGGGATGAAGAAAGAAAAAAAGCTGGATACGGATAAAATCTGCACTACAGATTTGGTGATGGGAAGATGGAGAATTTCTAATTCTTAAATTTGTCTTCTAATTTGTCAGTACATGTGACATAGAAGCACATGTAAGGAGAGAGACTGAAGATTTAAGATTGGGGTTAGTGGGAAAGTTAGAAGATAAAAGTATATTTTCTAGGAGGAAGATTCCATGTACAGTTGATTTTCATTAATTTTCGGTACAGTTCATCAGCCTCAGCTGTGTGATATTCTGCAACAGTTTTCTAACCCTTCCTTTCAGAAATGAAAAAGCAGATTCTTATCTTCCTCTTCTTCATTCCTTTTTTTCTTTCTCTTTCCTTTTTTTATTAAAAAAACTAATTAAATGTTATTATTATTTATAGTAATTAATAAACATAATGAACAAATATTTATCAAGTGACTAATCTGTCAGTTACAGTTGTTTGCACTAGCATTATTATCTCATTTTATTTCTGTATAAAAACAGAAACCTGGAGAGTTTTAAGTTTTGATTCAAAGTACATATTCATTTGGTTTTTATCATGTCATGCTAGAGCCACAGAGAGCAATAGTTGTTTCTCAGGATATTAACATGCTTGCCGTAACTCATGTAGTTCATGCATTTGTGTATTTTATGCTCTTTATTCTTTAAAAAATGTTACTTGAGCATTTTCATGTACAACTTATTTTGCTTTATATCATAGACAAATATGCTAACATGAAGCAGATATAAGTAAAATAATAAAGTAGCCTTCTTCCTTTGTAATAACCCTTCAGCAATGCACAACATTCTTTAAAGCATGTGCTTATAGTCTTATTTTTCCTGCCTATGTTTCTTTCATAGACTCTAAGGTGGAAAGAAGCAAGCTACACCCAAATCAGCTCATTTGAATTGCAAACATGCTAAGGGAGTTAAAGCCCGGTCAAAAAAAAATGTGCAAATAGGTCTGAGCAAAAGTGTTAATATTTCTCTATGATATATAAACCAAGGTTTTATTGACACATTTTTTGCAATAAACAAAAAATACTAGGTATCCGTTAATACATGATGGTTTGGATTAAAATGTTAAATTCAAATAGACAAACTATTACAATTTAAAAATAATTAGGTATTGGCCAGGCGCAGTGGCTTGCGCCTGTGATCCCAGCACTTTGGGAGGCTAAGGAAGGAGAATAAAAGGTCAGGAGTTTGAAACCAGCCTGACCAACACTGTAAAACCCTGTCTCCACTAAAAATACAAAAGTTTGCTGGGAGTGGTGGTGCGTGCCTGTAATCCTGGCTACTCAGGTGGTTGATGCAGGAGAATTGTTTGCACTGGGGAGGAAGAGGTTGCAGTGAGTCAAGATCAAGCCACTGCACTCCAGCCCAGGTGACAGAGTGAGATTCCATCTCAAAAAAAAGTTTTAGATACATTTCTAGACGTTATTAGGTGATAATTCCTATGGCAGGTCATTAATTGGAGAAAAAAAAAGATACAAAATAAAATGTATTTGTGTACAACTCAAGTCTTAGTTACAGCTGGTGAAGTGAAGGACAAATTAGTTTGTCAGTTATTCTGTAAGTCAATCAATAAATATTATATTCTGTTCTGAGTTTCTAGTACCACTTCTTAAAGTGCATACATTGTTATCAAGGAATAATTTAGGTTAAAAAAAACAAACATAAAAAACACATACATAACAATATCTTCCCAAACTGTTTCTGTGGAAAACCTTTAATTTAAACATGATCATATTGTTTATGTATATTACTTACATAAATCATATCACTGAAGTGGTCTACAGAACCCAAATACATATGTAGCTCAATCACATTGACTGATTGTTTTCACCATAAAGCTATGTGCCTAACTGAAATTAACAGGGATAACAGAAGATGACCCATGAGAAAGAATAAAAGTTGAATATCTCTGCATTCACCCAGGTTAGAGTCTTAAACAATTGACTCTAGAAATAATTCCAGTCATGAGTCTTTGATTGGTTTACATTTAGCTAATCTCAGATAAATTTTGGTTTACAGATTTTAGTTTTCAAATTGAACCCAAATGATGTACCCTTTGCAATAGCAAAAGGTTTTCAATGAAGGGCCTTCTCAATATCTGTTCCTTATAATTTTTCCTTTTCAAAACACCAGCAGGGACAGAAACATTTTTTCTCAGTAAAGTCAAAACTGCTGAATAAAATTTAATTGATATGCCATATCTGATGGTATAACTTTGATCTGCTACATCTCATTGGATAAGCGACAGTCAACAGCATGTCAGAGGTTTAACTTCGTCAATTATACGAGAAATTAGATATTGAGGTTATTGTGATCAACTGAGAGGTTGATTTTGAAATTGATAGGATGTATGTGAGCTAGTGTGTTCCCTAGGAAAGCAGATGAAATCATTTCAGAAAATAACATTCTTTTAAAAATTCATTTTTCTAGAAGCTCTAAAAGAAATAAAAGCTTATTTGGTAAAGCCTTAAACTATAGATATAACGTGAAGGAGTTTGATATTTACTGGAGTGTTATACCCAGTCATTATTCCATGCTTCTTTCAGAGTAATTAAGAACATCATATATAGCGAATATATTATTTAATTTTAGAATAAAGTAAAAGAAATTTATGCTATTGATCAAAAACTTACTGAGTTTAAAAGAAAAGGGTGGGGCTTATTGTTTTTATAAAGTATAGTCACGAAACACAAAATGCTGACGTTTGAAATTAGGCAGTCTATGATCTGAATTCAGACCCTATCTCTATTCCAGTGATGGTGTGACTTTGCCCAAATCACTTAACTAGCTTCAGCTTTGATTCCTTGATCTGTAGAATGAGTAGACGAAAGTACATTAGATTAAATATGCAATGGACTTAGGGTGAAGCCTGAGACACAGTAGTAAAATCACTAGCAAATACAGATTGTTGTCTCGTGCCAAGCAACATTCTAAGAACTTTGTATGTATTGCCCTGGGAATAGATACACTTATGATTCTCATTTTACAGTTGTGAAAATCCAGGCACAGATAAGTTAAAGAATCTAGCCAAGGTTACACAGCTAAGAAATAGAAAAATCAGTACTGTCTTTGTGGTGCCAGGCAGTAAGAACTCAATGATCAGAGAAGAAAACAATCAATAAAATAAAAAGGTAACCTATAGAATGGGAGAAAATATTTGCAAATAATACATTTGATAACAGGTTAATATTTAAAATATATAAGGAACTCACACAACTCAATATCAAAACAAAGGAAGACCACACACAGGAAAATAATCAAAATAGACATTTCTCAAAAGAAGACATACAAATGACCAACCAGCATATGAAAATGTGCTCAATATCACTGATCATCGGGAAAATGCATATCAAAACAGCAGTAAGGTGTCACCTCCCACCTATTAGGATGCCTGTTATCAAAAAGATAAAAGATAACAAGTGTTGATGAGGGTGTAGAGAAAAGGAAACACTTAAACACTATTTCAGGAATATAAATTAGTATAGCCATTTTGAAAAATCATATAGCGGTTTCTCAAAAATGAAAAATAGAACTATCAAATGAACCAGCAATCTCACTTTTGGACATATATCCAAAGGACTATAGACATGGATACCTAGGATAGATAACTGCAGCCCCATGTTCAATGCAGTATTATTCATAATAACCAAGATAAAAGTGTCTTATGTGTAGAATATATGTACAATGAAACACTATTCAGCTGTCAAAAACTAAAAATTTCTGTCATTTATGACAAAAGGAATGAACCTGAGGACATTATGCTACGTGAAATAAGCCAGACACTGAAGGACAAATACTGTATAATCTCACTTATATGTGGAATACAAACTAGTTGAACTCATAGAAACAGAGTAGAAAGATGGTTGTCAGAGGGTAGTGGCTGGGAGAGAAGGGGAAGTTTGATCAGAGAGCACACACTTTCAGTGTATAAAATGAACACGTTCTGCATGTTTAACATACAGCATAGGTGGTAATGGATGGGTTAATTAATTTGATCGTGATAATCATTATACAAAGTATGCAATCTTTGTCAATTAAATATATTTAAATATCTCAATAATTGGTAGCTATTATCATTTGCTTTGTTATACCAAAACAATGTTTCATGAATTAATCACAAAATTATGATATTAAAATTCCATTTCTGACTTCCTTTGTCAGATAACACAATCCTGGACATATAGAGATGTCAGATCCAGACAATTTTTTTTAATTCCTCAACACAGAAACCAATGCTTGGCAGTTGTTTTAAAAGCCTCTGCAACACAAGATGGAAGGAGAGAAAAACGAAGTAGATACTAATAATGTCTTTGAATACCTTTGTTTTATTAATCCTCAGGTTCATCACCATCTATTATTTATAGAATGCTAACATTTTCATACCTCTGCAAACTGGCATTTTAATTAAAATTACCAATACTATTTTCTACTCAGCACAAAGAACTATTTTCCTAATTCTAGTGTTTGAACCCATAAAGACCATTAATTAACTACCCTACAGCTTTTTCTTTTTCAAACTCTCTTAATTCCTCTTACTTCTTTCTTTTCTCCAATTCCCATTATAAGTGCATTTAATTAATTTCATGCCATTTCTTTGATTCTTTTCCAAGTCATTTCCAATTTTCATTATTGGTTGTGTCCCAGACTGGATGGAGAACAATGGAAAAGAATGCCCTTGATGCAGGTAATCAAGGGATGATTTCAAGAAGCAAATTTGATTTAAGTATTAAAAGATAAAAGCTTCTCTAAGCTACAGATATCCTCATCTCCATCTGTCATCTCTGCCACAGTGTTTCAAGCTTCAAAGTTTTGACATTTAACAAATATTTATTTGTATACGTATCTGTTCACTTACTTGTTACTCAGAGCAGATAGAGCATACCTACTGTACGTCTAGCACTGTGTTAGATCTGGGGTGACAAAGAAGTAATTAAAGAGGTTCTTGATCTTGAGAGAATTAGAATTCAGTGGAAGAAAAAGGTGGGTTAAAAACTGTGTTTTGTTTGATAATACATAAGCCTACATGTCCCCCATCTATAATACCGCAAGGGAGTTCATATTTGTTTTCTAATTGTAAATACTCAATGCAAAATAAAGTGAGGTCTAAACAAACACCAATAGGAAAGAAACTAAACAATCGTCTCAAAGTAGTTCAGACTGAATTCATCAAAATGCTTTCTAATCCTCTCCTATAGAGCAGTTTATAGTGATATTGCTATTCTGTTGATAGCATTTTTTTGTTGTCCTATTAGATTGAAGTTTACGGCTATTTTTAAAAAAATTTCTCCTTTAGTAAATTCTTCTCACCAAATGATAGATTTGTTTTCTGTTATTTGACTTAATATTTATCATGAACAGGTTTATGACATAAATTTTGATAATCTCATGATATATGAAAATAACTGTTCTGTTTTTATTTTCTTTTTTGAATTATAAATACTGTCAACAAAACATTATAATTTATATAAATTTGCCAGGAAAAAGGTTTAGCAACTAGTATATCTAAGTGTGTTTTAAAAACAAGTAATTTACCTTTATTCTGACTATAAGATAAAATTTTCTCAGTGAGAATAATACAGAAATATGATATGATATAATATAAATTTAAATCCGTATACCCCACTAACACTAAATTATTGAACTATTTGCATTTTTAATTGAAAATTTCCATGAATATACACACAGTTTCTTTTAAAATATTAATGTAAACACACTCTAAACACTTTTAAATTAAACTGCTTTTTCCATTAAACTGTATATAATTGATATATTTGAATTAATAATGAAATAGTAGTAAAAAAGGCTTTATTATATAATATCCTACAGATATATATAATTTATTTAACCAATCCTTAACTGATTTGCAATTAATCTATTGTAAGAGGTTTTCTGTACATAAATAACAGAAATATTTTCTAGGGGGCAACCAACTTCTAATATTAGAATTGCTTTTAAAATTATTATTATGCATATTGATAAATTGTTCTCTTAAACAGTCAAATCAATCTATAGTTAAAACTGTAAGTTTATTATTGTTTTTGTGTGGGACTAGTTAATAACTATGAACAGATACATAGATATATCAGCAGATGTAGATAAATGTGTATACGTATTCAGTGACTACATATAAAAGTATTTTAATGAGTAATACAATTTTCTAGCACCATATTTAATAGGCAAGGTTTTTTTCTTGGTTGATATTTAACATCTACACTAGACAACAGGATAAAATGCATAAGGTAGGTAAAGTTTTTAAAAATGTGTGTTGCTTTTAAAAACCTGTGTCATACTATTGATCTGAAATTTAAGCAAAATGTAATTAGAAATACATTAATTCCAATGCAAGAATTACTTTCTTGTTTTTGTACCAAAAAAAAATCAGTAACTCTTTGATGTGTCTTTCAGATGCTCCAATTTAAAAAATACATCAATTTGTTTTTCTACTGGAAAATGGAAATTAATGTGTCCATCATAATGTTGCTGTTTGATCTAAAATATAGGAACTATTTCAAGTCCCTTTTAATCTACATATTTTACATAATTTTATTCATGATTGTAAGAACATATAGAAAGATCTTGTAAACAAAAACAAATCAGTTAAACTCACCAACAGTGTAAGTACTGTTGTTAGGACAACTGAACTTCTTAAAAATTCATGAAAGGAACAGATATCACCTTAAGTGATGATTTAAGTAGTCATAGCAACTACTATTTTAAAACCAACTATTGGTGTCCAGTATTTCTTTTCTCCTTCCTGACTTAAGATTTGTAAAATACTGTTGCCTTCTTTCTACAACGTTTATTTTTATATCTGAAAAATAAAAATTTCAGATGTACCAAGCTGTCTTCCGTAGTTTTTTTCTGTAGGTAGACTGATATCAGCAAACATGAAGATGGTGTTGATTGTGTTATTTCCTCGTAGACTTTGCAGCCATTATCTTTGATATCTATCTGAAACTGAAAGGATGCTTTGGAAACATCAGCAACAATAGAAATAGTAAAGTATATTTCAGAAGCTCAAAATGGTTCACAGTTAGATCCTGTTTTTTTTAAAAGCTAGAGTTATCTCTAGTTATAACAATTTCATTTTTGCTTTTCTGAAATTTCTTTTATATTTCTTCTCTTCTTTTTTTCCCCCCCCCTTTTTTTTAGTTTGACCTTAAGTAAAATGTTTTAGGTTTTCTCTAGGTTTTTATTCCTAGTCTTGAAGCAATAGTTGTATGTTAGTTGCACACGGTACCCACTCTAGAGGAATCTTAGTTCCATTCAATACTTCTGACTCATCACACCACCTTACTGAGTGAAGTCCAAGACTAAATATATAATTTCAATACTCTAAATTGAAAACTTAAAGGGAAGAGGTTAAAAAAAAGTTAAAATATATTTTGTCATGCCTTTCTCTCCGGACTTTTGATATCTTCCTTAGATAGCATTTCACTGACTTTATTTCTGAAAACCCTATGCTTTTCAATCTTGGATCTCCTCATATGACCATGAGGGACAAGATAAGTTCTGGGAGAAAAAAGACATGAAGTAGATAAATCAGTGTAAATATTCTTGGTATTAGGGAGAGGGATTTTTCCCATAATGCCCTCTCCCAAGATGTGTATTTCTGCATACATTGTAAGTGTAACAGAATGGATAAGAAGGATGTACTTCACACAGAAGCAGATTCTTTTACTTCCATAGCCTCCTTTTTTTTTTTTTTTGCAAGGGGGTATGTTTTAAGTACTGTAAAGAGAAGCGCCCATGTAGACGCTGTACTGGGCCTCATCAAAGTCATAGGACATAGACGACCCTTTTGTTAGAGAACCACTGGATGATGACATCAAAAGGGGACAAGCAGTATTCATTGTGCACACATAAGATCCCAGATGGCCTAAGGCATTGGCTGGGTCCCTTTTCTGATTCCTAGTAGTAACATCAACTATAGCAGGCACAGTCCACAGCACAGTGCTGTCTCCAGGCAACTGAATATGGTTCCCTAAGTCTAAATCTCTCATGTTGGGTCCAGCCAGTGAACTAATGTTATGTTCTAACAACTACACTATGAAATTATTTTCCTCTATTTTCTCAGGTAAAGTCATCCTCTCTAGTCTTCCCTGGGGTTGGGATAATATGGATCTTTCTCTTTATGACTGTAGTAAGTTGTTGTGACATGAACTCCATTCCCTACTTCTTTGGGGGGCTTTGCCTTTGTCCTTTTTGAGCCTTTTTATTTTCACTCAAAGTTTAATACAAAAAAAAAAATTTGGTTTTCAACATTTCCGTGTCTGGGGAGGGATTCAAGAGTCTATTTTAGAAATATTCTCATTCCTCAAGACATAATACAGATGAGACCATCTGACAAGGGGAACAGTCACTGACAGGGAAATGAGAAAAGAAAACAATAAATATAATAATTTAAAATATTATCCGATATTTTCGGTGAAGTGACAGGAGTCAAGAAGCCTCTTTGTTGAGAGAGATAAGTGAAATCTTTGCAACTGAGTTGATCTAACTCGATTCATTGAGATGGGACAGCACTGAGTTCAAAGACCTAGGGTAGTCCTTTCTCAAACCCTTATTTCTCTGGGTTCATTGATGAATATTGATGCCATTTTCAAGTAAAATGAAATACAATAAAAAGGGGAGATATTGTTTTATGAACCAACATTTAAGAAACACAATGCCAGCCGGGTGCAGTGGCTCACGCCTATAATCCCTGCACTTTGGGAGGCCGAAGCTGACAGATCACTGAGGTCAGGAGTTCAAGACCAGCCTGGCCAACATGGTGAAACCCCATCTCTACTAAAAATACAAAAATTATCTGGGTGTAGTGGCAGGTGCCTGTAGTCCCAGCTACTTGGGAGGCTGAGGCATGAGAATCACTTGAGCCAGGAAGACAGAGGTTGCAGTGAGCTGAGATCACTCTACTGTACTCTACCCTGGGCAACAGAGTGAGACCCCATTTCAAAACAAAACCGAAACAAAAGAAATGCAATGTTGAACAGGCCCTAACACGTTCAGTATCTAAGGACAATTAAGATTTTTATACAATTAACAGGCAATGTAAATTTCCATTTACATTAGAGATTTAATGGGATTTCCCAAATGTATTTTTTTTAAAGAACTCAATTGTTCGGGGTTTGTGCTTCTACTGTAACCAGCACTAACTTCATACATACCTTGAAGCAATTTTAGACATTAGAGATAAAATAACACCTATCAATTTAAGACACTTTGCTAACAACTAATAAATGAAGGATCATTTCCGGATCATTTCTCTCTGCATGTCCCCCTCAGTAATTTGTATTCAAGATCTCCTGGTCAAGGTTACAGAGATGTGGAATCTCCGCCCTCTCTTAATCTCTCTGCCTACCCCACCACCAATTACTTAACGCTTATGTGGGAGAAAAATTTTGATATTATGGTGATAAACTTGCAACACTAAGTAATTTTAATTGTTATTTAAACTCAGAGTCATATGAAAATCATATAAATACATTTGAAGTTTAATTCCTCTGTCTTGATAAGCTAAACCAAAATCTATGGTCTAGCATATAAGCCCTATATGAATAAATTACACAAAATATTCCATTCTCATTCTCACAACTTCTTAAAGGCAATGGTTTTTCTGTACAATATGCATCTTTCATTTTTATGCATTCTTGTAAAATGGATATGTGTATACACACATTATATATATAATATATATGTAATAGATACGTAATATCATATCTTCATTCTAAAACTGCTCTGCTATTTGAAAAGAGTTGCCGTATCCCTTCGTCTTCATAACATTTGGCACTATGAACCTTTCTGTTTCTAGTGTAAAAGGAAGTAAGTCATATTGTTTTCTGTAATTTCTATATCTGTGACAACTAATGGTTTGGACTATCTTTTAAAATACTTTAAAACTTTTTCTTTTTCCTCTTTTGTAAATTGCCTATTCTCAACCTTTTTTACTTCTCCATCAAGACTGATGTATTTTTACCTTTTATTGGAAGGAATAAACTACTGATTTTACATATTAATTCATTGTTGGCTTTAAACATCTTTTTTTGAAAATATATTTTCTCTTTCTAAAATTACCTGTTACTTCTGACCATTGTTTTCTTCATTAAGCAAAAATGCTTAACTTTATGAGATAGAATCTAATTATTTGTTGCTTAATGATGTTTGAGAATTGAAAAAATATTTTTCACCCCTAGATCACAAAGATATTCTGTAACATTTCTTCTATTAACTAAACATTTTATCTTTCACAATTTTATCTTTAATTCATTATGCAGTGATTAAAAAATTTAAAAAATTGCACTTAACTGTCACTAAGATTCTATTATACAGTGGTGCTTTTCTCTACACCTTTTGAAATTCATTTACAGCCTTGAGACAATATAGTGTGCACTGCATATTTGACAGTCAGAGATGATTTCTAAAATCTTTCTTTCAAATAGTAAAATTATTTTCTCTAACTAATATACTAGTCAAGAGCAATAACAATTTTCTCAATTCATTTATTAACTTAAACACGAATTTTAAAAGATAAATCCCAATTAATATTATTCAAATATTATAAAATTATTCATACAAGAACTTCAATGTGACTGTCAATCGAAAATACTATACCTTACATTGTGTATTCCATTTCTGAGTTAAAATTAAAACACAAATAAAAACTCCAAGCGCTCACATAGAACAACAGAAGAGAAGGATGTAATCTGTTTCTTCATTATTGCATTCACTGTGATATCACTATATTTTGAATTTTCTGTTTAAACCCAGTATTTGGAATAGCATGGGGACCAGAGACAAGAGTTGTACCAGAAGCAAGCATAAAGAATTACAAGTTGTTAGTTTTTAAATAAATGTCTGTAACTGGGTCCAACTGTGTCTGAAACCAAGTCTATAACTGAAGTTTCCCTGAAGTAATGTCCATGGATGGTGCCATGTTGATTAAAGAGTAAGTAATTCAATGTTTACATGTATATATAAACATTCACAACAACTCAAAGCAATGTTTAGAACTCAGATCAAGAAAGATATCTTTTAGAAGACATAGTTATCACTGATATTATTTAGAATTGCTGGTACATGGTGATGATGAAAAACAGGAAACTTTTAGAGAGTTTGACTCTGGTTCAGGAATTCTCTATAGACAATGCACCTACATGTTGTCAGCCCTGATGATCCATACCCCTTGTCATGCTTTGAAATCAGAACCTTAAGCTCCAGTTCCAGCCAAAGTATCCTGTGTATGTTTGCATTGTCTCTAAGTTGAATTACATGTCTATTGTAGAAGTTTTTGATCAATAGTGATTTCTCTCTGTGACTCCAACAGGAAGCTCCCTATTTAGGGGACAGTGACATCAGATGATATACATTGGAAACGGACAGGGAAACTGAACACTCCATTTATCTCCATCGGGGCAGTTGAAATACACACACAGAAGTATTCTTTTGAATCGTGATGATACGAAAGCCTATACTTGCTGCCAAAAAAGTTGAAGTGCCCCCTAGAGTTTGGTAGAATTTCACAAGTTACAAAGCTGCAACCCATCTGTACTGACTGACTTGGGCATGAACAAGCACAGGGAGCCCTGTCTAATGGAATGATTAAAAGTTGAAAATGCTATTTTAATGCAATCAATTAAAAGCATAAACAGCAGGGTTTGATTGAATCAATTTAAAGAATTACATAGTAGTCAATGTGCTCATCAGCAGGAGTGAAAAATTCATGTATCACCTACACAAAGCTTGAAATCTGTATCCTTCAATTAGATATAACACACAAACTTTTACCACATCACAGAAAGGTGACTTTTTTTGCAGAAGGAAAGAACATTGTTACACTAGAGATATGCTATTAGTGACAATAAACACGTCTGACATCCAGTTTGAAATATTTAACAAATACCATATCTTGGTTATGAATAATTTTGTATCTTCTATATTACTCCAGGTTTGGTCCTAAGTATGAAAATACACTTTTTCTTTCCTTTATTATAAAAACTGTCTAAATATTATTTCGATGTAGTCTTAAAATACAACAGTATTAAATAAATGTGTTAAAAGCAATGATGGTTTAAGATAATCATGAAATTATTGTGGTAATTATTGTGTGTCTGTACACCATAGCAAGAAGTTACTAAAATAGACATTTATTGCTATAGCTAAACGAAGCTATTGAAAATAATGATACACTTTAACCTGATTAAAAAGTTAATAAATATCTCCAAATTTCTACTGTAACTTCCCTTTATAACATT
Source organism: Callithrix jacchus (assembly GCF_049354715.1). NCBI lineage: Eukaryota > Metazoa > Chordata > Mammalia > Primates > Cebidae > Callithrix > Callithrix jacchus. Next base: position 163,283,887 of record NC_133504.1, on the reverse strand, counting down.
CCTGGAGACTGACTGTAATAGAATTGTTTTGAGAAGGAATTTTTCTATAAAATTTTCACCACTGTAATTGAGCCAAAAAAAAATCATATTTTGGGGGGAGGGAAGAAGGAGGTAAATCAATGTAGCAAGTATATTACTAGTAAAAAATAAAAAAATACCATTAATCTGAGTGTTTCCATTTTACCATCATAAAGCATTACACATTTTGATTCCTAAGTTGTAAGCCTGTGTTCCACATATCAGGCTAAAAAGCTTTAAATTTAGGTATAAATTTTAAAAATATTGGATTCTTCTCTTTCTATGTAATCTAACGTGGCATTACTTCAGTCTTCACCCTCATATCTATTCAGAATATGTATGGAAACCACAGTCCCATAGGCCAGATTGCCGTGAAAGGAGACTGACCTAGAACAAGTGCTTGGCAGATGTTAGAATTAGTATCTTCTTGACTTTTGCCTAATTAATTTAGGATCCTTTATTTGATTATTGTAAGTTCACAAAAATTTATTCCAAACTCCAGGGCTCTGGATTTTAGAAATTTAAGATTTTAGAAAGGATAGATATATGTTTGTGTATGTGTACATACATATGTTTATATGTGTGTGTGTATATATATCCATATATATATATATCCACATATATATATATATACACACACACATACACCCACATATATAATATATATTTTCACTCAGAGAGAGAGAGAGGAGAGAGAGCGTGTGAACCATAATGGCAATGTCTATCATAGTGGAAAGGTAGAGAGTGACTCCTTGTAAATAAACATGCCGGTACTTCTGAAATTAGACATGTTAATAGTTATACCACTTAAAATGAATGAATTTAGTTTTTGTCACCAAATAATAAAAAAAAATTCTAATTTTGAGAGCTTTTTGGACTCTAGACATGTCATCTACATTCATGACAACTCTTTTGTTACAGCTATTTTACACCTGTTTCAGATAGAGAAAGAAGTCTACAGGGATTAAGCAACTTACCTACTATAAAATCCCGAAGCTAAAAAGTATTAAAGCCAGGATACAAGTCTGCTCCAATTGACTTCCAAGCCCACATGTTCATTCCTTCTCTATCCTTCCCTCTGTGTTTACAGTAAACAATTAGTGTTCTGAAGAATTTCATTTTATATTCACCAAACCTCAGGGTTTTCTAACCCCAAGAGGAGGAAATCTTTTACAAGATAAATAAACAGTAAAAATTTTTTATTGTTTCATATGTTTGTTGGCTACCTGTAATGTCTTCTTTTGAGAAGCATCCGTTCAAATCCATTTGCCAATGCTTTTAATTGAATTATGTTTTTTTACTTATTGATTTAAGTTTCTCATAAATTCTGTAAGTTACACCTTTTTCAGATGCATAGTTGGCAAATATTTTCCCCATTCTTTAGGCTGTCTTTTTACACTATTGATATATGCTTTTTTTTTTTTCTGTACAGAAGCTTTTTAGTTTAATCAGGTTTCACTTATTAATTTTTGTTTTTATTGCAATTGCTCCTGGGGACCTAGGCATAAATCATGTACCAAAACTAATATTGAGAAGGGTATTTTTTAGGTTTTCTTCTAGTATTTTTTGAGGTCTTACATTTAAATGTTTACTCCATCTTGAGTTAAGTTTTGCAGATAGTAAGAGGTAGGGGTTCATTTTCAGTCTTCTGCACATGGCTAGCCAGTTACCCCAGCACCATTTATTGAATAGCAAATCCTTTCCCCCAAAGCCTTTTTTTTTTCCTATTTTGTCAAAGATCAAATGGGTCAAGGTCTGTGGGTTTATATCTCGGTTCTCTATTATATTCCACTTATCTATATGTCTATTTTTGTACCAGTACTGTGCTGTTTTTGTTACTGTAGCCTTATAATATAGCTTATATCAGATAATATGAAGCTTCCAGATTTGTTCTTTTTGCTTAGGATGGCTTTAGCTATTTGTACTCTTTTTTGGTTCCGTATGAACACAAATCATCAGACAAATGAAAATCAAAACCACTGTGAGATATCATCTTACACCAGTCAGAATGACTATTATTAAAAAGTCCAAAAATAGCAAAAGCTGGCAAGACTGCAAAGAAATGGCAATACACTTGTGGTGAGAATGCAAACTAGTTCAGCCATTGGAGAAAGCAGTTTGGTTATTTCTCAAAAAAACCTAAATCAGAGCTACCATTTGACCCAGCAATCCCTTTACTTGGTATATACCCAAAGGAAAATAAATTGTTCCACTATAAAGACACATTCAGATGCATGTTAATTGCAGCACTACAATAACAAAGTTATGGAATCAAATTCAATGCCCATCAACGGTAGATTGGATAAGGAAACTTGGTACATATACATCACAGACTACTATAAGGCCATAAAAAGAGAATGAAATTATGTCCTTTGCAGCAACATGGCCATTATCATAAGTGAGTTAATGCAAGAACAGAAAACCAAATACTACATGTTCTCACTTATAAGTGGGAGGTAAGTATTGAATACACATAGACACAAAGATGGGAACAATAGACACTGTGAACTGCAAGTCAGGGGAAGGAGAAAGGAAGACAGCTCTGAAAAACCCGCTATTGGGAGCTATGCTGACAACAAGGTTTTGCATATATTTGCATCACATGTTCCAGAACAGAGCTTATCCTTAGCTCTGATGCTCACGGTTTAAAGGAGTTTTTATATGGATGTGTAGCCTTCACCTCCCACATGTGCTTTACCACAACTGCAACCAACTGCTAGCTATGGATTATGTGTTATTTGTGCCACAAATCAGTGTCATATTTAAAACACAGATGATAGGTTAATGTGGAAATACCTCATTTAAATCAACAGCCATTGACTTAGATGGGCCCAGGACACATACTAAAGGGCACATATGGGTACCTGGTGCAGTGGCTCACGTCTGTGATCCCAGCTCCTCAGGAAGCTGAGACAGGAGAATCGCTTGAGCCCAGGAGGCAGAGGTTGCAGTGAGCTGAGATCGTGCTATTATACTCCACCCTGGGGAACAGACAACAGAGCAAGACTTTGTTTCAAAAAAAAAAAAGAGGCAGGAGGCAGGTAAGTGAGCTCTCTCAATCCCATGGCTTTGCTATGTAAATTTGTTCATTTGTGGAAGCTACTCACATATCAGTTGGAGAAACTAGGCAAAAACTACCACGTGGAGAAGATCACAAATTAACATTTTTATCTACCACTCCCTTTATTACCATTGTTTAGTCGTAGTAAATAAAGTCCAAAAAAGAAAAAAAAAGCCACTGGAAATAGTGTCAAGTAATTGGGAAATATTTCACATCTTGGCACTCGGGATATTTTGAACACTCCCATGTTACAAATGAGAATTAGGATGAGGCCAGTAAAACAGTTTTACTTAAGCTGAATACCACTATCATACTTGTAACAGCAAGAGGCCTTTCATCAAAGACAAAAACACAAAAAAAATCATAAAACAGTCAAACATATTAAAGCATTTAAACCAAGTTGTTTAGAACAAGGACCATTGCTGGTGCTTGAAAAAAATTTTAATTTAAGTAATTTTTTAATATAATGCAATCTTTAATTAATAGAACACACATTTTTGAAACACTTCACTATGAAAGGCTTTCATTAGTTGAAAAGAATCTGTAATATCTTATTTTAAAAGTTTTAAGCACACATATCTCAAAAGCACTGTGACTCACAGTATTCACTTGACATTTTTTTTTCTTTTGCTGTAAAGCTTCTTTAACTTAAGAAGTGTTCTGAATGTGAACCTGTCTTATCCATCAGAGTGGGTGAGAAGAATCTGTAATTGTTTCAGTGAGGATTATGATCTGATTTTTACACAAAAAGAGGTAATTAAAAACAATATTTTCAATGTATAAACATGATAATGTGAACTGAAACTTTTAATATTCGGTTTTACCTGCCTTTCTTTAGTTTATGTGCACAAATCTGGTTCTGTGTGACAAACTGAAGTATTGTTATAAATTCTATCACCTGTGGAAACGCCTCTCCTTGGTTTTAAAGGACAATCCATTTGGTATTCCAAGATTCCTTCCACAAGATAACTTTTATACCATTCAATGCCTATTAAAAGAATAACAAAATGTGACAGCCATACTGGATATAAGAACAAATCAATGGTAAAACATTTGATTATCATTGTCACGTAGTTGAATACTTGACGTTTTTGTCTTTTCAGATTCACCAGGGAGCTTTTCATATCTCACAAAATAGCATGCTTCTAATAAGAATAATAAAACTAAAACAAGGTAAAAAATGATGTTCTGATTTATGAATACAATGTGAACTAATTAAATAAAGCTAACTAATACATCCATCACCTCAAATGTTTAGCATTTTTGTGGTAAGTCCATTTGAAATATACTTCCTAAGGAATTTTGAAATGTAAAATACGCTATTATTAACTGTACTCACCAAGCTGTGTAATACATTTCAAAAAAATTTTTACTCCTTCTGTCTAACTGGATTTTGACCATCATGTCCCCTGCTAGCCTCTGTAACCATCATTTTACTCTCTGCTTCTATGAGTTTGACTGTTTTCGACTTAACATATAAGTAAGATCATAATATATTTGTCTTCCTGTGTCTGACTCATTTCACTTAGCATAAAGTCCTCTAATCCCATCCACGTTGTACAAATGACAGAATTTCTTTTTTTTAAGGCTGAATAGTATCCCATTGTGTATACATACCATATTTTTTGCCCATTTATCCATTGATAGACACCTAGATTAATTATATAACTTGGCTATCATCCACAGTGCTGCAATGAACATGAGAGGACAGACATCTCTTTGACACATCGATTTCACGTATTTTGGGTAAATACCCTGAAGAGGAAACTGCTGGATCACATGGTAATCCTAGTTTTAAATTTTGAGGAACTTTTATACAGTCTTCCATAAAAGTTGTATGAATTTAAAATCACACCAACAGTGTACAAGGGTTCTTCTTTTCCACATCCTTGCCAACACTTGTTTTCATTTGTCTTTTTGATAATAGTCATTCTGACAGGTGAAGTGATGTCTCAGTGTGGTTTTAATTTGCATTTTCCTGAGTTAATTGGTGGTGCTGAGCATTTTTTCATATATGTGTTGGCCATTTGTTTGTCTTCTCTGGTGAAATGTCTATTCAGAAACCTTGCCCAATTTTTAATTGGGTTATCTGTTTTGTTGCTATTGAGTTGTTTGAGTTCCTTATATAGTTTGAACATTAACCCTTTACAGACATGTGGCTAGAAAATATTTTCACCTAATCCATAGGTTGACTCTTCAGACATTGTTTTTTTTTTTTTTTTTTTTTTCAGAGAAGCTTTTTAGTTTAAAATATTCCCCTTTGTCTATGTTTGTTTTTGTTGTCTACATTTGGGGATCAAATCCAAATAATCATTGCTTTCACCAGTGTCATTTAGTTTTCTTTCCCTTGTTTTCTCTTAACAGTTTATGCTTTCTGGTCCTACATTTAAATCTTGAATTCAGTTTGAGTTTATTTTTGTTTTTGGTATGAGATGAGTCCAATTTTATTCTTCTGTATGTGGATATCCAGGTGTTTCCACACAATTTATTGAAGACACTATTCTTTTTCCATGATGTATTCTTGGCACATTTGTCAAAAATCAATTGATCATACATACATGAATTCATTTTGGGGCTCTCTATTCTTAGTATCTATTTGTATGCCAGCACTCTGCTGTTTTAATTACTATAGCTTTGTAGTGTAGTTTGAAATCAGATTGGATAAGGCTTCTGCCTTTGTTGTCTTTTTTATCATGTTTGCCTTGGCTATTTAGGGCTTTACATTCATTTTAATTGTTTTTGTGACATTGTTTTATTGAAACACAAGCAGTTAATGTCTTGTTAATCATATTGAAACATATTCTTTCAGATGACATAAATATCTGACCATTGACATCAACACTTTTTTTCTTCATTACCATCTTTACTTACCATTAAAATGAGAATTGGTGTTTCTCTGAGAAAAAGAAAAACAAATAAGAAATATGTATATTAATTACAGGGTTTAATACAATTTTTTTATTAACCTGTTCAGTTCATAATTTGATCAATATTTTTTTGAGCATCTATCATATTTTGTGCTAAATGTCAGGAAAACTATGGTGAGTAACACAGACCTAGGCCCTTCCTAGGAGAAGCCTAAATTAAAGGGAGAGACAAACAGCAACTTCACCAGGCAAGTGTAAAATATTTCCAGGACACATAAAAGGAGAGCTAACTTAGTTACTTTCTGAGACTGGTTCAGGAAAAATGATCCAGGAGATATATATATAGCACATGGAGAAAAAATTTCTCCAGAGAAGGAATAGTCTGTTTCAAGAAACAATTTAAAGTCTATAGAAACATAGTCAAGTGAACCATCTCCTAATCTCCAGTCCAATATCTGTAAGTAATCATGCCCAACTCCTAGCTAGGGTATGTGGTTAAAATTTACATACAGTAAGCACCTAGAGCAAGACCTATAAATAATGAACAGACTACTTACCATAACTATGATATGGTCCCAGGTGAGCGGAGAAGAGAAAGCAAGGAGAAAGCGGGAGATGAGACTGAGGGAGTACAAGGGCCAGGCTATGCAGTGACTTGCAAACATGCTAGGGATTCTTGAATTCTTGACTGTATCCTAAACTTTAGGAAAAATAGTGACATGTTATGATTAATTTATTTAAACATTATTTGACCCTGTATAGGGAATAGATTGAAGGAAAGAAAGAGTAGATGAAGAGAACCCAGTTAGAGGGTGTTATGAGTGGAATGTTTGTGTCCCCCCAAAATGTATATGTTTAATCCCTAACCTCCAATCCAATTGTCTTTGCAGGTGGGTGCTTTGGACATAATTAAATTTAGATGTGGTCATGAGATGAGGTGACCATAATGGGGTGCATGTCTTGATAAGAAGAGGAAGACAGACCAGAAGTTAATTTCTCTCCATCATGTGAGGACACAGCAAGATGGTGGCCTCCTATAAACACAAAAAAAGGGCCCTCAACAAAAACTAAATCTTCTGGTACCTTGATATTGGATTTTCCAGCCACCAGAACTTTGATAAATAAATATCCATTGCTTAAGGGACCCAATCTACTACATTTAGTTATAGCAGCCTCAGCTGAATAAGGAAGCTTTAGAAGAACTGTATTTGAAAATGGATTTGTGGTAAACCTGGACCATACAATAATGATAGCAAGAGGTGATTGGATTGCAGAGATGTTTGAGAGGAACATCCATAATATCTGAAAGTCAGAGCACTATAGTTAAGTTCCTGGACCCATAAGCCATTCCATCTGTGTTCAGATCTTGACCATGCTATGTACAAACTATAAAACTTTTCATAGTAATCTATGTATCAGTATATTGGGACTCGTGTAAGTATTTACTTCATAGAGTTATTACAGAAAGCAAAGTAATTAATATATGCAAAGTACATGGATCCTTGTCTAGCACTTGCTAAATACTGCTTACAGCAGCTACTGGTGACTAATAAAATATGAGTGGTAAAAGAGAGAAATCCATCAAGCAGAACTCATGGTTTTATAAACCATATGATGTAAAACAGAGACAAATGTTAAGATCTTCATGTAAGAACTAATTCAACTGTGATGAACTGATTAAATACCCTGAATTGTTGAACAAGTCAAATGTTATGGTTTTTCTTTGTTTCAAAAGATAAAATCTAACCATAAAAATACCAGTTTTTCCTTTATAGAGTAAAAAAGCTATTGGTACGGCAATCTTTGAACTTAAAAAAAAAAATGGTTTATGTTTAAAAAGAAGGTAAATGATAGTATGTTAACAAAATTTCAACAAAAAGTTGAATATTTAACAAAATATGTAAAATTAGCTACTGATTTCTTTCTAATTTGCTTAAACTTCTCTTTTTAGAGAAGGAGTTATTTTAAATTGCAAAATGACCACAGTATTATAAACATGATAAATGTATATATTTAAGGAGAGAATTATACAGGAAAATATGCATGAGATGCCTAATCACTAGGATTGAAACATTAATGCGTAAGTATATTTTCACAAAACCTTTAATATTATTTTATGCTTGCAACAGTATATCAACAAAAATCAATGGATAAATTGTATTCTTTTCATATTTTCTTTTATTTGCCTATAATAATATTATAATCAAAAAAGCTTTAGTCTTGTATACAAGTTAGGCTTATCTTCATCCCATAAAACAAAATGGACTTCTAAAATATAATGAGCATTTTTTCAAGAATATATATATTACAGAAAAAAATGTATTTTAACCTGTTATGTTCTTTGTATTTTTCTGTTTAAACAATTAGTAATCTCTTCCAAAACTACAATAGTTTGGTTTACCAGTGAAAAGATCATAAGTTTGTATGCTCTAAAATTTATTTTTTTAATTTAGTTGGTTCTTTAAAAAATATACATATATAATTACAATTATCTAAAAGAATATCAATCTAGAGTGAAAAAATTAACAGCATGATATACAATTTAGTAACCTAAAAACTATCACAAACATTAGATAAGTTTAGAAAGAGATCATATTAATTTTAACAATTCACTGCCAGGCACAACTATATTTGTGCCTGCATATTTTTTTACCTTATTTTTACATATCTTACCTCTTTACATAACAATAACTTGTATTATTTTATGTTTCTTAGAGAAAATTAAAGAATAACTCTTTCTACATGGCTAGTAGAAATATTTCTTGTTATTGCTCATAGTTTAGAAATTTCAGCTTTGCAACCTATTGCTAATAAGAGAAATTTCAGGGTAAAATCTTGCAACTTTAATAAATGAGCTGTAACATTTAGAAGTGTTTTCCAAAGGTGATATTTTGGCTTCTTGCTTTTTAAACCTTGTGTCTTCTATATCTCTGTGTGCAGATACTTACTGAGCCGATGTAATAAATTGTCGGATAATTCCGGATGTCACACTTTCACTCAGATGGGCAACAATAATTTAATTATATACCTGAAGTCACTATGGAGCCACAGAAATATGTATCCTACTAAACACAAATTACAATATGCTTAACTCAATTCCCATTCACATACTCTCAAAAACGCTGCTGTTGCAGAAAGAAAAGCTATAATAAAAATAGGCTAGGCTTTGAACCAATTGAAGTATTTTACTTTTTTAAGTTGTGAAAAATAGTATGACTCTATAAACACTTTGCAAGTCCTTCTTTGAGGTCCCTAAAAGGTTTCTGTGAAAATGAAGGACACTGAATCCTCAGCTTCCTAAGCTTCATTCTGGGTTTATCATACCAGCAGAACTTTTAAGAATATAAAACAATTCCCCATTAATAAAAAACAAGCTACTGTTTATTTAAAAGTCTGCTGAGTTTAATGTGACTGGGACAGGGTAGGATGGATAGTGGGACATGTTGGAAATCCTATCATAAGATAATATTGTCCAAAGATGATTTCATCTCTTCACAGTGAAACACATTATTCCCATGTTATTTATCTAATACAGTAACAATAAATCCCTCAAAATATCAATGCAGTAGGTCTTGGAGTATTTAATGCTAAACTTCTTAAAGAATACCAGTAAAAATGCAAAAAGTCACTATATGTATATACTTGTTAGTATGGAAAGATCTATAGGGATTAATAGCTTTTTCTGCTCAAACACACATAAACACTTATCTAAGTTTGCAGTAATTGCTCACTACTAAAAAGACAATTTATAAATACAACTGCACCAGGCCAAAGGGGTGCATAAAGAGTACGTGTATACATATGTACATGTAATAGAGACAGAGAGAAAGAAAGAGAATATTTGTTCACCTCTTTATTAAATGATTGTTAATTTAATGAGCATGATGCATCACGGTATTTTTCCAAAAACTGGAGATAAAGTGATGAAATTCAATAAAATTATTGACATTATATTTAGTGGAGGATAGTACCATAAAAAATGAACACATATATGGAAAATTTACTGTATGTAGTATCTTTTTGCCATTTGAATTGTGAATGTCAGTTTAGAAGACTTATCTCTACAATAAACTATACCATTTTAATACAAAGTTCTTTGCATTGGAGTCTGTAAATTTAATATTTAATAATTCTTTGATGATTGTAATGATAAAATATATTAATTTTATATTCAAAGCTAGATTATAAGCTTTCTTTATTGCCACTATGTTGGGCATTTAATATACTTACTGGCTAATTGATTATTGAGTAAGATTATATTTTCAGCACAAGTGGCTTTTTGCTCAATAATCTGTCATAACATCGAAGAATGGAAAACCAGCCTATTCAAGGATAATCAAGAACTTACTATAAATCGAATACAATTACACAAGGGGTTATAAAACTGTTTACATTGCAGCATAGAATGATCAGAATGAATTAATTGGTTTGGTGAAGCATATTTCTTTATTGTTTACATAAAATACAACAAAAAGAAGTTTTATTTTCAGCTTCGGTATATTTATTTTATTTTGTAATCAAAGGGAATTATTCTATATTATGATGTATTCAGAGGACTGCAGACAGGTTTATTGACTACATTAATGAATTAATTATTGTCTTCATTTGCCATTGCTGCAAACTGTCCTAAACCTATTTATTCATGATAGCGCTTACTATTTATAAAAATCTATCAAAGAAAGGTTACATAGATGACAGTTACCAACTTTAAATTTTAACACCATAATATAATGAAAGCACAATCAAATTATGTGATATTTACCATGCAAAATAGTGAAGTGTTAGTAGCTGTTGGATATATGCATAGCAGGAGGATTCTTAGTAGCTGCCGTTGGACTGGTGCCTTTCTGATACGATGTCCATTGGAAACCCCTTGATGGTTCCTTCTTGATTGGGACTCAGTTTTAACTTAAGTAATGCACACAATATTTTATTTTATTTACTAAAATAATTTAAAGAAAATTACAGACATGACAACATCCACATTTTACTCTCTTTAATAAAGCCTATCACATGTACCTAAATAGATGAAATGCTTCAGCATGATGTTGTGAAGTATTCCATGAACCTGCTCCCCAGCAAATCAACCACTACTCAGAATAATTATAAAAATCAACCATTTAAAGTCTCTGGTAATCTTTCTTGCAGCAAAGAAAGATTTATCCTGGAAATCTACTAATGTCTGTAGGAATAATGACAGTTTGTAGCGTTTGAGCTATTAGTCATTTCCTCCATCATCTGCCTCAGCTTACTGTGGTGGAAGTTATACTTTAGGCAGGGAAGCCAAGAAGATGGGAATTCCTCTCCTCCACTCCCAGCCTAAAGTGACCATTGTCACTCCAAGAAAAGCAGGCCTTTGTTCAGTCCTCCAGGTCTAGAAAAGTGGCACAGAGAGTCTGTCCAGGGAAAGAAACAAGTAATAAGAACAAACACTATAGCTCTTCCCCAGGGGACTGACTTCATATGGACTAGAGAATGGAAAGTTTCAGCCTAAAAGATCTCTCAAAAACAGTGGAGATTTCGATGGTGAACAATTAAGTTGAGATTGTTGGCTCCAACATAGTAAGAAGTAAAAACAGTAGCCCAAAAAGAAGTTTAATAGAAGCAAGAAAGGAGATAGTTAAAGAGAAACCTTCTGTGGTCAGAGAAAGCATCAAAGACAGGCCTCAAAGTTCACTCCTGCAAAGGCCCTTGACTAATTGGATCACATTGTGGAGCAATTTATGCCCCTAGTTTATTGCTGAAAACAATAAAGAAATCAGCTATTAATCACTGTATAATATCAATTAAGACTGACAAGCCACAAACATAGTAGACAAACAGAGGAAAGAGAAAATCAAGGAGAGCTCATCTGAAATCTCTCACTCTCTTGGAGTGAGGGTGAAGAGAGGAGGTTAGGTTGACTGGAAGTGCTTTCTGAAGAGTAATTTCAGAAGTGTCACACTGGTAGGGAAATAGACTGCACTGAAAAATTCTAGCCAAATCACTAAACAAAGACAAGAACATGAACAAGCAACAAATTGAAGCCCCAGTGGGGAAACCAATACCCAGAGTTGTTATAATATCTTAAATGTCCATTTTTAAACAAAATTACAAATGTGGGGATGAAAAAGAAGTGAGTAAACCATAAGCAATGGAAAAAGCCATGCAACAGAAACTACCTAAATTTAAGATGATCCAGGTATATACTTATATGCAAAGACTTCAAATCAGCTAATATAATTGTGTTCAAGTAACTAACAGAAATATTGCTTTAAAAATCAAAAAGAGGAATGATTAGAATATCCCATCAAATAAAACAGAGATATAGACCAATGGAACAGAACAGAGGCCTCGGCGGCAACGCCACACATATCTATAACCATCTGATCTTTGCAAACCTGACAAAAACAGGCAACGGATAAAGGATTGCCTGTTTAATAAAGGTGTTGTGAAAACTGGCTAGCTATGTTCAGAAAGCAGAAACTGGACCCCTTCCTGACACCTTACACTAAAATTAACTTCAGATGGATTAAAGAGTTAAACATAAGACCTAATGACATAAAAATCCTAGAAGAAAACCTAGGCAAAACCATTCAGGACATAGGCATAGGCAAGGACTTCATGACCAAAACACCAAAAGCATTGGCAACAAAAGCCAAAATAGGCAAATGGGATCTAATTAAACTCCACAGCTTCTGCACAGCAAAAGAAACCATCGTTAGAGTGAACCAGCAACCAACAGAATGGGAAAAAATTTTTGCAATCTACTCATCTGACAAAGATTCTACAAAGAACTAAAAGAGATTTACAAGATAAAAACAAACAAACCCATTCAAAAGTGGATGAAAGACATGAACAGACACATTTCAAAAGAAGACATTTATGAGGTCAAAAAATATATGAAAAAATGCTCATGATCACTGTTCATTAGAGAAATGCAAATCAAAACCACACCATCTCATGCCAGTTAGAATGTCAATCATTAAAAAATCTGGAGACAACAGATGCTGGAGAGGATGTGGAGAAATAGAAACACTTTTACACTGTTGGTGGGAGTGTAAATTAGTTCAAGCATTGTGGAAGACAGTGTGGTGATTCCTCAAGGACCTAGAAATAGAAATACCATTTGGCCCAGCAATCCCATTATTGGGTATATATCCAAAGGATTCATTCAATAATCATTCTATTATAAAGACACATGCAGAGATTGTTCCTTGTGGCACTGTTTATGATAGCAAAGACATGAAACTAACACAAATGCCCACAGATGATAGACTGGATAAGGAAAATGTGGCATATATACACTATGGAATACTATGCAGCCATGAAAAACAATGAGTTTGTGTCCTTTGTAAGGACATGGATGAACCTGGAAACCATCATTCTCAGCAAACTGACACAGGAACAGAAATGCTGTTCAAATGCTGCATATTCTCACTCATAGGTGAATGTTGAACAGTGAGAACACATGGACACAGGGAGGGGAGCATCACACACTGAGGTCTGTTGGGGGGACTATGGGAGGGACAGCAAGGAAGGGGTGAGGAGGTTGGGGAGGGATAACATGGGGAGAAATGCCAGATATAGGTGATGGGAAGATGGAGATGGCAAACCACTTCGCCATGTATGTACCTATGCAACAATCCTGCATATTCGTACTCCAGAACCTAAAGTGCAATAATGTGTGTGTATATAGATAGATAGATAGATAGATAGATAGATAGATAGATAGATAGATATAGATAGATATATATCGATATGTATATATGTATATAAAGAAAGCCTTCTCAGTTGTGACATTAAAAACACAAGCAACAAAAGAGAGAAATACATACATTAGACTCCACTAAAATTAAAATTTTTTATGACCAATGATACAACCGTGATAAAGAAAGGCAACACACGGAACAATATAAATCATTTTAAAATCATATATCTGAAAATAATATTGCTGGATATGAGACACAGGGTCAAAGGAGTTTATTTGGGAGCTTGAGGATTTAATGACTTGGCTCACTGGATTTTGGGATTGCATCCATCGGGCCTGTAGCCTCTTTATTTCAGTCAATTTCTCACACTTGGAATGGGAACATTAATCCAATGCCTGTACTCCCATTGTATCTTGGAGGTAACTAAATTGCTTTTGATTTTACAGTCTCCTAGGCAAGATGAATTTGTCTTATCTCAGATGAGACTTTGAACTTTGGATTTTTGAATTAACACTGAAATGAGTTAAGTCTTCAGGGCACCTTTGGGAAGGCATGATTGGTTTTGAAATAGGATGTGCAATTTGGGAGAGGCTGGGGCAGAAAAATATGGTTTGGTTCTGTTTCCGCATCCAAATCTCATCTGAAATTGTAATCCCTGTAATCTACACATGTTAAGAAAAAGACCTGGTGTGAGGCAATTGGATCATAGGGACAATTTCCCATATGCTGTTGCTGTGACAGTGAGTAAGTACTCACAAGATTTATATGTGTTTGACAGTTCCTTCTTCACAAGCTCTCTCTCATCTGCCACCATATAAGAGGTGCCTATTTCCACTTCCACCATGATTGTAATTCTCTTGAGGCGTTCCCAGCCATGCAGAACTTTGAGTCAATTAAACTCTTTTCTTTATAGATTTCCCAGCCTCAGGCAGTTCTTTATAGCAGGGTAAAAATACACTTACACAAATATATGAGATTAAACTCAATAATAAGACAAAAAAACTTAATTTTTTAACTGGGCAAAATATCTGAAAAGATTTATCCAAAGAAGATGAACAATTGGCCAATAAGCATGTGACAATATTCTAAACATTATTAGCCTTTACAGAAATGAAAATTAAAACAAGATACTACTTCATACTTAAGTCAACGTTAAGTTGTTTTTAAAAGACAATAAAATCCTTGGAAAGAATATAGAGAAATTGGAATCCTCAAACATTATTAGTAGGAAAACATTGTACAGCAGTTTTGGAAAATCATTTTGCAGCTCCTTAAAAAGTTAAACAACTTCATATGAATGAGGAATTCTACTTCTAGTACAAACCTGCAAGAAATAAAGAAATATATCCACACAAAATCTTGTATATCAATATACCTATTTTTTTCATATTAACCCAAAAGTATAAAATATCTATACATTCATCAACTGATAAATGAGTAAGTAAAATCATTTATATCTACAGCATGAAATATAGTTCTATAATAAAAAAGATGACATTGATAGATGCTACTACATGGATGAATCATGAAAACATCATGTTAAGTGAATAAAGCCATACACGACAGGCACATATCCTGATATTATAATATTCCAATATCCGGAATGTTCAAAACAGTCAAATATATAGAGATAGAAAGTGGATGAGTGGTTTCCAGGTAAGGATTGGAAATGGAAAGACATTTGATATGACTATTAATGTGTACAGTTTTTGTGAAGATAAAAATTGCTCTAAAATTTTATTCTTACACAGATGGTTGCCCAACTCTCTAGATATACTAAAAACTACTAAATTATATTTTTACATTGGTTAGTAATATGCTATGTAAATTATCTTAATAAAGCTGTCAAAAACAGTACAGATTCTGGAACCCTACATATACCAGTTGTGAGGCCTTGCACAAGTAACTCTTGAGTTGCTCACTGTCCTTGATCTCTAAAATGAGGAGAAACATAATTACCTACTTTGTGATTAAAGGGATTTAATAAGATAATAATTCCAATCACCCACTCATACAGAAGCTGGAAGATATTATGCATTTGATGTATGCAAGTTGTTACTCTTGGATAAAATTGTCACCCAACCCAGTGATTTTCTTTCCTAAGGCTACCATAACAACAAAAACGCATACACATACCCACACAAATAAATCTGCAAACTGGGTGACATAAACAACAGAAATTTATTGTCACAGTTCTACAGGTTTGAAGTCTGAGATCAGGGTCTGGGCAGCGTTGGTTCCTTCTAAGAACCATGAGAATGAAAGAAAGTTGGTAAACTGATAGACAGAGTGGTCCGTAACTACAACAAAACATAATGAAGTCATTCTAATTAAGATAACTAACAAAGGCCCATCTATGAATGAATAGCTAAGAAGGACACTCCTGATTGGCAAATCTGTCAGTTTCACAGGGTCAATGAAATTCACCAATAAAACCCTTAATTTTTCATCCCTTCTTATCCTGTATGATTTTTTTAAGTGACTTAAAACAGCACACATTTATTATCTCAGTTTCTGTGTGTCAAGTGTCATTGCACAGTTACTTGAACACTCTTCAATACTTCAGCTAAGTATATATCCAGGATTCCATTCTCATTTGGAGGCTTAAATGGAAAAGGTCCAAGTCCCAGCTCGGGCACGTCGTTGGCAAAATTCATTTGGTTGTGGCTGTAGAATTCATGATAGCTTGCTTCTTTAAAGCCAACAAGGAGAACAAGGTTCTAGAGTAAGTTCTCACTCCTTCAAGGACAACAGCGGTACTAACTCGGTGTATGTCACAAGCAGGTTAGGGGAAAAAAATCAATCTTACGTCATAAAGATGGTATTTGTTTTGTTTTATTTCATTACATGTTTAAAAACGTTTTATTGTGGAAATGGTCAGCTATGCATGAAACTAGTGATGATACTGTAAGATTCATGGTACTTTTATTTAATAGAGCTTTTTTAAATAGCAGTTTTAATTTTATATAAAAACTGAGCAAAAGGTTTAGGTACCTGCTCTTCCCCAAAACAGTTTCTTATATTAATAACGTCTTGGATTCGTGTGGCAAGTTTGTTACAATTGGTAAGCCAATAATTATATGTTATTTCTAAATGAAGTCTACATTTTGCATTAGGATATTTTTGCACATTCTATGTGTTTTGATACATGTATACTAATATCCATTATAATAATATTACACAGAATATTTTCACTGCCTTAAAAATCACCTATGCCCTGCTTATTATTCACTCTTATCTCTCTCTCCCCAGAATTCTAACAATCACTGACATTTTTACTGTCTTTATAGTTTAGCCCTTCTAGAATGTTAGGTAGTTGAAATCACAATTTGCAACCTTCGAAGACTGGCTATTTTCACTAAACAATATGATTTACGGCATTTCCATGTCTTCTTATGGCTTGAAAACTCATTTTTGTGATTTAATAATATGTCATTACATGGATGTTCCACACTTTGTTAATTCAGTAACCCAATGACAGCATCTTGATTGCTTCTAACTTGTGGAAATTATGAATAAAACTGCTATAAACAAATATGTACAGGTCTTTGCATGGATGTAAGCATTTACTCATCTGGGTAGAATGCCAGGGAGTGCAATTGCTGGATCTTATGATAAGTGAATGCTTACGTCTGTAAGAAATTATCAAACTGTCTTCCAAATTGGCTCCATCCTTTGGCATTCCTACCAGTAATAAAGGAGCATTTGTATTGTCCCATACCATCTTCAGCATTTGCTCTTGTCAATATTTTGAATTTAGTCATTCTATTAAGTGTGTCCATATTTCTTATTTATGTTTTATTAGGCAGAAAATTCTAAAATTCTAGGGGAAAGTAATTGCTTGGTCTTTTTTTTTTTTTAACTACTAAATTATTCCCAGGTCCTAGCTTATATGTTAAATAAATGAGAGTCTTTGCAGAATGCATCTGAAATTGTCCATGGTATTTTATTCAGACATTTATCAACACATTACAAAAAAAATTGTATACAAAAATCTTGAAAATTTTTGTTTAAAGCAACATTTTCTTCTCACACCTAAAGAAACAAAAGTACTGGTTTTATTCTTATTTTCCATGTGTTTTCTATGTTTAAAACCATTGAAGAGAATCTATAACATACCATTTGAATATCTTCTACTATACTACTTTTTTTAAGTGTAATAAAGACAAATGATTCCGTCTCTTCTCTGAATATTTGCATTCTTAAATATGCCTTTCTTGGGACAAATCACAATTTGCATGGCCTTTCCAAAGGGTGTTTATGCAATACACAGACATTAGGTTGAGAGAAACCTCAGTCTGCACTTTCAAATTTGTCACTGATAAATATGCAAGAATTACTGGGGTATGACATATATATATATGTGATAAATGTATATATTCTTTCCCTTTCAAAGCAAAACTTTCTTAATTAGATGGCATCTGAAAGTCAATATAAAATTAAACCTAATGATTACCAAGATTCCAAGAAGATTTTCTACCAATAAATCATGAAAGTTGAAGCAAATTAGGACATAACTTGGCTTATTGTTAGGTTATTGTGCTACTCTAGTTTTGAGCAAAAGTAAAGGAATACTTATTTCAGGGTTTTTGTCAGTTTCCTCGAAAACTACAATGTTCTATAAATGTGTTTTTTTTTTTATTTACAGTCATTGTAAAACAAAATTCTAATTTTGAAACTTCTGTTATGTAAGTATCATTCTTAAGTTATTCCTAGACAGCAATCAACACACAGCTATTTATTCACAAATGTGACAGGTCAATCTCAGACAGCTGGGATAAGGTGAGGTTCTTTTGGTTTTGGTTTTGCTTTTTTAACAAGTAGCTAGAAAATAGATATTATGATAACTCAGATACATTTTAAATTAATCTGGAGATACTATTTGTTTGTGTATAAAGTTTTGTGTGATTGAAAATTATATATATATAATTATTCATCAATATTAATATATTCACATATAGAAATCTACATGCATACATATATAGGTATATTCATTAAAAATAAGATACATATATTTAACTTAATTGACTTTAAGTGCTATGAATTATAATTATCTATTTTAGTGAAAGGTTTTGCTTGTTATATTGATGTGTCCAATTGATCTGTAAAAAAATCTATAATGAGTTTACAGTTCCTGTCCTGAAAAGTGAGAGTTTTTAGTACAAATGAAGAGGTAGTCTTAAACCAATCAATTTAATGATTAATTGAATGTTTAATACCCTAGTAAAATGA
Source organism: Callithrix jacchus (assembly GCF_049354715.1). Lineage (NCBI taxonomy): Eukaryota > Metazoa > Chordata > Mammalia > Primates > Cebidae > Callithrix > Callithrix jacchus. The sequence continues at coordinate 163,265,018 of NC_133504.1, read as the reverse complement.
GAACAAGTATAATATATTTTTAAACTTTTAAAATTAAAGTGTTAAAATATTCAAACTGTTAAACCTTAAAATACCAAACCAAACAACTTCATGCACCACATCCTAGGGCGAGGAAATTGACTTCATCAGACTGTAGGAGCCACTTAAGATTACCAAATTAGATACGGACAGGTGTGAGCATGCCATTCTCACAGATGGAGGAATTCAGACACAGAAGGATTAAGGAACTTGTTCAGGATCCACAGCTGTTCAAGTTAGCACAGCCATGACTGGAACCCAGTGTGAATGTGATCTTCTCCTGGGGTTTGTTCACTTCACTGACCTGCCTTTTATTAATTGCATTATATTCACAGTTTTAAGTTGGTTGTTACTACAGTGTTATAAACAATTTGGCACACTCATGGAAGATTTTGATTACACTAATAAGTCAAATATCTATCAAAATCAAAATCTCTACTACACTCATATTTATATTCATAGGAAACTGACTACTGGGTTCCAAGACCAATTAATCTGTTTACAAACAAATAGGAGGAGTGCTTTTCTTTTTTATTCATGAATCCTCACCACATTACTTTCATCATAAAACCAGTCCTGGAGTTGCTGTCTCCCAGATCCCTCAGGTGAACAGAGAGAATATTTGAGGACCAGGAGAAGAGCATTTTTCTAATCCTGGCCTAGGACCCTGATCCTATGGTTCACAATGTACCACTTTACCCTGTTCCTCCTTCTTTACCTCAGCTTATTGTAATTATAATTACTATATTATAATTTGCTTAATAAATGTCTCTTTGTTAAATGGACTGGCAAGATTGACAAGTATCATGTCCAGCAACTGGCACGATACTTGACATTAAGTTAACTGAAGCTTTTATTATCTGACGATGACCAGAATCTCCTATCCCACCACCTTGGATACCCATGCTGTTTCTATTTTGCCTCTCTCCAACCACAGCTGGAATAACTTAGGTTTTGTTTTAAAGGATTTGTTAATGAGGGGAAGGGAATAGTAAAATTAACCTATACTATTGGGGATTTATTCCAAAAAATATAATGTTATTTATCAATTAATTACATGAGCCTTGCCAGGTGGTTCCTGAGAAGAATAGATATCTGAACCAAAGCACAATGGAATATTTTTGTGAATAAAAACTTCAATATGTTGGGTTTCTCTCTGATCAAACACTACAACTAAGCAAAAGTGACTGTACTGTCCTTTCACTCCAAAACAACATTCGACTCATCTCCCAGAGACAAGCCAGTTTGGACTCTTTCGTCCCTTGGGACTTGAGAAAAGTTCTTCTCACGTATCAGGGAATTTGCTCTGAATGAATGTTGGCATTTAACTTCACTGGAATTTCCTTCAACCTGATTCAAAATATATATGTTATTAAACTTCACTGAATGATAGGTTTAATATTCTTCTGTGAGTATAACACAGTGACTCATGTAACCTTTATTTAGTTGCAAAAATAAATTTATTGTTTTCATCCATGTTACTCTAAGGGATTTTCTAATGAATCTCTTCTTTGGAATTTGAAATACTGATTGACATCACTTAATATTACAGTGTAAAAAACAACAAAAACATAAAATCAAAAGTCTACCTCAAAATAGCTGAAAGAACATAGAAAAGGCAAGATTGGTCATGTCTCCAGATAAGGGAGTAGAATGGATCAATGTGGGGAAAAGGGATTTACTTCTTGCTGATGTACTTTGATGTATAACATTTTGGCATTTGAAAATTCTAGATATATATGTGTATATACATGTTTGTTATGAATATATACATATACACATATATACATATGTGTGTACATATGTATATATATATATACATGTACATTGTATTAGTCTACTTGGGCTGTGTATCAGTCAGTTTGGGCTGATATTACAACTATGACATAAACTGGGTGGTTTAAACAAGAAACGTTCATTTTTCACAATTCTGAAAGCTGAGAAGAAGTCCAAAATCAAAATGCCAGCAAATGTGGTATCTCATGGGGGCTGCTTCCTAATTTGTCTTCTCATTATATCCTCATATGCGGAGATCAAAGAGCAAGCATCTATCTCATATCTCTTATTATAAGGGCACTAATTCTGTCTATGGGGGCTGTACCCTCATTAATTACCTCCCAAAGTCCCCACCTACAAATCCTGTCACAGTGAGGATTTAGGCTTTAATGTAAGAATTTTGAGGAAATATCAATATTCATTTCATAATAGGCCACCCAATCCACCTCACCCAGAAATTGTTTCCTGGTATCACCCCAGAATTTTGCTTACCCCTCCAGCAGGAACCTCTGCTGCCTGGGAAAAGCTGTCCAGACTTCAGTTCCAGTTGACAGGCTATGGCTGTAAGTCCACCACTCAGTAAAATGACAAACAGGTGGAGCCCTGCTGCCATTGCTACATCCATTTCTGAGAAAATTTGTATTGTAACTGATCAGTGTCAAGGCCAGGAAAATAAAGTGCCTTCTAATTTTAAGGTCCCTGGCTCCAATCACTGAATGGCTGAGCTAGAGAATTGCTTTCTGGTTTTGCAAACTATCATAGGGCTGTACCTTACAACCTACCTCAGCAGTAAGTAATACTACTTACAAGCATTTTTGAGTAACTCCTCTCTGGAGCTCTTTACAACAATTGAACTCTCAGCATAAATGTGCATCTTGTCATAGATTGATGTAAGAACCAACTAAATTCTCTATTCTAAAAGTTCCTAGAATATCCAATGGGCAGTATTTTGTTTTCATTTTGTTAAATTTTGTTGTTCTGGCAAGATAATAGAGAAAGAAGGAAAACAGTGTGTCTATGGATAGTACAAAAACAATAAATCCTCTTTCCTAAACTGCTGCTGAAGAAATTTGAGAAGAGTGTGTTCTTGGGTCAAGAGGTAGGCTAGAAACGCAGTTGCACACACAGGACATCCCCTCAATTTCCAGAAGGGAGTAGTAAGTAAAGAGAATAAATGTTTAAATAATTAGGAAGTTACAAAAACAGTTGCAAAGAGATGTGATTATTTCAGGAAGAATGAGATTAAAAGATTCTCATTTTTTAATGAGTATTTAACCCACACATTATAGTCATCAAATCCAGGGGAATCAAATTCAGAATCATAAAATATATTGATTGTCATATTAACTGCTTCCTAAGTACATTTGATTTAAAGGTACACAAATAGACGTTATACATAAGTTTAACTGATTCTTAGTAAGAGGTAAAAGAAAAAGTAATAGACTTTGGAATCTCAGCTGGGATGAGCGTAGTTAGAAAGACTGTTGTTACTTTTACATATTTTGACCTTCTTGCCATTAACCTGCTATCTCTGAATAAAAAGGAACAGTTTAGAAATTGGAAAAGGGAAACATTCTGACACAAAAACCTGCTTCTCTTTAGTCAGTCAGTATGCCACCAGGCCTCTGCAGAGAAATTATCCAACATTATTTATCCTATTTATGTGGAATTAATATACCCACCCAATTCATGGAGGGGAAAGAACAGAAAAATAAGTGGTTTGCCCATGAGGAGGAAATCTCATTATGACAAGCTCCCATTTGTTGTTTTGTTATCAGTGTATAACTTCCACCTTAACTGAGTGCCTGCACATTGTAGGATCTCACTAACTATTTGTTGAATAGTTAATATAGTCCTATAATCTGGATCCAACTTTCCACAATAGACTTGGATATGAGTGTCAGTGGCAGATCCTTCACTTACAGGGGTCCCTGCATAACTCCTGTTTGTCACGGCAGCAGTGCAAATGCTCCAGCTGCCACTTGGTTGACAGTGTCTGCCCCACCTCATTTGTTTAGCTGCAGCTCCTCTCGGCACTGGGCTTCTTGGCTATAAGAGTGGCTAAGGTTGAATTAATCCAGGCTCTCTTCACAGATGTTGTCACTACTCTCCTATGCTATTGCTCATCAGAACCTATTACGAACAAATTCCTCAGAAATTCGGAGGCTAATATACTCACTATTGTCCTTCCCTGCGTGATTTGTACTTTGTACATGCCTTCTTAACAAAAATATTCTACATGTCATTTCCCACCGCAATGTGTTTCACATAATTGTCATTTTATAGATTAACAGCCTTTAGGAAAGTGATAACCAGATGGTGAATAAATCATTCCATTATATCTAACTTCCAAATTCAGGGATCTCTCTCTTTTACTTTACTACTAATGTCTTTGTACATCTCTAAAACTTGAGAGTAAGAATTAACCAAAATTCTTAAATTAAATTTAAGAAACAGTCAATGTGACATTAGCAATAAGTATGAAATAGGACTCATACTTATGTGAAATTAGGGAACCAGAAAAATTATACAGGCTGAAAGGGTGCCTAAATCCAGCAGTGAAAAGGAACAGTGCTGTGCATTAGCCTTTGTGGTCAATGGGAATCACCCAAGAGTACTAAGAAGACTGAATCGTATCTTTAGTCTTAGGCTGACAAATGACATTTTTAAATATCCAGCATTTTAAGAATAGAGACCATAGCTTCCTATATTTCATTACCTAGCTAAACACTTGCTACAAAATCAGTTCTAATGAAGCATGGAGAAAACTTTAATTCTGAAAACAAAAAATATAAGTTGGTATAGTTCAACTTCTATGGAATCATCTGAATTTTGCAGTGTTGCATTTTGAGTTCCTTAGGAAACAAATTCCAAAACAAATTAGTATGCAGGATTGCTGCAAGGATTAATACTTGAGGGAGAGGGTACAGCAAGCAAGACTGGAGGGTGGGATGGTGGAACTGCAGTGCAGTCACAACAAGGCCTCAGTTGTACCTGCAGAAGAAGCTGGAATGGCTCTATAGAATTGTCTCAAGTTGGAGTGACAGCACGGGGCTTATATACCCTTGCATGGCCAAGACATTCGATGCAGTAAGCCTGTGGAAAGGAGTATTCCAAGGACATATGACTGATAAAAATCAGGTTGCTGCTATGACCCATGGCTGCTTGACAAAGTAGAGTTTGTTTTTTTCTATTATGTGTCTCCAGCTATATAAGAGATTGTAAGAGACAAACGTTTACTCAAATAGATCACATAAAATTTTAGCAAAACAGTCAAATACTCTAGCCAAATGTACAAAGATTTGGAACACAGACTGTGCCCAGCTGAGATTAATGGCACATACCAAACATAAACACACATAGAAGATATTAAGATAAAGGGTTAGTTGTTTCAGGAGTCTGCCTTCCTCATACTCCTGCTATATGCTTTAAAGGGAATTCTGTTATACTGTTTTATTTTTCTCTTCTTGACCTTCAATAAATATTATGTCTGTGTCATCTTCATTTGCCAAGTGTGATAGTTAATTTCATGTGTCAATTTGAGAGGGCCACAGAGTACCCAGATTAATCATTGTTTCTGCCTATGCCAAATGAGATTCACATTAGAATCAATAGACTCAGTAAACTAAATTGTCCTCCCCAAAGTAATTGGGCATCATCAGCTCCCCTGGTTCTCGGTACTAGATTATAACACTAGCTTTCATGAGTCTCTAGCAGCTTACAAACTGAAAACTGAAGACCTTCTCAGCCTCCGTAATCCATGAGATAATTTTTCATATCTGTATATCTCAAATGAAACTTTGGACTGTGGATTTTTGAGTTAATGCTGAAATGAGTTGAGACTTTGGGAGACTGTTTGAAAGGCATGATTTGTTTTGAAATGTGAAGATATGAGATTTGGGAGGCAGCAGGGGCAGAATGATATTGTTTGACTCTGCGTCCCCACCAAAATCTCATCTTGTAGCTCCCATAATTTCTATGTGTTGTGGTAGGGACCTGGTGGAGGATGATTGAATCATGGGGCTGGGTCTTTCCCATGCTGTTCTCATGATAGCGAATGTGTCTTATGAAATCTGTTGGTTTTAAAAATGGAAGTTTCTCTGCACAAGCTCTCTCTTTGCCTGATGCCATCCATGTAAGATGTGACATGCTCCTCCTTGCTTCCTGCCATGATTGTGAGGCTTTCCCAGCTATGTGGAACTGTAAGTCTAATAAAGCTCTTTCTTTTTTATATTGCCTAGTCTCATGTATGTCTTTATCAGCAGCATGAAAATGGGCTAATACATATACTTTTCCAATTTTAAAAATATAGTTATTGTTTTTTACTTATTAATTTATTTAAGTTCCTTATAGACTCTAGGTATTAGTTCTTTATCAGAAGTATAGTTTGCAAATACTTACTCCATTTGGTAGGTTGTCTGTTTACTCTGCTGATGGTTTATTTTGCTGTGCAGAAGCTCTTTAGTTTAAATAAATCCCACTTGTCAGTTATTATTTATGTGGCAATTGCTTTGGGGGGCTTTGACAAAAATTATTTGCTAAGGTCAATGTCAAGAAGGGTACTTTAGAGATTTTTTTTCTAAGATGTTTATAGCATGAGGTATTATATTTAAGTCTGTAATTCAGCTTGAGTTGATTTTTGTATATGGTGAAAATTAAGAATCCGCTTTCACTCTTTTGTATATGGTTAGCCAGTTATCCAGCACCATTTATTGAATAGGGAGTCCTTTCCCCATTGCTTGTTCCTGTTGGCCATATAAAAGATTTTGTGGCTTTATTTCTGAGTTTTCTCTTCTTCTATTTCATTGGTCTATGTGTCTATTTTTGTACTAGTACCATGCTGTTTTAGTTGCATAGCCTAATAATATAGTTTGAGGTCAGGTAGTGTGATGTCTCAAGCTTTGTTTTTTTTGGTTTTTTTTTTTTTGGTTTTTTTTTTTGTTTTATTTTTTTCCCTAGGATTGCTTTGGCTATTTGGGCTCTTTTTTAGTTGCAGATGCATTTCATTCTAAAACACTATTCTAGGGTTTTCTAATTCTGTGAGTAATGATGTTGGTAGTTTGATAGGAATAACAATGCATGCATAAGTTGCATTGCACAGAGTCTTTAGTGTTTTCTCCATATGAAATCACATCATTAGCAACAGAAATAGTTTGAATCCTTGTTTTTCTGTAAGGATACCTTATATTTCTTTCTCTTGCCTGATTGCTCTGGCTAAAGTCAAAATATCCATTATAAGAAAGAACTGAACAGATCTTCTGAAATTGAAAAATTCTCTGCAAGAATATCCTAATACAATTGGCAGTATAACAGCAGAGTCAACCAAGGTGAGGAAATAATCCTAGAGCTCAAAGACCAGTTATTTTAATCAAGTCAGACAAAAATAAAAATAAGAAAATAGAATAAATGAAATCTTTGAGAAATATGGGATTATGTAAAGGGATCAAATCTATGATTCATCAGCATTCCTGAAAGAGAAAAAGAGAGCAAGCAAACTGGAAAACATATTTGAGGATACAGTCCATGAAAATTTTCCAATCTTGCTAGGGAAGTGGATATGCAAATTCAAGGAATACAGAGAACCCCTGTAAGATACTATATAAGATAGCCATTCACAATGCATGCAGTAATAAGATTCACCAAGGTCAATGCAAATGAATAAATATTAAAGACAGCTAGAGAGAAAGGTCAGGTCACTTTCAAAGGGAGCTCCATCAAGACCAGCAGCTAACTTCTCAGCAGAAACCTTAGAAGTCAGAAGAGACAGGGGACCTCTTACCAACATCCTCAAAGAAATGAAATTCCCACCAAGCATTTCACATCCAGCCAAACTAAGCTTCATAAATAAAGGAGAAATAAAATCTTTCTCAGACAAGCAAACACTAAGAAAATTTGTTGCCACCAGATAAGCCTAACAAGAGGTCTTTAAGGGAGTGCTAAACATGGAAACGAAAGATTGATACCTGCTACCAGAAAAACACACTCAATCACATAACCCACAGACAATATAAAGCAATTATACAATAAAGTGTGCAGGAATTTTTATTGCTGTTCATTTTCACAAGGTATCATACTGATCCATTACATTGATGATTTTATACTGTTTGGATCTAGTGGACAAGAATTAGAAACTACTCCAGACTTACTGGTAAGACATTTCTGTGTCAGAGTGTGGGAAAAAATCTAACTGAAGTTCACAGACCTATATCTCAGTGAAATTTTTAGGGATCCAGTGGTATCAAGCATTTCTAGATATTCCTTCCAACATGAAGGATTCATTACAGCTAGCTCTTCCTAAAATCAAAAAAGATGCAGAATGCCTAGTGGGTCTCTTTCAATTTTGGAGGCAACACATTTCTCATTTGATAGGGTTATTCTAGGTCATTCTCCAAAACCTACTAGTTTTGAGTAGGTTCCATAACAAGGGAAGGCTCTGAAGCAGGTCCAGGCTGCTGTGCATGCTACTCTGCCTCTTGAGCCATATTATCTAGCAGATTCAGTGATGCTTAAAGTGTCAGTGGTAAATAGGAATAATGTATGGAGCCTTGGGCAGACCTCTATAAGTGAATCATAGTGCAGGCTTTTAGGATTTTGGACCAAGATACTACCATCCTCTATAGACTATCACTCCCCTTTTAATAAATAGCTCTTGGCCTACTAGTGGCTTCTTAGTAGAGAATGAATGCTCAATCATGGGCTACTAAGTAACTATGCAACCTGAGCTACTCACCATAAATTGGGTATTATTTGACTCATTAAATCATAAAGTTGGCTGTGCATAGCAATATTTATTGATCAAATGGAAGAGGTATGTGACTGGACCTGAGGAGGCCTTGAAGACACAAGTAAGTTACATGAAGGGCCCAAATGCCCCTAGTTCCTCTAGTTCTTGCTATGCTATTTTCTCTCTTATTCTTAAGTTTGTACCTGTAGCCTCATAGCAAGTTCTCTACAATCAACTGACAGAAGAGAAGACTTAAGCCTGGTTTACAGATGGCTGTGCATTACATGCAGGCATCAACTTAAAGTAGACAGCTGCAGCACTATAGCTCCTCTCTGGGACATCTTTGAAAGATGTTTATAAAAGAAAATCCTCCTAGTGAGCAGAATTTTTAGTAGTGTACCCAGTTGCTCATTTTCCTTAGGAGGAGAAATGACCAAACATGCAATTATATACCAACTAATGGGCTAGTCTAATGATTAGCTGAATGGTCAGTGACTTAGAAAAAATATTACTCAAAAATTGACAATAAAGTAATTTTGGAGAGAGGTAAGTGGATAGATATTTCTGAGTGGGTTAAAAAAATTTTTTTTTTTAGAAGAAAAGGGTGACTTCAGCAGAGGATGATTTTAGTAATCAAGTTGAAAAGGTGATTCATTCTATGGATATAAGCAATGCCATTTTCCTAGCTCCTCCCATCATTGCCCAAAGACTAATGCACAAAGGAGTCATAATGGCAGGGATGGAAGTTAAAAGAATGGGCTCAGCAACATTCACTCCCACTCATTAAGACCTAGCTGTCTATGGCCATTGCTGAGTGCCCCATCTGTCAGCTGCAGAGACCACCATTTATCCCTAAATACAGTACCATTCCTCAGCTAGTTACCTGGTGGCAGGTAGATTATGTTAGATTATTTCCATCACAGAAGGAACAGTGTTTTGTTTATATGAGAATAGATGTTTACTCTGCATACAAACTTGCATTCTCTGCATGGTGAGCTTCTGCCAAAAAGGATACTACCTGTGAACCTACAGAATGCTTAATCCTGATATTCTACACAGCATGGTTTCTGATCAAGAAACTCATATCACAGGAAAAGAAATGCACAATGGATCCAGGCTCATCCATTCATTGGTCTTACCATGTTCCTTACCTTCCTGAAACAGCTGCCTTGATAAGTGGTTATATGGCCTTTGAAAGATTCAGTTACAGCCCTAGCTAAATGGCAATACCTGGCAGGGTTGGAGTAAGGTTCTCCAAAAAGTTGTATATGCTCTGAATCAACATCCAATATATGTTACTGTTTCTCCCGTAGCTAGGAGTCACAGATTCAGGGATCAAGGAGTGGTAATGAAATTGGTACTACTCACTCTTACTTTGTGGCACCACTCACTATTGCCTCTAGTGTCTCACTAGCAAAATTGTTGCTTTCTATTTCAACAACCTATGCTGTGCTACACTAGAGAGCTAAGAGAAGATCTTCTACCAGAGGACACAACGATTGCTCAATTTAACCAGAGGTCCGTGTTTTTAGTAGTTCTACCTGTATTGGGTCCATGTAGTTTTCCATTGTCCTTAACCACAGGGCATGTTTTCACTAAAAGATGCCCTGAGGGATGTCCTGTATTCCGGAAATACTCCTCCTTACCTCTGCTGTGGAGTAGTACTTCAATTTTTCCTTGATAATAAGGTACAATTGCTTCAGCCATCCCAGTAATTCCCTTCTTTGGCTGTTGATTCCAGAGTATAGAGAGTCCAAAAGGTAGCAAACTACAACTGCCTGAGGTGCTTTCTGAAGGCAAAGGAACTATAGAATGAGTAGTGAGATAAGATAGTTATAAGTACTAGCCACAATACCATGACCAGTCAAAAAAAAAAAAAAAAAAAAAAAAAAAAACAGACTGTAATTGTCATCAGCATTTATTCCTTCATTTATAATGAAGACTTTGTGTGTGTGTGTGAATATCTTTTTTTATTTTCTCTCACTTCTTTTGTAACATAAAATGTATTAACTTAAGTATTTATTTAAGTATTTTTTATTATAGTGGTTATTATTTTACAGCATAGTATTTGTTACAGGATATCAAGAAGAGGAAACGTCGCTCAAAAACTTTACTTCCTCTTCTTGGAAAAGGGTTAGTGCATTTTTTGTTGTTGTAAGCAGGGTAGTCATATTATTTTAAGTGGAATTATGACCTTGTTAGTGTCTATTTGGATATTAAGTGTGGTTTAAGGGTTTATGTATGGATGCCAAGTTCACAAGTGGTGAACTTGACTTCATTGGGCTAAAATGTATCCAGATAGCTGATCAGACATTATTTCTTGGTGTTTCTATGAGGGTGTTTCTAGAAGAGATTAGCACTTGAATAATGGATATGGAGTGAGTAAAGCAGATGGTCCTCCTCAATGTGAGTGGGCATCTTTCAACTTGTCGAGGGCCTGAATAGAACAAAAGTGAAAAAAAGTTCAGAATTGCTCTCCTCAGCCTGCTTGAGCTGGAGCACTGCTATGATCCTGCTCTTAGCAGTCTTAGTTCTCAGATCTTCAGACCTGGATTGGAGTCTATATCATCAGCCCTCTGTCTCTTCGGCATTGGGACTATACTGTTGGCCTTCCTGCATCTCCAGCTTGCAAATGGCAGATGGTGGGGCTTCTTTGACTCCATAATTGCATAAGCTAGTATCTTATTTTATATATATGCATTTCTAACATATATGTAATTTCCTATTGGTTCTTTCTCTAAAGAATTCGAATAATACATATGGAAAAGGAGAGAAACAAGAGGCCATATGTAAGCTACAAGAAATAGATCTTGTAGGAAATATAGAATGACGGAGACAGTTTGAGATGAAACTGCCATCCCTGGAGAACATATTATAAGTGGTAAGAGACATTTTTAATGTGTTTCATGATCCCTTAAGCATATAGTATCCTCTTTAACTACCATTACTTTATTTGGGTAATATGTTGAGTCTAAATATTGGAATTACTTATAAATAAACACATTCTTTTTTCTTCTTTATTGTAAGAGACATTACAGTGTTTCAAGGAGGACACAGTTAATGAAACAGGCTTCCAATTGCATTCTAGTGTAAAAAGAAAACTTAAAAAGTATATAGAACTTAACAATTCCAGAAAACAAAACAGTAACACCGGGATTAATTTAAATATACATATGGAATAGAGTCTTACTGTGTTTCCAGAGACACTTTATATATATAAAGTATGTATGTTTTCTCTTTTTTACATGAACGTTTGCATTATGCAAGTTTTTACACTTTGCACTTCTTTTTTTTTTTTCTTATTTTTTTATTGCATTTTAGGTTTTGGGGTACATGTGCAGAGCATGCAATACAGTTGCATAGGTACACACATGGCAGTGTGTTCTGTTTGCTTTCACCCCTTCACCCACATTTGGCGTTTCTCCCCAGGCTATCCCTCCCCACCTACCCCTCCCACTGGCCCTCCCCTTTTCCCCCCAATAGACCCCAGTGTTTAGTACTCCACTTTCTGTGTCCATGTGTTCTCATTTTTCATCACCCGCCTATGAGTGAGAATATGCGGTGTTTCATTTTCTGTTCTTGTGTCAGTTTGCTGAGAATGATGTTCTCCAGATTCATCCATGTCCCTACAAACGACACAAACTCATCATTTCTGATTGCTGCATAATATTCCATGGTGTATATGTGCCAGATTTTCCCAATACAGTCTATCATCAATGGGCATTTGGGTTGATTCCAGGTCTTTGCTATTGTAAACAGTGCTGCAATGAACATTCGTGTGCATGTGTCCTTATAGTAGAATGATTTATAGTCCTTTGTGTATATACCCAGTAATGGGATTGCTGGGTCAAATGGAATTTCTATTTCTAAGGCCTTGAGGAATCGCCACACTGTCTTCCACAATGGTTGGACTAATTTACACTCCCACCAACAGTGTAAAACTGTTCCTTTTTCTCCACATCCTCTCCAGCATCTGTTGTCTCCAGATTTTTTAATGATCGCCATTCTAACTGGCGTGAGATGGTATCTCAATGTGGTTTTGATTTGCATCTCTCTGATGACCAGTGACGATGAGCATTTTTTCATATGATTGTTGACCTCATATATGTCTTCTTTCATAAAGTGTCGGTTCATATCCTTTGCCCACTTTTGAGTGGGCTTGTTTGTTGTTTTCTCGTAAATCTGTTTGAGTTTTTTGTAAATTCTGGATATCAGCCCTTTGTCAGATGGGTAAACTGCAAAAATTTTTTCCCATTCTGTTGGTTGCCGATTCACTCTAGTGACTGTTTCTTTTGCCGTGCAGAAGCTGTGGAGTTTGAGTAGGTCCCATTTGTCTATTTTGGCTTTTGTTGCCAATGCTTTTGGTGTTTTGTTCATGAAGTCCTTGCCTACTCCTATGTCCTGGATAGTTTTGCCTAGATTTCCTTCTAGGGTTTTTATCGTGCCAAGTCTTATGTTTAAGTCTTTAATCCATCTGTAGTTAATTTTAGTGTAAGGTGTCAGGAAGGGGTCCGGTTTCTGCTTTCTGCACACGGCTAGCCAGTTTTCCCAACACCATTTGTTAAATAGGGAATCCTTTCCCCATTGCTTGTTTTTGTCAGGTTTATCAAAGATTGTATAGTGGTAGATATGTTGTGTTGCCTCCGGTGCCTCTGTTTTGTTCCATTGGTCTATATCTCTGTTTTGGTACCAGTACCCTGCTGTTTTTATTACCGTAGTAGTGTGATGCCCCCCGCTGTGTTCTTTTTGCTTAGAATTGATTTGGCTATGTGGGCTCTCTTTAGGTTCCATATGAAGTTCATGGTGGTTTTTTCCAGTTCTGTGAAGAAAGTCAATGGTAGCTTGATGGGGATAGCATTGATTCTGTAACTTACTTTGGGCAGTATAGCCATTTTCACAATATTAATTCTTCGCACTTCTTTCAGTGAAGTTAGCCTAGTAATCAGATCATATCTAGTTTGTCGTCAGCTTCTCTTTTTAATGGCTGCATATAATTTTATTGTGTGTACCTACTTAATTAAATGTCACATTTTCCCAATTTTTGCTATATAACAGATAAACAGGTGTCTAAGTATTTAATTTCCCATTCGTAATATAGACATGTTACTTGTAAGTAGATGCCCAACCTGAGACTATATGTCCAAGACCCTTTTTAATCTCGTGGTTATGCGATTAGGTCTCACCAACAAAATGTGAAAATAAGTTATATGTCTCTTTTGGGGAAGTGCTTTTAAGGAGTATGCAGTCTTGCTTCATCTTTTTCTCCCTCCTATCAGCTAAATGCAGAGGACAATGAATGACACTAAATAGAGAACATTGTTCTGTCATCAGTCCCGATGTTATGTGTAACAATCTGAATTCATTCATTGTATTTTGTGCTCTTCTATATCTTTCTGAAAAAGGGCATGTGGAAGGTCATTTTTTTTTAATTGCATGTCTAAGAAATGTGGGTTTTTTCCAGTCTTCCTAATGAATGATACTGTAGCTTGACAAAAAAATTTAAGAAAGAAATCACTTTTGTTCAGAATTTTGAAGTTGCTACATTGTCTCTTGGTGCCTAGTGTTGGTGTCAATAAGCACGAAGTCACCCGGTTCTACTCCATTACATGTAATCTATAATGTGTTTGTTTTATTTTCTCCTACCTTAAAATATTTTAGAATATTCTCTTTATACTTGATATTATGAAATTTAATGGGGTAATATTTTATCTGAAAGACAGGACATTTGATGACATCTTTTAACCTACAAACTGAGAAATTTTCTTGAATTATTTAATTAATGAATTATTTCTTTCCATTTTTTATTCTCTAGGGGGTTTTATTCAAATGCTGCACCTTCTGGGAAATACCTCCCAGAAGGCATATATTTCATTCATTTCCTTTTGTGAATGATTCCTTTCATTATCTCCCACAGATTCTATATGTTCCAACAGATATTTCACCATTACTATTGTTTTTAACCTCCAAGCACCATTTTTTAAATTTCTACGGTGTGTATTTTTGACACATCCTATATTACTTTATATATATATAATATTCTCACATTTCTTTCCGACAATATTAATAACAATAATTTTTCTTTTAGTTTCATTTTTGGATTTCTTTTTACTGCAAGTTGCTTTTTGGATTCTTTGTTTGCTTATTTGTGTGCTGACGTTACTTTAAATTTGTACTACTTCTCTGTTAGGTTGACGTTAATGATAGAGGTTGTGGAGCTAGTTATAATTTGGAAGCTTTGAATGAGTGAGAGTTGTCGAATTTGAGCTTACATATAGCATGGCTCAAGAAGGTAAATTATTGGGGTACACCAGATAGCAAAGTCTTTAATCTTTTTTCTTAATATGTTCAGGTTTCCAACAAGAGAAACATTCTAGCTTCTTGTCTGGAGGGTAGAAGTCAATATGTTAAACTTGGAAGCAAATGTAAGAAACAAATGTGAGAAGAAAGAAGACAGTCTGTCATCTGGTATATGTGTGCATAAATTAATTTAAACCTTTGCGTTAACGATGGACACTCTTTCTAAAAATAAGTCTTCTGACTTTTGCTCTAAGAAGTGAGAATCAGCATCCAGATGCATGGAGGGGAGAAGAAACCCAGGATTCTTTGTTTCCCTTTTGTCTTCTTATTTTAACTTCCTCAACTCCTCATCCTGACCTAATGCCCTCTTGGGGTTCCTGGGTCTGGAATTGTTGGATAAGGATTAGGTTCCATTTGATCTATGATCTGCTAGGTCAGCTTGCTCATCCACCTACCTGTATTGTTTTGGTTTTCTCTACTTCTCAACCCTTGAACACTGTATTTCATATATATACACCTATATATACAAGAATCATGTGTATATATATGATTTTATCTAGATGCAATTGTACCCTATGTGATATAATTTATCATTCCTCTTAAACTCCCCTGATTAGGAGGGCAAAAAAAGAAAAACTTTTACCTTACTTTTAAACTTTCCAATCTTTTCTATGCTATGTAAATCTAATCTATAGCTATTCTTCTGAATGCAATTGGCTTTGAAATTATGGTTTTGTTTTAGTTTAAAATATTAATTTATAGTTAATATATAATTTCAATGTTAAGGAATAAGTTTAATTCCCCAATTATAACTATGGGAGAAAATTTCTGTTCTAACATATCAAATACCTTTAAGAAAGTCATTTTCCAAGTAGAATATGGTCTTCTCTATGACTGGCACTGAATGAGGTTTTCAGAATTCACAGATTTCAATATGTAGTCTGAGACTGCAACATAAAGATGTTGAAGTTTGGAGAGACAAAACAACTAGATGCCTGGTAACTGTTAAAATCGATGTGGTGGACATCTTGGATTTTTTCCGTAATATGAATCTTTCCTCTTAGTTATGTAAGACTATTGTGGCAGTGCTGTGTGGAGGACATCTTGTGATAGCTACATGCTGTGGTCATAGTGAACAGTGCAGTGATTTAGTCTATCTGGTCTACCTTTGTGCTAAAAGATGCTCGTTGTCCTTCCTGCTCTTAGCCCGATGAAGCTACTTTGAGTCTTGCAAGAATTGCAAGTCTAATTCTCTATGCAGCTATTTATTTTATAAGCCACTTATTTTCTTCCATTCTATTCTATTTATAACCATCATCCGTTTCTGTTGCTTGAAATCAGGATTTCTAAATGGATATAATGTTAATGAGATATCACAGTGAAGTGGAATGTGGTAAAGATTTGGAGTTAATCAGACTCATGTCTTGTTTGTGCTACTTCTTACATAAAAATGGTATCAGATTGCTTTACCCTTAGTAAAGCCTCATGCTCCTCATTTATAAAATTGAATTTATACTACTTAAGCCAGAGAGGTGTTCTACAGATTGAATTAGTAATAGCATCTAACACCATGTCTGACAAACAGCTTTAGACAATGATAAAGAAATAGTGATCCAAACATCCTTGGATCATTTATTTTTGCATTTAGCCCTTCCTCAGTTACTGGAATACCATCTTGAGAAATTCACTGTGAACTGGAAATGTATTTGACAATATACATTGTGTTGCATAACTTGAAGTTTTTTAAAGAAAAGTTGAATTGTTTGTATTTGTAGCCCTTTTCACACCTGTAGATATTTAGAACTCTCCAAGTGTAAATAAGAATTTGGGTCTGGGTGAAAATATAATCTTCTTACTGTTAGAAGGGAGTAAGTCTGTTTTATTCTCTTCTTGATTTCCATGATGACGGATTTCTTTTCCTAGGCCTTTCTCCGCCCACTTAAAATCTCTAACTTTTCTTCTCTTTTTGCAGCCAGGAACACATGTTCTCCCACCATCACTCTCCCACTACCAAAGCAAGAGCCTGTCCCAGATCAGCATTGCATAGAATTAAATGAGAAAAATTTCCTATATCTAAAATTCATACAGTAGGCTCATCTATCTCTTACACAAAGTTGTGTACTGATACCTAACTTTGTCAGTCGTAAAGATGACGTTTAGGACTCCTTATTCTTTCTTTTATTTCTCAAATTGTTCAGAACCTTGATTGAGAAGAGATATGGTATTTATGAGACAATCCCCCTCTGGAGTCCAGCACTTCAAAAGAGGCTAAAAGAGTTCTCGTTTGCTTAAAGACTCAATTGTCCTAACTAAATCTATTCAAACTTGTTTAGTTATATTTATAAGATACCATACATTAGAGCTGCTTTTATAGCAAAAAGTAAACATACCTTTAAGTGTGCACTTGTAAAGTGAGTAAGGCTGGCTGATAATTCTCTGTGGGTAACACTATGGCAAACCTGTATTTAGAAAAACCCATTGTCTCAGTCCCAAAATCTTAAGCTGATAAGCAACTTAAGCAAAGTCTCAGGATACAAAATTAATGTCCAAAAATCACAAGCATTTTTATATACCAAAAATAGACAAAGAGAGAGACAAATAGTGAGTGAACTCCCATTCACAATTGCTACAAATAGAATAAAATACCTAGGAATACAACTTAAAAGGGATGTGAATGACCTCTTTAAGGAGAAGTACAAACCACCACTCCAGAAAATAAGAGAGGACACCAACAGATAGAAAAACATTCCATGGTCATAGATAGAAAGAATCAATATTGTGAAAATGGCCACACTGCCCAAAGTAATTTATAGATTCAATGCTATCCCCATCAAGCTACCATTGACTTTCTTCACAAATTAGAAAAAAAAACTACTTTAAATTTTATATAGAACCAAAAAAGAGCCCATATAGGCAATATAATTCTAAGCAAAAGGAACGAAGCAGGAGGCATCAATGACTTCAAACTATACTATAAGGCTACAGTAACCAAAACGGCATGGTACTGTTACCAAAACAGATATATAAACCAATGGATCAGAAAAGAGGCCTCAGAAATAACATGAAACATCTACAATCATCTGATCTTTGACAGACCTGACAAAAGTAAGCAATGTGGAAAGGATTCTCTATTTAATAAATGGTGTTGGGAAAACTTGCTAGCCATTTGCAGATAACTGAAACTGGACCCCTTTTTCACAACTTATGCAAAAATTAACTCAACATGGATTAAAGACTTAAATGTAAAACCTAAAACCATAAAAACTCTAAAAGAAAACTTAGGCAACACCTTTCAGGACAGGCATGGGCAGAGACTTCATGACTAAATCACCAAAAGCAGTGACAACAAAAGGGAAATTGACAAATAAAATCTAATTGAACTAAAAAGCTTCTACACAACAAAAGAAACTATCATCAGAGTGAACAGGCAACTGACAGAATGGGAGAAAAATTTTGCAATCTATCCATCTGACAAAGGGCTAGTATTGCAAAATCTATAAGGCACTTAAACACATTTACAAGAAAAAAACAACCCCATCAAAAAGTGGGCAAAGGATATGAACAGACACTTCTCAAAAGAAGACATTTATGCAGCCAACAAACATGAAAAAAAAATCATTATTACTGGCCATTAGAGAAATGCAAATCAAAACCACAATGAGATATCATCTCACACCAGTTAGAACAGCAATCATTAAAAAATCAGAAAACAGATGCTGGAGTGGATATGGAGAAATAGGAACACTTTTACACTGTTGGTGGAAGTGTGAATTAATTCAACCATTGTGGAAGACAGTGTGACAATTCCTCAGAGATGTAGAACCAGAATCACCATTTGACTCAGCCGTCCTATTACTGCATATACTGCATATTTAGCTAAAGGATTATAAATCATTCTACTATAAACACACATGCACAGGTATGTTTATTGCAGTACTGTTCACAATAGCAAAGACTTGGATCCAACCCAAATGCCCATCAATGATAGGCTGGATAATGAAAATGTGGCACATATACACCATGGAATACTGTGCAGCCATAAAAAGGATGACTTCATGCCCTTTGCAGGGACATGGATGAAGCTGGAAACTATCCTTCTCAGCAAATTAACACCAGAACAGAAAACCAAACACCACATGTTTTAACTCATAAGTAGGAGTTTGATACTGGGAGGGGAACATCATATGCTGGGAGCTGTCGGGGGTGGGGGCTAACGTAGGGATAGCATTAGGAGAAATACTTAACGTGGATGACAAGTTGATGGTGCAGGCAAACCAGCATGGCACATGTGTACCTATGTAACAAACCTGCACATTTTGCATGTGTATCACAGAACTCAAAGTATAACTCAAAAGAAAAAAGAGAAGAAACAGACTTGATATCAGGACTCATATATTTTAATAAGTACTGTTTTGTAAAATTTAAAAAAAAAACTCATAATGCATTTCTATCAGGCATTGCATTTTTAACACACTCATGTAACATTTCAGGAGAAAATAAAAGTAAGCAAATCAATCTAACTTTTGAGTACCTAACATGCAATATAGTCCTTAGCAAGAAAAATACCATTTTAGAAATAAGGAAACTGAGTCTGAGAGGAGTTAAGGAACCTAAAGACATGTATTTAGTAATCAGTGGAACCAGAATGAAAACGTAAGTTGTCTGACTCCCAAAATCTGTTCCCTTTAATAAAAAAAATCTATAACTCTTGTAACACCCTGCAGCATTTTCACCCTAGAGGGATATAATTTATAATTTCAGATACATATGTATAATTTTCAACTCTTTCCACTCCCTATAAAGAACATTTTTAAAATTATATAGAAATTAAGATTGATAATGTGAAGTTCAAACTCAAGGAATTTAAATTATTGAAAGAAAATGCATTATACAAAAAGGCTAGTCAGAGACTGAGTGGGAACAAAAGGAAGAAAACCTATAAATATATATGTATGTGTGTATATATATATATATATATATATATATATATATATATATTCACATTCTCTTCTCAGAAGATAGGCCTTCCATTAACTTCAGTAGGCAGCTGCTTGAATTGTATCCATTATCTGTATAAATATATAATGTCCCAAGTGTGCAATTACGTAGGTCCAGAGTGAAGAATGACTTGGTTTTAAAATCCATGTGCTGGGAACCTGACTGTTTTTGAAATATTTGCATTTGAAAGAATAGAGCCTCTTCATAGAAACTGTCAGCAGCTCAATGCAGCCTATTAGTGCATATTTTATACTAAAGAAGGAGCATTATGGCTGGGAATTCTCTTTCTCCCCAGCCAGAAAGATGTGCTTTCCCTATCAGTTTGATGAGTCTAGGGTTAGTTGGCTCACTGCTCATTCTGCCAACGCAGGACATTCTCTCTATGCATATTTGGGCTTATAATATGTAAGAAGAAGTCCATATCTGAAACAAAATATGGGTAGTCCATTTACTATCCAATCAATATCATCATTCACAAAGCTAAACATACGTGTTTATTATTTCATCACAATTGCATTATCATCATTAAAAATCTTCCACAATCTTTTTTCTAAGTGCCTGACTACACACAAACAGTTGTGTGTTTCCCTCGAAAGTTAACAATCTAAGTAAAGTTACAAACTTTGAACGTGCAGTGCATGACGTTCTTCTTCTATATGTAGAAGAGAGATAATCTCTTTAATTTTTTTATTAACACATTTTTATGTAATCTTAGTATTCATATTTCTAATGAAAGAATTGCCATACCTTCAACAGCTACTGAATTCTGCTAAACAAAATGAAATAGCTTATTCAAATCATGCTAACATTTATACCTTAAAGTAAATTCTAATTTAGAAATGTAAGACTCTTTCACATGCATATTAGTTCATTTTCACACTACTATAAAGAACTGCCCAAGACTGAAAAAATGCATACTAACGTGTGCTTTGTTAATCCTTTAAATAATGTATATTTTATTAATTATTATACAACTATAGATCCAAAGCCTGATTTTTTAAATTTATGTTTTATCTTTATTTTATCTTTTATTTTTGGAGACAGTATCACTCGTTGCCCAGGTCGCAGTGCAGTGGTGTGATAATAGTTCACCACAGCATGGAACTTCTGGCTCAAATGATCCTCCTGCCTCAGCCTCCCAAGTAGCTAAGACTACAGATGTGAGCCACTATGCTGATTATATTTTTATTTTTATTATTTTTATTGCATTTTACGTTTTGGGGTACATGTAAAGAACATGTAAGTTAGTAGCATAGGTAAACACGTGGCAGTGTGATTTGCTGCCTTCCTCCCCTTCACCTATATCTGGCATTTCTCCCCATGCTATCTCTCCCCAGCTCCCCACCCCCCACTGTCCCTTCCCTATTCCCCCCAACAGACCCCAGTATGTAGTGCTCCCCACCCTGTGTCCATGTGTTCTCATTGTTCAACACCCGCCTATAAGTGAGAACATGTGGTATTTCATTTTCTGTTCTTGTGTAAGTTTGCTGAGAATGATGGTCTCCAGGTTCATCCACATCCCCACAAAGGACACGAACTCATCGTTTTTGATTGCTGCATAATATTCCATGGTGTATATGTGCCACATTTTCCCACTCCACTCTATCGTTGATGGGCATTTGGGTTGGTTCCAGGTCTTTGCTATTGTAAACAGTGCTGCAATGAACATTCGTGTGCATGTATCCTTATAGTAGAATGATTTATAATTCTTTGGATATATACCCAGTAATAGGATTGCTGGGTCAAATGGAATTTCTATTTCTAGGTCCTTGAGGAATCACCACACTGTTTTCCACAATGGTTGAACTAATTCACACTCCCACTAGAAGTATAAAAGTGTTCCTAGTTCACTGTGGAGACTAAGTTTTGTGGAGGCTAAGTTTTCACTATGTTGTCCAGGCTGGTTTCCAACTCCTGGCCTCAAGCAATACTCCAGTCTTGGCCTCGCATAGTGCTGGGATTACAAACATGGGCCATCACACCCAATCCAAAGCTTAATTTGCTCCCTACTTGGAACCAAGATATCAACTGATTCCCAACCAGCAAGTCATAAAACAGGGCAAGCTGACCTCAAATCCTAATTTTTGGAGAAAATAGAAGCCATGCAGATAGGAAATACCTCATTTTACTAATATGAAAAAATTTAAACCTATTCTGCCCTACACCCATTCTATCTACCATCAATATGGTTAAAAGAGACATGCATTTATTCATTTTGAGTAAGTCTTCAACTGTGTTTTATTAATAGATATCATTTTAGTCTCAGTTCTCTAATTTTACAATATCTGACAACATAAATAAGGGGAATTTTTCTTTCTTTTCTTTGTATAAGAAGTTCCTTTTCTTTGTGTAAAAGTCCCTTAACTTTGTATAAAATCTATAAAGGACTTACCTTTTATACAAAGTTAAGGAACTTTTATACTATGGTCTTTCAATTTGTTCAAGTGTTTCCTACTACAAAGCAGTCTTCATTCAAACCACCTCAAGATACTACTCTGATTCCATTTTCACGTTCCTCGTTCATTCTTCAAGTCATTTTAACATAACTTCTTGCTTATCATTTAAAATATGTTCCTCCTGTTTTGTTTTGTTTAGTTTTTGTTTTTGTTTTTTTGACACAGAGTCTCACTCTGTTGCCGGGCTGGAGGGCAGTGGTGTGATCTAGGCTCACTGCAACTTCTGCCTCTGGGTTCAAGGGATTCTCTTGCCTCAGCCTCACGAACAGCTGGGACTACAGGCACCCACAACGACACCCAGCTATTTTTTGTGTTTTTAGTAGATATGGAATTTTACCATGTTGGCCAGGATGGTCTCGATCTCTTGAACTTGTGATCCGCCTGTCTTGGCCTCCAAAAGTGCTAGGATTAGGAATACAGGCCTGAGCCACTGTGCCTGGCCTCTCCTGTTGTTTTGTTTAAAAACATTGTATAGAATTGAAATGATCTATGCTCTTTTTTTTTTTTTTTTTTTTCTTTTAGATGGAGTTTCGCTCTTGTTACCCAGGCTGGAGTGCAATGGCATGATCTCAGCTCACCGCAACCTCCGCCTCCTGGGTTCAGGCAATTCTCCTGCCTCAGCCTCCTGAGTAGCTGGGATTACAGGCATGCACCACCATGCCCAGTTAATTTTTTGTATTTTTAGTAGAGACCAGGTTTCACCATGTTGACCAGGATGATCTCGATCTCTTGACCTCGTGATTCACCCGCCTCAGCCTCCCAAAGTGCTGGGATTACAAGCTTGAGCCACCGTGCCCGGCTGATCTATGCTTTAAATATTTCGATTAATTATCTGCTAACACTTTTTTGTACCTGGTGTTATTTACTGAGCAGATTCAAAATTTTCAAGTTATTATAATATTGAATGAGTTTTGGTAGGCTATGCTTTTTGTAAACAATTTTATATGTTTTCTAACATAAAATTGTAACTAGAATTTTTTGATATAATATTTAAATTTCTTGGGAGGCCAAGGCAGGCAGATCCTTGACCACAGGCGTTTGAGTCGAGCCTTGACAACATGAGGAAGCCTGTCTCTACAAAAAACGTAAAAATTAGCCATTTTTACAATTTTGTTTGGTGGCATTCACCTTTAGTTCCAGCTACTCAGGAGTAGCTGAGGTGGGAGGATCATCTGAGTCTGGAGAGGTCGAGGCTGCAGTGAGCCATAATTGTGCCACTGCATTCCAGCCTGGGCAAAAGAATGAGACTCTGTCTGAAAAATCAAAAATTAACTTTAAAAAAAATTAAATTTCTATTCTATTGTTATGATCCTTTGTATTTTTCCATATCTATACTTGAGTGTCTTTTTTCTTCTTTTGAATTAATCCATCTTTTCTTGTTTGTTTTTGTTTTTGTGATGAAGTTTTGCTCTGTGGCCCAGGCTGGAGTACAGTGGTATGATCTCGACTCACTGCTACCTCCGCCTCCCAGTTCAAGCAATTCTTGTAACTCAGCCTCCCAAGTAGCTGAGACTACAGACACCTGCCCTCAAATCCAGATAATTTTTGTATTTTTAGAAGAGACGTGTTGGCCAGGCTGGTGTCAAAATTCTGACCTCAGGTGATCTGCCAGCAAAGGCCTCTCTAAGTCCTGAGATAACAGGCTTGTGCCAATGTGCCAGCCATCTTAAGCAATCTTGATAGAGATTTGTTTGTTTGCCATTCTTTTGAAGTACTGATTTCTAGCTTTCTCTGTCCTCTCTATTTTATATTTAATTTTTACATATTAATTTTACCTTTATTTTTCTTTCCTTTTTTTAATTTGCTCTATTTTCATAACTTTTTAAGATGGATACTTACCTCTATTGTTAGCTTTTTCTTTTTTATATATAAGTATTTAGTTCAATTTTGATATGGAATACTTTTATTATTGTATGGTTCATGTTTGAATTTTTGTTGTATTTTCTTTTTGAACCCATTAGTTGTTTGGAAGTATAATAAAAAATTTCTGAATATATTTATTTGGTATTTAAATTTTCTTTTTATTTTTTCTAATTTAATAATATTGTATTGATTTATATAATTTGCTACATTGCCAGTTATTTGAAACTTGATTAGCTGTGTATTACAATTTATTTCAAGGTCAATTTTTATAAAAATCCCACGTGTGCTTGGAACATAAATTAGCTGCTCTCCAGTTTTGCTATTCCAGGTTCAATATATGTTTATGTGAGCAAACTTATTAACTGCGTTGTTCAGATCTTCCACATATTCAGTAAGTTTGGTTTTAGAACTCTTAATAGTTAGAAACAATCTCTCCGTGTGCTGGTAGATTTATTAAGGTCTCTCTATCATGTGTTAATTTCTTTATGTATCTTTGAATATGTTATTAGGTACAAAAATGTAGAATTCCTCTGTATTCCTCATAGTAATGGAAAGTTTTTATCTCAAATAATGGTTTTAGCTTTAAGTTCAATTTTGTCTCAACTTCAGCTCTAGCCTGCTTGGTGATTCTATTTCTTTTCTTTTAATGTCCCTAGGTCTTTGAGCTTTATATGAATTTCTCATGAATGAAACATAAATTGATTCATAAAAGTAAATCTTACAGCCTCTGCAGTTGTTTGTTTCACCTCATTCTCTACTTTCTATTACTACTGATTTTGGTGGGGTTTTTCTATGTATAAAATGTGCCATTTTTAAAATTGACTATGTTTCCATTTATTGCATATGCTTATGTGAAATGATTTATTTATACATTTTAATGGTTGTCTGTATTTAAATCTATTTTTAAAATTCTAAAGTAAAGCAGTATCCATAGACTGTCCTGAAACAATCTAGAACTCTACTGTATTTTAACTACAATTATAAAGTACCCAACAATGCCAGTCATCTATATTTTCCTTGTCAAATGTTTTAGTTCTATGTTAGCATGTCAACTTTTTTTAATTACTTAGCAAACAATTATAAATGTTTACCATGTGCAAATCACAAATCTATAAAATTATTTTTTAATCCTTAGTATGATCTTAGGTTAGTATTGTTGTATATTTTAACAGTTTTATTTTGTTTAGTTTTTACATTTTTCATTTTATTTTACCATTCATTTCCAATTCGAAGTCTTTTTTCTGTGTTTAATTTACTTGTTTCTAAAATACACCCTTAAGAAATTCTAATAGTGTAAATTGTTGATACACTTTCTAAAATTCATGTAAAAATGACTTCATTCTACCCTTTTTCTTGAAAGATGGCTAAATTTAACTACATAAATGTAGCTAAACCACATAATCACACATTGATGATTATTTAAATTATCTTTTTTATTACTCTGTGAACAATTTTCTAAATCCCATTGGTTCTGAGAAGTCAGCTGTCAATAGTATTGCTTTTTTTTTCTTTTCCTTCCCTTTCTTTCTTTTTTTCTCTTTCTTAAATTTTTTAAATTTAAATTTCTTAAACTTGTTAAATTTAATTAAATGTCCATTTATATTTGTTTATCATGTCTGTGTTGCATATGCTTCTTCAGTCTGAGCATTTATGCCTTTTATCTTTTCTGGAACATTACACTAAATTATTACTTTAAATATTGCCTCCTCAAACCATCTGGATTGCTCCCTCTGAGATTCAAATTAAATATGTCTTAGACTTTCTTATTTTACTTCATATGTATGATTATTCCTCTGTAATGCTGTATTTCTTTGTTCTTTTGTAAATTTACACATATATAATGTATTTTAGACCATTGTTTCCTCTGCTATTTGTATTGTTTAACACATTTATTGATTTTTAATCAAAATAATTTTATTTTGCATTTCTCGAAGTTTTGTTTCATTTCTAAAATCACCTATTTTTTAATCTTTTTTCTTTATTTGTGGAAATTTATGAGACACAACTGCAATTTTGTAACTTGCACATATTGCATAGCAGTGAAGTCAGAGTTCTTAGGGTATCCATCACCCAAATAATGTACATTGTAGCCATCAAGTAATTTCTTATCATCCACCTGGCTCCCTTACCCTTCCCAGTCCTCATTGCCTATCATTCCATACTCTATATCCCTATGTACACATTATTTAACTCCCATTTCTAAGTGAAAGCATGTGATATTTGTCTGTGTCTGACTTGTATCACTTAAGATAATGGCCTCTAGTTCCATCCATGTTGCTGCAAAAGACATGATTTCAGTTGTTTTTATGACTGAATAGCATTCCATTGTCCACATCTCTAAATACCAAGTTTTCTTTTTCATTCATCTGTTAATGAATACATAGGTTGCTTCCATATCTTCCCATTGTGAATAGTTCTGCAATAAACATATGAGTGCCAGTGTTATTTTACATATTTTTTTCTTTCCCCAGTATTGAGACAGCTGAATCAAATGATAGCTCTCATTTTAGTTTTTTGATACATCTCTATACTGCTTTTCATATAGGTTCAGTTGGTTTACATACCCACCAAGAGTACCCTTATCTCCATATCCCCACCAATATCTGCTATCTGTTGACATTTTAATAACAGCCATTCAGACTGGTGTAAGAGAATATCTTGTTGAGGTTTTATATTTATCTCGTGATTAGTAATGTTCAGTATTTTTTTATATACCTGTTGGCCATTTGTACAACTTCTTTTGAAAAATGTCTCAGTGTTCTGAACTGCACAGGGCAGTTGAGCCCTGGGCCTGGCCCATGAAACCGTTTTTCCTTCCTAGGGCTCTAGGCCTGTGATGGGAGAGGCTGCCATGAAGATCTCTGAAATGCCTTTGAGGCCTTTTTCCCATTGTCTTGGCTATCAGCATCACCTTCCGTTTAGTTATGCAAATTTCCCCAGCTGACTTGAATTCCTCCCCAAAGATGCACTTTTCTTTTCTACCACATGGCCATGCTGCAAATATTTCAAACTTTTACACTCTGCTTCCCTTTTAAGTATAAGTTATTTGTTCATGCATATGAGTTAGGTGATTAGAGGCAGTCAAGCTAAATCTTTTTTTTTTTTTTTTTTGAGACAGAGTCTTGCTCCATTGCCAGGTGCCAGGCTGGAGTGCAGTGGCACAATCTCAGCTCACTGCAACCTCCACCTCCTGGGTTCAAGCAATTCTCCTGCCTCAGCCTCCCAAATAACTGGAGCTACAGAGGCCCACCACCATGCCCAGCTAATTTTTGTGTTTTTAGAAGAGACAGGGTTTCACCATACTGGCCAGGATAGTCTTGATCTCTTGATCTCATGATCCACCCACCTCGGCCTCCCAAAGTGCTGGGATTACAGGCATGAGCCATCATGCCCAGCCCAGGCTAAATCTTAAATGCTTTGCTGCTTAGAAATTTCTTCCAATGGTTACACTAAATCATCTCTCCCAAGCTCAAAGTTCCACTGATCCTCAGGGTAGGGGCACAATCCATACAAACTCTTTGCCAAGACGTAGCAAAAGTGACCTTTGCTACAGTTCCCAATAAGTTTCTCATTTCCATACAAGACCGCATTATACATTCCTTCACTTTCCATATCACTATCAGCATTTTGGTCACAACTATTCAACAACTGTCTAGGAAGTCTCAAACTTTTCCTTATCTTCCTGTCTTCTTCAGAGCCCTCCAAACTGTTTTAACCTCTGCCTATTACCCAGTTCCAGAGCTACTTCTACATTTTCAAGTGTCTTTATAGCAATGCCCCACTACTCAGTACCAACTTCATGTATTAGCCCCTTCTCACATTGCTATGAAGAAATACCTAAGACTGGATAACTTATAAATAAAAGAGGTTTAATTGGCTCATGGTTCCACAGGCTGTACATGAAGCCTGGAGGATTCTGTTTCTGGGGAAGGCCTCAAGAAATCTGCAGTCATAAAAGAAGAAGGAGAGGCAAGTATATCTTACATAGCAGGAGCAGGAGCAAGAGAGGTGGAGCAGGGCTAGACACTTTTAAACAACCAAATCTCTGAATAACTCACTCACTATCATGAGAGCAGCACCGAGGAGATGCTACTAACCTATTCCTGGGGACTCTGCTCTCATGATCCAGCTACCTCCCACCAGGCCCCATTTCCAACACTGAAGATTACAATTTGACATGGGATTTGGGCAGGGACATCGATGCAAACCATATCAAGGTGATTGAAGTTGCCTATTCAATTTTGGTGGTCTATTATTACCTTGTTATGTTTTTATCTCCCTCTTTTTCTTTTAAGACATTAAACATTTTACATAATTATTTTATTGTCTCTAATCATTTCATTATCTTTCACCCTTCAAGGTTTAATACTGCTATTTGTTGTTTTGCTCTAATTTATGGTGGCTTCTTTCTTCACATGTGGTATAAGTTATTATTATGCCCATATTTGATATTCATGATTTCTCAAAATTCTGACAACCTGGGGTGTTTTGTTCTCCAAAAAGGAGTTATACCTATTGTCCCAAGGTGATTGTGATCACATTAAAAAGAATTCCTTGGCTGGGGTTTTTCTAGGCTCCAAAAGGAGTGAATATTTGCATTCCTTATATAAATGATCACAGAGGTTGAGCACAGTGGCTTACACCTGCAACCCCAGCACTTTGGGAGGTTGAAGTGGGAGGCTCACTTGAGCCCAGAAGTTTAAGCCTGCAATGAGTCACGATTGGGCCACTGCACTCCAGCCTAGGCAACAGAGTTAGGCCTGTCTCCAATACATGCATGCATACATACATACATACATATATACATGAAAAGATAGCAGAATTCTGGCTTCTGATTTTTGGTAGTCTTATTTTCCCAGCAACAGCAGAATATGACAAGGGCAGTAGACCTTGTGGTCTCTCTTTTCTGTTGAGTAGGAGTCTTGTTTGTTATTTGTTTTCGTTCATTCTTTCTCAGTAGGCATACTTATTTGATGGTCTAGCCTTTACAAAAAAAACCTCCGTTGTAATTCACCACTTTTCATGGACACAATGCTTTGCCTCCTGTAGCAAGCAGAGCTGCTAAAACCCAAAACTTTCAATCCATAAAAGACAAATTATCTCACAGAACTACCATCATTAACTCATGCTGACCATTTAGATTTTAAGGTTTCCTGGTCTCGCTTAAATTTGGCTCCTGGCAGTAGTCTTGCTTTCCCCTGGACTCTGTTATATATTTTAGAAAGAAGGCTTATTGTTCATATTCAGTAGCTGTAGGATTGTTTGTGTGTGCGTGTGTGTGTAATACATAGTTGCTTAATCTTCTTTTGTTAAAATCCACGATATTCTCCATGTCTTTATATTCAGTAGATATTTGATTAATTCTACAATTCATCTAACCTTTCTGAAGTATTGAATACTGTGGTTCATCCCCTCCTTGAAACCCTTTCTTTACCTGTCTTTAATTATTCCACTACACTAATGTTTTTTCTTCAGTCTCACTGGGTGCTCTTTCTGGCTCCTTTACTATCTCGTGTTCCTTTAATAGACATAAATGTTAAAATTATCTAAGCTTTATACTACAGCCTCCCTTTTTTATCTATATTTTATCTATGAATGTTCTTGCCACTTTCATTATGAACAATTACCAAAACAGAGATATCTTTTTTAAGCACAAATCTGATTATCACACAACACTGCTTACATTTATTCAGTGATTTTCAATGCTCTAAGAAAAAATAAAAATTCAATTAGCATTGTCTGCAAAAGCCTTGGAGATCTTTTGCCACCTTTCTCTCCAGCAGCATGCTTTCTCTCCTCCCTTGATGTCTGCACTGGCTTTTTTAAAACCTTCATATTCACTATGCTTATTCCTAACACAGGACTTTTACATCGCATTTCTCTTTGCCTCTTTCATCACACTCTTTCATCTTTTTTGCATCTAAATAATGCCTACCCATTCTTCAGAACTCAGTTTAGCATAGCTATCCTCAAGTCCCCTGTGCTGATTGCCTTGAATAGCTCAAAGAAATCTTTAATTGACTGTCACTTATTCATTGAACATATGTGTCAGAATCTGTTCTGTATGTTGGAATATGCCTAGCAGTAAACACAAAAGATTGAAGCTCTTTCTGCATAGTTCAGGGAGACAATATAGAATAGATGATAAACGAGTAAGCATATACATATATATTCTTCAGTGAATCGTAATTGGGAAAAGGAGTCCTTAGCACATCTCACAGTTTCTATTTCAAATTTGTTTCTGTGTATATTTAAATTAATGGCACATGTTATTTTTTTGCTCATAATTGAACCCCCAATGTTTTCCATGGTGCCTGTCACACCCTAAATGCCCATTAAAATCTATGTTTTGATCGATGCCCCATTTATCCTGATTTGGTCATTACATATTGTATACATGTATTAAAATATCACATGTTCCCCAAAATGTGTCCAACTATTATACATCAATAAAAATTATATTCCTATAATAGTTATGTGTAGGGAGACATTTTCCATTGCACCTGCAGGCATCTTGGTATAAGATTTTTAATTTAACTGTATTACTTAAATTAAATAGATATTTATTAGTTAGTTTAAGTATAATCCTATGTGCTGTGGAATATATATCATCCTGAAGCTTGCATTCTATTGGATATAAAACAATAAACAGATTTGAAAAATAAACATATACAAATTCTCAAACCCATAATAAGAATTGTATGCCTTTTAACAAGCCACCATTATTCAATAGTTGGAGAATGCGAGTATAGTGATTTTAGGCTCTCTAAAAATCCCATCCCTTCTAACATGATTTGCATTGCAATTGATTAACCCAGAACCAAAGCTAGAACTCATCTTCCCTACCATTCAAATTAAATCATTTGGGACCATGGTATGTTTCCCTCATGTAATGCATACCAAGATAATCATATTTAACAGAAAAGATTATTCAAGGTTGAAATCCCCATTACATAAGTATAAATATCTAGCACGGTGTACGAAGCAAAGTATGTGTTTAAACAATGTAAGTAATTTCAGTTAGCACAAGTACAAGAATGTTTAAGCAGATCCCACTTCTTTTTTGGGGGGTGACAGGGGAAGAGTCAGGAAGTATTTCATTTTTTCCAGTACGTTCACAGAAACAGTGATAGAAGTGATGTAGTAAAATGTATGTTAGAATCTGGATTGCAATAAATAGTTGAGTAATTTCCAGTCCTCACTTCCTTCTGCCTTTTGGTATTGCTGTTGCTCTCACACTAACTTCTCTTGCCCAGGGGCTTCCACTGCGTAGTCTGTGTAAGTTTCCCACTGAAGGTGGAATGATGAATGGATATTTGTCCTACTTCTCTACATGTGATTAACGGAAATAAACAACAACACAAAAAAACTCCAATTAAGAAAAAAAATCTATACCACTTTCTTTTAAAGCAACATAATAAAATAAACCCTAAATTCAAGCGACATAAACAATGACTTCTAGAAAGAACCAAGAGGTACTTCATGGTCCACTATACCCCACTCATATGCACTTCAGAACAATGCACTTCAGAAGAGAGAATAATTCTAATGGCTTCATCAACAACTTTTAACTTAGGGGGAAAAAAGAAAAGATCAAAAAACAAAAGGGCCAAAAGAGGAGCAAACAAAAGGCAGAAGTGAAAAGCACCAAAGTTGGGGGCCATTTCTACAACATTAGAAGACAAGGGTAAAAAATATATAAACTGTATCTATCAACCACTGCCTAACTGTGAGGGGAAAATCAGAGGCAGAAATCATTAAGCTGAGAAACTGACACAGAGTAACTGGCCAAATACAAGACAGGTGAAATAAAAGATGATCCGTCAAGAAAGAGCCCTTTGATCGAAGAAACTTTACACTGACCCAGACTCCTGCCAGGTGATGTACTCAACCTAAAGTGAGGAAATAATGTTCATCCCTAGACTCCTTTTAACCTCTTCTGCCTTTTGGGAAAAGAGTGGGATTCAACAGAGTATAGTAGGACAGCTGTCTGACTTGCCTTCTGGTTCTGCTGAAACACAGGAGTAACTGAAGGCTCATAAACGAGAAGTGTGCAACCTCCCAACCTAAAACTAAACACAAGAGCAATTATTTAAACATTATGCCCAATATGCATGATTTAGTGTTATGGATGCAATAATTATTGTAATCAAAATCAGATTTTAAAATTTACATATTATCAAAAGAGATTCTGTATATTTATTTAAACATATATACACACATTGCTCATTTCACAGGCAAATGTATGCACACACACATACATGCAGCATAGATATTAATACATTAAAATCACATATATATGTATTATATACATAAAATATAGGTGTATTTTATCTTCATATGTGTCATATTCATAAATATGACACATAATTATATTCATAAATATGAATTTTATATTCATAAATATGTATCATAATATAAATCACATAAAAATGTATCAATACATAAAATATAGGTGTATTCTATATTCATGTATGCATGAATATAGATATAATTCATATGTAATAAGATGACAAAATGGAAATACATATATGATACCAAATGATAAAAGAATGGGACTAACACTTAAGGTTGAATACATAAATTACATGCAGGCTCTAAGGTTCCAGGACAGATTCCTCATTCTAAAACACTACACATTTATAGAAAACTACTTAATAATGAGAGATTCTCAATCTAGGTAATTGTCTTGTCATAAACAGAGAGCCTCTGGAGCATAGTGGCTGGAATCAGACTGCACTTCCATTAAGCTACCTCAGAACAGTTCTTGTTAAGCTACAAAAATAGGACAGGGAGCAAAATCAGGGTACAAGGGAAAGTTAGTGAGCTGTTGAAGCCAGTGGAGTTAGCCTTCCCTCAAGTTCAAATATCATCATATAATGCTTTTATATTATGTATACAAGTCATGTAGCATCAAAATATTGAAGCCAAAATGTTAAGAAATACAAGCAGAATATTAACAAAATTACAGATTTTGCTTCGATTTTCTCATTCCAGGGAGGAAATTGGTCAAACATAATAAATAGTAGAAAGGATCTGAATTACGTAATTAAAAAGGTTGGTAATATATATCCTATGTATGCAAAGGGAGAATATAATACAACTTATTTCAAGTGAACTCACATGTTAAACTATGGACACAAATTTAATCTCAACAAAATTTAATGAGAGAAAAATAATATCAAAATAGAATGACCTGGGTTCTAATCCTAACTCTGATTTTGTTGGTTTTTTTCTTTTGTAGTTAATAGACTATTTTAACAGTTTTAGCAGTACCTAAGAATTGAGTGTAAAGTACAAAGTTTTCACATACACCTCATTCCTCCTCCCCACTGCCAAATTACACCTATTATTAACATTTTGCATTGGTGTTATGTACTTTTTATGTACTATATCAATAAAATGAAAACTATAAAATAATAAACGTGTGATGTATTAAGTTGCTAAGTTTTTGGTAACTCATTAAACAGCATACAAATCTAATACATAAAACAACAAATAATAATGCATAAAAGATCTGAGCAGACAGCTCACCAAAGATGATATGCAGATGACATTTAGCACTAAAAATATGCTGCACAACAGATGTTCCCATTGGTTCATTTTATTGATGAGCCTCAGCAATGTTTGTAGTTTACATTAGAGTTCACTCTGTACTGTATATTCTGTGGGTTTTGAGTAATGTACAATGGCTGTGTCTGCCATTACAGTGTCCTAGTAGAATAAAAAACAGCTTCACTGTTCCCAAAATTCCCTATATTCCACCTATTCATTCCTCCTTCTCCTGCATTTCCATCCTGAATAACTACAGATATTTTTACTGTCTTTTTTTTTTTTTTTTTTTTTTGAGAAAGCCATATAGCTGTAATCAAAGAGTACACAGCCTTTTCAGGTTGGCATATTTTACAAAGAAATATACATTTAAGTTCTATGTCTTTTCCTGGTTTGATAGCTCATTTTACTTTTATCACTGAAAAATATTTCTTTATACAAATGTACCATAGTTTGTTTAACCAGTCACCTATTGAAAGGAATCTTGGTTACAGCACCAGGTGCAGTGGTTCACACCTGTAATCCCAGAACTTTGGGAGGCCAAGGCGGGCAGACCACTGGAGGTCAGGAGTTTGAGACCGGCCATGATCAACATGGTGAAACCCTGTCTCTGCTGAAAATACAAAAAATTAGCCAGACGTGGTGGTGGGCACCTGTAATCCCAGCTTCTCAGGAGGCTGAGGCAGAATTGCTTGAGCCTGGGAGCTGGAGGTTGCAGTGAGCCAAGATCACGCCATTGCACTCCAGCCTGGGCAACAAGAGTGAAGCACAGTCGAAAGAGCAGAGGAGAGGAGGGGTGTGGAGGGGAGCGGAGAGGAGAAAAAGACGCCTTGGTTACTTTCAAGTTTGGGCAATAAAACTTGGTTGCTTTCAAGTTTTGAATAAAGCTACTATAAATACTGATATGCTAATTCTGTCTGGACATGAGTTTTCAGCTCATTGGGTAAATACCAATGAGCACAATTGCTGAATCATACAGTGAGAATATGTTTAATTTTGTAGGAAACTGCCAAAACCTCTCCAAACTGGCTGTACCGTTTTGTGTTCCCACCAGCAATGAATGAGAGTTTCTGTTGCTGCACATCCTCACCAGCATTTGACATTGTCAATGCTTTAGATTTTCATTGTTCTAATAGATGTGTAATGGTATCTCATTGTTGTTTAAATTTGCACTTCACCGAGAGCATATGTTTGGAGCATCTTTTCAAATGCTTATCATCTGTATATCATCTTTGGTGAGGTGTCTGCTCAGATCTTTTGCTCATTATTGAGTATCTGTTGTTTTATATATTAGCTTATATGCTGTTTAACAAGTTACCAAAAACTTAGCAGCTTAATAAATCACACATTTATTGTCTCACAGCTTTCATAGGCCAGTGATCTGTATACAGCACAATATGGTCCTCAAGTCAGGATCTTATAAGGCTGTGAGAGGGAGCTGTGTCCCCACCCAAATCACATCTCGAATTGTAGCTCCTATAATTCCCACATGTTGTGGGAGGGAGCCAGTGGGAGATAATTGAGCCACGGGGGCTGATCCCCCTATACTGTTCTGTTGGTGGTGAGTCAGTCTCACAAGACCTGATGGTTTTATAAGGCAAACTTCTTTCACTTAGTTCTCATTCTCTCTCTTACAGCCACCATGTAAGAAGTGCCTTTCACCTTCCTCCATGATTGTGAGGCATCCTCAGCCACATAGAACTGTGAGTCCATTAAACCTCTTTTTCTCTTTATAAATTACCCAGTCTCAGGAATGTATTTATCAGCTT
This sequence comes from Callithrix jacchus, assembly GCF_049354715.1. Classification (NCBI taxonomy): domain Eukaryota; kingdom Metazoa; phylum Chordata; class Mammalia; order Primates; family Cebidae; genus Callithrix; species Callithrix jacchus. The sequence goes on along the minus strand of NC_133504.1, from coordinate 163,229,565 downwards.
CGATATAATGGACTAACGCAGAGCTGCAATCTCATCTGAGGCTTTGAATATTTTTCCAGGCTCACTAGTTGTTGGCTGAATGCAGGTCCCTGCAGTTATAGAAGTGAGAGCCTTAACTACTGGCAGCTGCCCACAGTTTTCTGCCATTTGGCTCGCTCCACAATAGGCAAATTTGCTTCTTTACGCCTGGCTTTAGCATCTGCTTTGAATTCAAGGGCTTGTCTCATTGGGTTAGGGCCACCTAAGATTACCTTCTTTGTTATTGAAGTCAGTGGTCTGGGGACTTTGATGACAGCTACAAAATCCCCATCTTGGCTATAGAACATAATCAAATCTATCACGTAAACAGGCCCTGGTCATATTCAAGAATAAGAGATTATACACAGCATGACTCACTTGGAGTCTTCCTACAATATATCTTCCACAGGCAGAGTCAGCTCTGTGACCCTCAGGCAAAGTATTTCCTGGTCCCACTAGCTGGATGTTGTTGATATTCCACATCATCTGGCCATTTTAGTGCACACAGTTTCTGGTGTGCTTTCTTTTCCAACAACCTGTATCTGTGGATCTTTATCAGTGGGCCATCCTTCTAGACCTCTATTAACATGAGTAGGGAAGATGCAATGTTGGAGAGACCAAAGAAAAGACCCAGAGCCAGCAAAGAGACATGGGGTTTTGGGCATGAAAAGTACAACTAGGGAGGTCCAGTGACAGGCAGGCTGAACAGGAGAAACTCCTAACTTGAATAAAGAATGTAATTTTTAGCATTTCCACTTATACCTTCCTCCTAACAATCTCCACCAGGCAACCTTCACTTAACCCCAAACAAAAGGCCTTGATCTTCTGTACAGCCCACGTGCCACAGAACGTACCTTTCAAGGATCCTTTCAGCTTTAAATTCAGTCATCCTTATGATCTAATCTGTTTTCAACTATAACAATGCTGATGGGTTACTATTTCCAAATAAGTTATTTTTGTTTTTACAGGAGGACTCTGGTGACAAAGCTTCAATAAGAAAGAACCTGGTGATCATTTTTGGCACCCAGAGCAATTAGACTAAAATAGAAAAACTGATAATGAAGGGTGTTTCTATGGTTTGAACACTTCCCCAAAAAGCATGTGTAAACTTCATCCCCAATGCAACAATGTTGTTAGATGGGGCCTAATGAGAGGTGTTTAGATGATGAGGGCTCCACCTCATGAATAGATCAATACCAATTATAAAAGAGCTTGAGGCTTGAGTCATCTCTTGTACTCTGTCCCTTTCTCTCTCTCTCTTGCCTTCACTTGACCTTTTTTCCACCATGGGATGACTCAGCAAGAAGGCCCCTGTCAGATGCTGACCCCTTGATCCTAAACTTCTCAGCCTCAAGAAATATAAGAAATAAATCTCTGTTCTTTATAAATTACACAATCTCAGATATTCTGTTATAGCAGCACAAAATGGACCAAGACAAATGTCTTCTTATGAAAGTTTTATGGAACACAGTTGTCTTTAGTCTTTGTGTTTATTTGGTCCTAACTCACTTTATCAGCCCTTACTGAGACTGCCACTGGATCAGGGAATAGCTGTTTCCAGCCCTTAAAATGAATGTCACATGAGTACTGTAGGCCAGGTTGAGAGTGGAGATGAGGCTATGAAAGATGTGGAAGATGTGACAAAATTCTCCATCTGTTCATCATCGTACTACTCACAGTCTAGAAAGGCATACCAAAATATGCCCAAAATATGTCCAAACTATCCATTTTTTTTTTCATCTTTACCACTATCAACCTAAACCAATCCAGTAGCCCTTTGAAATGGCCTCAAACTGGTCCTTCTGTTTCTTCCCTTAAACCATATACACCATTTTTTACATATCAACCAAGGTAAGCTGATCAGAGCCTACATTAGCTCATATAATTTCCTGCTTAAAATCCTACAATGATATCTCATTGTAGTTAATTAAAATTAATTTTTTAACAAAATGGTCTGGGAGATTTCACATCAAACCATGCTGAACTTCAGTGTTAACCTGTTCAAGTCCATATTCTCCAGCCATACTGACCTCATTTCAGTTCCCTCATATCTAAGTTAGGGTAATCCCTTTGCTCAAAGTTCAGTGTACTGATCTCCATGTATCTGGCTACTTTAAATTCAATCTATTTCCATTTCAAGTAGAGTGTACTCCACACCATTCTGCTGTGTCATCTTCTTAGCACATTTCCCTATATGAAATTACCTCATTCATTCAGATATTTACTTGTTTGTCTGTGACCTTCCTTCAAACACACAAATTAAAAACTACAGGAATGAGAATAGTGACTGTCACAGTGTGGTTTATTGTCAGTTCTCCTGCCTCTTAACAGGACTGAGGAATCTGTAATGACTAAAAAGTAAATGTATGAAAGAAGACACAATGAAAGAACAGATGGCTGGAATTTTTTTTCATTCTGTCTTCTATTCAAGGGAATTAGACAATTGACATCAAAATCACTGTTATAAACTTTTTGATACTTTCACTTATTAAAATTTGTGTCATGTTGTGACAAGGTTAAAATCATAGTGAGAGATAATTTTCTAACAAATTGAATAGGACAAAATAAAATTGTACTACCGATATGCAGGAAGGTTTAGGAAAACAGCCACTTTAAATACTGATAGCGAATGATTATTTGGTTACATATATCTACAGATAGGTTTGTGATAGAATGTTGTACCTTTGTCTCAGTAATTCTGTTTAGATATTTAGCCTAAGAAAGTGATACGATTGTGTGCAAAATTCAAAACTTTAGAATTAATTCACTGGATTAATAAGTATAGAGACACACTGGCTGGGTGCAGTGGCTCACGCTTGTAATCCCGGGACTTTGGGAGGCCAAGGAGGGTGGATCACCTGAGGTCAGGAGTTCAAAACCAGCCTAGCCAACATGGTGAAACCCCATCTCTACTAAGAATACAAAAAAGTAGCCAGGTATGGTGGTACATGCCTGTAATCCCAGCTACTTGGGAGGCTCAGGCAGGAGAATTGCTTGAACCTAGGAGGGGAAGACTGTGGTGAGCTGAGATTGTTCCATTGCATTCCAGCCTGGGTAACAAGAGTGACACTCTGTCTTAAAAGAAAAGGGGGGGTGGCTATAGAGACATGCAAATGAATACTTATTATTTCATTGATAAAAATCCTAGAGGCAAATACTTATTAACATAAAAGTTAGATGTACCCATTATTAAGTCAAAAATCATTACAATGAAGTATAAAAATTGAAAAATTGCCTTGATAATCTTACTTTCATTAATTTGATAATTGTGGGCACGCATCCACCCTAAAATACATCAATAGTGGTTATTTCTAGGGAGTCAAATTAGAGGATATTTTTTAATTTCCTTTATTTATTGACATATATCTATACTTCATTGGTTTTGTCAAAAATAACATAATTTTTATGTTAAAAAAGTAAAAATATTCTAATATTAAATCCTCTATCTGACAGAAAAATGCCCCTGGAAAGATGTTCATGGCCAAATGCCAGGAATCTGTAAAGATATTATATCCTATGGCAAAAGGGGCATTGTAGATATAATTACTTTAGAATCTTGAGATGGGAAGATTGTCCTGGATTATCTGGATGAATCCAGTGAAATCACAGGTTTCCTTATAGTAGGGAAGCTTAATGGTCAGAATGAAACATGAAGGTGTATTGACAAAAAAAAAAAAAAAAAGTTTGGAAAGCTGTGGAAGCATGAGCCAAAAAATGTGGGTGCCTCCTAGAAGCTAGAAAAAGCAAGGAAATTGGATCTCTCCTAGAACTCCCAGAAGGAATGTAACCTGGCTGAGTCATGCTAGACCTCTGACTCCAGAAATGTAAGATAACAAATTTGTGGTTTTTAAGCCACTAAATTGGTGGTAATTTGTTGACCTAACAACAGGAAATGAATACACCCCGTCTTATAAAAGTTAAAGGAAGAGGATATTTAGCACCATGCGATGGTTCATATAAAAACACACACAGACATAGATAGTATAATCAAGTTTTCTTTGACCTTTAAGTATAATCTTTTAGGCCTTTTATCTTAAGGGCTTCTAATATTCATACCCAAATTTATACAAAGGTATTCTGGGAATGGTATTGAACCACCCCAACACCAAGAAAAATTTTAGTACTGAGACGTATATATAGGAACACTCTAGAACCACAAACAACATTAGCAAAGCTTTCGCCTTCAAGCTCTTCAAGCTTGCCTTTGTAGCTCATTTTAATCATTATTTTTAGCTTGAATAAAAATGATAAAGGAAACAAATGAGTATAATTTGCTCTCAGTCCTGCCAAGTATAAATATGGTTCATTACCTGCTTTTTAAAAAACACAAAGGCATGAGTTTGTGATTTGGTAACATTTGTCTTCACCATGATATGTAAATTTCATTGTATCTAACCAGAAATATTTTTAGCCTACTTCAAAAATGTAGTTTTTTAGAAGCATTCTTCTCTAAAACCTATGATCACAGAAAACTTTAGAGATTTTTTTCTTTCTACTGGTTTTGGGCTGACAGAGTTCAGAAACAGCATGTTGACTTGAAGTGGGAGAACATATGTATTTTTTCATGTTTTTTCAAAAATCATTCTGTTGATTACACTTTAATGGCATGAAAGAAATTCTGCTTTGGGGCTAAGTCGAACATTTTAAAATTAAGAAGTGTAATTTTCGGGTAACTAAAAATGATTTGGACAAAGTGCTGCTTGAGAATTCACCAGTTTGGGGTGGTTACTACCACTTGTTTTTAACCTTATAATTTTTGTTTTCATTCTGTATATTTGAAGTTAGGACAGCTGATCGGGATGTTATCCAACCTGCTGAGTCATGCAAAGTGCCTTAAATGACCAAAAGGCCAAAGGCAGCCCTGGACCAATTTACAAAGTTGACAAATTTGTTTTGCTCCTCCTCATGTCCCCGTTGATCTAGCTATTTCGAAGCAGCCCAAGGACTACAGCCCTCACATCACTGCTTCTGTGGTTCCCCCAAGACCCATGCCATTGTGCCACAAATAGCTTTTGTGTTTTTTTGTTTTGTTTTTTTGTTTTTGTTTTTGAAACAGAGTATTGCTCTGCTGCCCAGGCTAGAGTGCAATGGTGAGATCTGACTCACTGCAACCTCTGCCTCCCGGTTCAAGCAATTCTCCCTACCTTACCCTCCAGAGTAGCTGGGATTACAGGTGCCCACCACCATGCCTGGCTAATTTTTATATCTTTTGTGAAGATGGGGTTTCACCATGTTAATCAGGCTGGTCTTGAACTCCTGACCTCAGGTGATCCACCAGTCTTGGCTTCCCAAAGGGCTGGGATTACAGGCATGAGCCACCATGCCCACCTCAGGTGATCTGCCCTCCTTGACCTCCCAAAGTGCAGGGATTACAGGTATGCGCCACCGCTCCAGGTCACTGTTGTGCTTTTGTCCACAGAAAAGAATGTGCCTTCTTCCTGTTTCATTTAGGTTTTTGTCACGGAACTTGTCTAAAAATACTACTGAGACTTCTAGTCAAGATGGCTTTGTAAGCTCATACATTATTATTCCTCTTTTACTTCAAACACTAAGATATCTGTAAATAAGAATAAAAAGAATTAGCAGTGCTCAGAAACCTGAAAGCATCTCTGTGGCTCTGAAGAGGAATGGGCACACAGAGGAGTAAGCTGAGAATACAGGTACAGGATGAATGGATCTGAGTCCAGAATCAGTGAAATGGGAGACTTCCCTGGCCCACCTCACAGGATGTGTGGCAGGAGTGTGACTCCCGTCACCAGGTGTACTCAGTCCCCTTACAGGAGTGGGAACATGCAGATGGGCAGGTGCAGGAGCCAGGGTGAGTGCTTTTTGGGCTCTGGCACCACAGTAGCATCTAGGAGTGGATGCCTGTGAACCCTAGTGGTCTGCATTTATTTTAAGTGTTAACCAGCTCAGTGCAGTGCTCTCTTGGTACCCAGATCCTTGATCAGCGTCCAGGAGGAATTAGGTTGCACGCAGACTTGAAAGATGGTGAATGCAAGGGTTTTATTGAGTGGCAGAGGCGGCTGTCAGTAACATGGATAGGGAGCTGGAAAGGGGATGAAGTTAGAAATATAATCTTCCCCTGCAGTTTGGCTGCCCAGTAGCAGATCTCCTCTCTGACTGCCCCATCCTAATTCCTCTCCATGTTCAGACACTCCTCTTCTGTCTGCCTGACTATCCTGCCGTTCTTTTGCTCATTCTGTTCATCCCTCATGGAGCCTGGGGTTTGGGGTTTATATGGGCACAGTATAGGGGGTGTGGCAGGCCAAAAAGCAACTTTTGGGCATGAAAACAGGGAGTCCTGTTCCCATTTAGGGTTGTGGGTTTCCAGGCTTGACGATGGGCCTTTGCCTGGGAACCGCCGTCTTCTACTCGGTATTTCCATGTCTCCAGTATGTACCATCAGGAAGATGTGAATTTGAGTCTTCCAAGTTTCTCCACATGAAGAAAATGTTTCAGCCATGTGTAGTGCAAGAATACAGCTGGCAGGAATCACATTTCTAAAGACTGGAAGCCCATCTATATGTTTATATTATTTATGACTACGTTAGTGTTTTTACTCTTTTTTTCGTTTTTTTTTTTTCTGTTTGTTTGTTTGTTTTTTCATACTAAGAAATCTTAGTTTATCCCAAAATTGCAAGAATTTTCCGTTAGGTTTAATCCATAAATTTTATAAGCTTAGCTTTTATGTGTAACTCTATGATCTTTTAGAAATTAATTGTGTTTAGTGTGAACTATGATTTGAAGTTAATCTTATTTCATGTGTTTTTAGCCAATTTATCAAGCATTTGTTGAAAAGGCTGTTCTTTCACCTTTAACCTCAGTGACTTTGTAAAAAATCAACTTAATTGTATATATACAGTTCTATGTCTGGACTTTCTATTCAGATGTAGATGCCTATTTGTCTATCTTTACACAAATACCACTTTTTCTTGATAATGTGGCTTTATTAGGAAACTTAAAATAGGTAGTATAAGTTCTCAAAACACATTTTTTAATATAAAATGATTAGGCTCTTCTAGATCTTTGCATTTCCATATATATTTTAAAACAAATTTGTTCATTTTTACAAAAAAAAAAAGTTTCTGGGATTTTAATTGGACTTTTTAATCTATAGATCAATGTGAGGAAAACTGACAACTTGACAATATTGGGCCATGCAGTGTATGTATCCACTTACATAGGCTTTCTTTAGTTTTGGCAGTAGCTTGTATTTTTGCAGTGTAGAAGTTTTTGATGCTGTTGCAAACTGTATCATTTATTTAAATTTCTTTTTCCAATTGTTTCTTGCTATCATGAAAATAAAATTGAATTGTGTATATTGACTTTGCATCCTGCAGTCTTGCTAAATTCACTTATTAGTTCTAGCAATTTAGTTCTAGTATTATAGATTACTTACAATTTTCTATGGAGACTCATATATCAACTACAAGTAAAGACAACCTTTTATTCTTTTTTTTTTTCCTCTTTTCATCTTGTACAGACTGTGTCATCCAATCTGATGTTAAACAAAAGTGTAAGCTTGAATATGCTGCCTCTTTTCTGATTTTAGAGAGCAAACATTCAATACATCACCACTTAGTATGATGTTATCTGCAGGCTTTCCTTGATGTCGTATTAGTCAGCTTGGGCTGCGTTAACCAAACACTGCAGGCTGAGTGGCTTAAAAACAGTCATTTGTTTCTTCATAGTTCTGGAGGTTTGAAGTCCAAGATCAAGGTCCTGTCAGAATTGGTTTCTGGTAAAGTCTCTGCCTGGCTTGCAGATGGCCATCTTCTCTTTGTATCCTCACATGGCTTTTTCTCTGTGTATAGACAGAGGGAGGGAGAGTTTGCTAATGTCAGTTCTTATTCTTTTTTTTTTTTTTTTTTTTTTTTTTGAGATGGAGTTTCGCTCTTGTTACCCAGGCTGGAGTGCAATGGCGCAATCTCGGCTCACCGCAACCTCCGCCTCCTGGGTTCAGGTAATTCTCCTGCCTCAGCCTCCTGAGTAACTGGGATTACAGGCACGTGCCACCATGCCCAGCTAATTTTTTGTATTTTAGTAGAGACGGGGTTTCACCATGTTGACCAGGTTGGTCTCGATCTCTAATCCTTACAATCTCATTTAACATTAATTATCTCCTTAAAAACCTTGTTTCAAAAAATATATATAGTTATATTGGGAGGTAGGGTTTCAACATATGAACTGTGGCGGGTGGAAGGGACACAGCCCAGTCCACAGAAGATGCCCTTTAATACATTCAGAAAGTTCCCACCAATTTTTATTTAGCTGAGGTATTTTATCATGAAAGGGTTTTGAATGGTGTCAAATAATTTGTCTGCCTCTATTGTCATAAAATTATACTCAGATGGTAAATCACATTATTTTACTTATAAATATTGAAATAACTGTCTTTCTGGGATGAACCCCACTTGCTGATAATTTATTTATTCTTTTATATTTGAGCATTTCTTGCATTTATGTTGCTGAAGAATAATGACTTGTATTGTCATCAGATTTTGATATCATTATATAGGCTGATAAGATTAATAGGAAAACGTTCCTTTCTCCTAAATTTTTTGCGAGGCTTTTGCAAGATTGATGTTACCTATTCCTCAAAGTTTTGACAAGAGTTTATCTGTGAAAGCATCACACCTAGAGTTTTCTTTGTAAGAAGGTTTTGTTAGCAATTCCAACTATATATGTAGCTTTAGATATAGATACTAGATATATTCAGATTTTGTATTTTTTTCTTAAGTAAGCTATAATAAAGCTAGATACTATAAACAAAAAACTCAGAAAAATGCTCACAGGAATATTCAAATAAAATAGCTTAAAATAGTACTGCAGGGAAAAGACTATAAAGAAGCTGGTAAACCTATGTCAGTATCAGTCAGTAAGTTAGAATTAAAGAAGCTACTACTGAAGATAAAAATGTTTCATTTACTAGAAAAATGTAGCAATTTTTAAATGATATGAAGCTAATGTTAAAATGCCAAAATGTATAAAGCAAATATTAACAGATCTACAGGGAGAAATTGACACATTTGTTAAATTTTAAATTTTTGGCACATCTCTCTCAGAAGTTGGTACATTAAATAAACAAACAGGCGATAAACAAACTAGAAAGAATTCTAACAACTAAGTTAACAAGCTTAACCTAATATATATCTGCAGAATGTGATTCCAAAATATAATATTAGAAAATAAACTTTATCAAGCTTTTATAAATTCTTCAAAGCCCTGTTTTTATATTCAGATTCTAAAATAATGAAATATAGTTATATTGTACATTACCCATTATATGAAAGTTATCAACACTCACTATTTTATGTTTCATAATTCTTAAGAAGCAATAAAAACACTATTAAGAACTGTATATAAGTTTAATGGCATATTTATAAGCACAAATTGAGCATTAATATAAGCAAAAGAGTACTCAGACATTAAGACTTCATAGTTTATCTAGATTGTGATGAAATTGTTATCATCAAAATATATTTCTTTAAAAAGGAAATGAAATTCTAATGTACCTTTACAGCAGCATGTAAAAGTAAGGCAGGAGCAAAGTATATGCTATGGCAGTAGAATTATTCAAATTTAGTTAAGAAAATAACAATTTTTATTCTGTAGGAATACTGACTGTGTTTGCAGTCAGTATTCCTACAGAAAACGATTTATACAGCACCATGAAAGTGCATTCTAGCAATAAACAATATGCTCTCTTTGTTTCTAAGCATTTTCCAGAGATGTTAGGAAGATATTGCTTTATATTGATAAAATATTTTCTCTGCTACTGTATCAATAGAAAATGCTTCTGGTAATGTCTTAAATGATGCACAGGACAGCATATTTATTGCTTGTAAAAGTATGTCTGTGGGATTAACTTTACAACCTTAATGGAGCAATAATTTAGAAACTGCTGACACCTGAAAAATAATTCATGGTTTAAGCCAGATTAACTCTACAATTGATACTGAGAACTGCTGGCAAATTCCCCAAGCCATTACTGTTTAGACATCTCAAATGGTTGCTGCCAATATTTATTATAAAGGAGATGCAAAAATATATAGTGCAATGTTAGCTTCCTTTTTCCTTTTTTTTCTTTTTCTTTTTTTTTTTTTTTTTTTTTTTTTTTTTTTTTTGAGATGGAGTCTCACTCTTTCGCCCAAGCTGGAGTGCAATCGCGTGATCTTGGCTTACTGTAACTTCTGATGCTCGGGTTCAAGCGATTCTGCCTCAGCCTCCCGAGTATCAGGGATCACAGTTGCCTGCCACCACGCCCAGCTAATTTTTTTTTTTTTTTTGTATTTTTAGTAGAGATGGGGTTTCACTATTTTAGTCAGGCTGATCTTCAACTCCTGACCCAGGGCAATCCACCCACTTTGGCTTCCCAAAGTGCTGGGATTACAGGCATGAGCCACTGTGCCCAGCTAGCTTTATTTTTCAATATTCATTCTTCGAGCAAATGTTTTGAATATGGGATTTATATATTTAACTTAGCAAAGTATATTAGCTTATATCTTGAGCTTTAAGTAAGATTTAATTAATAAAAAAAGCTTAGACACACCTTTGTGATTTTCTAAATGTTACTCATTTAATATTAGTTCTTTCTATGTAACAGTATAAGACACTGTTTGACTCGGCAGAGTTTAGATCTATATATTTGCTTCTTCACGTTCTCAACTTCTCTCTAACTTTCTAGTCTTGTAGTTGGGAAATTATTTAATTTTGAAACGAGAAGCCAGAGTTACTCTGCTTTAGTATCTGGTGGGCATGAAGGATAAAGGCCCTCTTCCACTTATTTCCCATAAGTTTAGACTGTGTCACATGACCAGCCTAATAGAAAGCGGGGCAGGGAAATGGATTTCTTAAAGCTGTGTAGACAGCCATCTCAAATAGTAATTAGCTTCTAATCATGAAAAGAAGAAAAAATGGATATTGGGTAGGCATCTGGCAATTTCTGTCTCAGTAATAATTAGCTAGAATTATTAATATTTGATTCATTATCTATATGTTCCACAAAGAAAAAGTGCTAAAAGAAAAAAAATCACCAACAATTCAACCTGGAAAAATAATTTAAAAAGCCAATTAAACTTGTCAACAAGAGTTAAGATTTTAAGTTTAAAATATTCATACCGTCAATGTCAACGGGCTCCTTTTCATAGGGAACAATTTGCAAGGGCAGTTTTAGAAATTTTTATGTACATGATGTAATCAGTTACTCAAAGGAACTCCATTAAATAGTTTATGATTTTCTATGAATTTTTCTGAGAATAGAAGTTTTTGTAATATAAAATTTGAATTTATTTATTTAAACTAGATCTGGGTTCTTTGTTAAGAGGCAGGGCTTTATGAGTTCTCAAATTTTGAATTTTGTTCATTTTATTTATTACTGAGCTTTTAGTGGTTTTCATTTGTTTATTTCTGCTTTCCAACTTGCTTTTAAAGAAATTAAACTTCATGGGTAATAAACACTCTTTATTATTTTAAATTCATGTTTGTCTTCATATGTTTTTGTCTAGATATATAAACAAACATGAATTTAGGGTAATTCTAATGGTGAACTATTGTGTTGTTGAACCCCGGCTCTCCAAAGCCTTTCACATAGTTAAAACTCACTTTTCCAGCCTTCTTTGTCCCTAATCTCTGTCAGTCAGAAGTGGTCATATGGGAGTTGGATCAGTAGCATGATGAAACAGGTATAGCAGAGAAAACATTCTGGAAAGGGTGCTTAGCGACATACTCAGGCTTTTTAATAGGTGCTAGCAACAGTGTCTTATTCTCAGATTCAGCAAGTCAGGAACAACGGATTTACACAGTTGTGGTGGCAGTGGGGTCTTTGTTACATGTCTTAGTTGTTATTATTGGCTTCAGATTTCACAGCCAAGTCTGAAAGTCTAGAGCTTTCAGATACTTGGTGAGCTCCCCTACTTTTCCAAAGTTGGATGCTTTTGAGTGAAACAGGCATAAGCAGAACTTATTTCGGACAAACTGACACATATGATCACCTTATACTGAAAGCAGTTGGAGATAAAATGGATCATAGAAGAAAAATCAAAACTGAGAGATATTTTCTGGAATCACTGTTGTAATTATGATATTTAAAGTACCTTAATTTTTTTAAAAAAGAAAAACCCAATAACTAAACAGACTAAAAACAATGGCTGACAGAATCAAAGAAATGAACAAGTTGCAACACAAAGAAAGAAGAAAATTTTTTTAAAAAAGAGCAATATGTAAACACAATAAAGCACAGCCGTAAAAGGAACAAATTAATGATTAAATAAAGCCACTGGAACTGATTCCCTTTTTGAAAACAATTTCATTGTGATTATTGGAGAAATACATAGAAATGTCAAGGAAATTGATTCAATTTTCTGAAAAACATTAGTTAATTTATTAATGTTGTTGTTGTTCACTCTAGCTTTACTGACTCTTTCATAGCCTGAAGTTGGAAAACAAAAGAAGAAATTAAGACACAAGATATATTAAGAAAGTGTCTCTACAAATAACACATCTTGAGTATAGTTAACACCATCACACAAATGTTCCTGATTATCACAAAAGAATAACTGTAGAAATAAATTAATTCCTCTTCTAAATAAACAGATTTTCATGGAAAAGAATGGTTATAAATAATTCTTTTAAAAAGGAAATTGAGGGTGTGGTGTGGTGGCTCATGCCTTTAATCCCAATAGTTTGGGAAGCTGAGGCTGCATGATTGCTTGAAGTAAAAATTTGAGAGGAAGTTGGGCAACATAGAAAGATGCCATATCTATATTTAAAAAATTGTTTTTTAAATTGGGCAGGCAAGGTGGCATGCACCTGCTGTTCTAGCTACTCAGGAGGCTGAGGCAGGAGGATTGCTTGAGCCCAGATATTCAAGGTTAAAAGAAGGCATGATCTTGGCAGTCCACTCTAGCCTGGGGGACAGAGATCATAACCAGGGATTCAGTTCACATAGACGCTTTACCTGTTTCATTTTGTTGTTTTCCAAGAGAGCAATAATTCTGGTTACTGTTCCTCTGGACATTTATTCAATCCTTCAGTCTAGAAGACAAGATTCAATTTAGTAGTTTGATCTACCGCTAACTAAAATATTAATTTCCTTTAAAATATTAAACAACTTGGAAACTATTGGTCTTGTGTGTTGCAAGAGGAAGACCCAAGGGAACTGAGGAATGAAGTGAAGACAAAAGCTACAAGATAACATATCTTTAAGGTTTGTCACTTCACCCTCCCATATGACACAAAGAGTCAAGTGGGGAAAATAGCAACTGCTATTTCTTACAGCTTTAAAAGAGCTGACAAACATTTCTCACTGCCATTCTCCTTTCAGATAATAATTGTTTCACCTTTGTGATCCACATTGAGTATCTGGGGAATTAGATGTCCAAAAGAAAACATCTATATGACAGGGCGAAATTCTGGTGCGTGGCCAAGGTACAACAAGTAATTCAGATTTTTTGAACAGAGTCCTTCAAATTAAGCACTGCTCTGAAATTCCAATTTATTTTCAACCTTAAACTAAGGTGTAGGGGAAAGGAATTCATAACCTAACAAGTGAGGTAAGAGCCGTATTACCAGGAAGAGAATTTTAAATACTAGGCATACAAAGTCTAGGTTGTTGTTTTTTTTTTAATCTCCAGGTAATTTGAGATTGACACTAATCTAGGGGAATATCCAAAGTCCAGTCACTGCTAAAGTTCAAGGTCATTTGCAATAAAGCAAGAGTGAGACATCTAGCATATTCTTCTCTTACCTGTTGACTGTGGCAGAACCCTTGTTTCCTAAATGTCCTATATAATCACTATCTGACTTGGAACTAGATGATCTCTAAGGAACATGGTGTGCATTTAGAACACTTTCATAGTAACTGTCAACTTTGTGCCCTGCCAGGTCATAGAATAATTCATTCTAACCCTTGCATTGAACAAATGGTTGAATTGTGTTCAATTTTTTTCTGCCCACATCAAAGGGTATAATTAGTGAAGTGACATTGTCCTTGACTACAACTCTTGCTTATTTTGTCATAAATTTCCCCTCGTTCATTATTCCGAGCCATGCTGGCTTCTGATCTTCTTTAAGTCACTGTTCTCTAGTGACTTAAACTCCACCTTAGGGACTTTATAAATGTTTCTTGAGCATAGAATATTCTTTCCATCTCTTGCCTACCATCCCTAACCCCAAACCCCATTGTTCTAGACAATATTCAACCAACTTTCAGTTTTTATTATAAAATTAACCTAGTCTCTTTATTATATGTTCATATAACATCCTGTATTCCCCCTTAATACCACTAGTAATAATTATACTCAATATTTTGTATGTGACTTATTGTTTATAGCCTGAATTATTAACAACATTTAGCATCTAAGAATATAGAAAATTGTTTGTCACCATTATCTGTGCCTAAACAGTGCCGTGTTGATAGTAGGTATGCAACAAAAACTCGTTTAAAGTATAAATAATGTGAGAAATATTTTCCCCTAACATATAAGTAAAAACCTATAGAAGGACTTCTGTGTGTACCCCAAAGAACCCTGATGACAATGGTTGTCAGTATGTTAGCTGTATTAGTTTGTTTTTACATTGCTGTAAAGGTATTACTTGAGACAGAGTAATTTATAAAGAAAAGAGGTGTAGTTGATTCACAGTTTCACTTGGCTGGGGAGGCCTCAGGAAACTCACAATTGTGGTGGATCGCAAAAGGAAAGCCGCACCTTCTTCATAAGGTGGCAAGAGACAGAAGTGAGAACACAGGGAAAAACTGCCTCTTTTAAAACCATCAGATCTCATGAGAATTCACTCACTATCATAAGAACAGCATGGAGGAAACTGTCCCCATGATCCAATCACCGCCCTTACTCCACACGTGGCAATTTCATGTTCCTCCCTCAACATGAGGGGATTACAATTCCAGATGAGATTTAGGTGGGGACACAAAGTCAGCTATATCATTAACATACTCAAGAAAAAATTTTAAAAATTAACAATTTGCAGTTCAGTAATGTTCAGTCTCTCTCCGTTTCCTGCTATCAAGGACAACATTGAACGACAAGATGATTAACTAATATCTTATATTTAAAATTAGCTAAAGCCTCTGCTATCATTTGAATGTTTTTGTTTCCCCAAAGTTTATATAATAACATCCTAACTGCCAAGTTTAGATAACACAACACAGCGTTTGTGTTATCTAGTTATAGCAGCCTAAACGGACTAAGAGAGACTGAAGCACCAAACTAAGAATAAGGAGGCTTGAGTTCTAGCGCTGCCACCCAGGAGTCTTGTGACTTAGAACAAATTGTGTTGCTTCTGACCTTATTATAAAATGACTCTCAAGTTATTATTTTCATCTATTAACTAGGGAAATTGTACCTCACAAACCACATATTCTGGAGGTTAATCATTATGAAGGTTACTAATGATAGACATAATACAAATGAGAAGCATTGTTCTGACTGCTTTGATGTCAAACTAATATTTACTTGGAGAGAAAACATATGCACTAATGACTTCTTTGTATTTTGAAAAGTACAGAGTCATATATGTTGCATGCAGTGTAAAGATGTTGCTGATTAAACTGTACTTGTACTTCTTACATGTATACTTCGTATAAATTCATATAGTTATTTTCACCCTGCAAAATAGCTAAGAATATTAATGTGGTATCTTAAAGAGAAGCCAGACTCTAGATGAATACCTGTTTCTACAACATGTGTGTATAACTAATTAGCACTATAAATTTTACGTACATTTAAAGTTTTCAAGCATAATAAATAAATATACAAATATGATTGAGATATACTGATTTAATCAAATCAATTAAAGATAAAGCAAGCTTGTGCTGATTGAGATAAGACTTTCTGTCAAAGGTCTTACTAGTGCCATTTTGCAAATTTTTTAAGTTTGTTACAGCTACAAAGAGTATTTGTTTGTTTCCTAAAGTGAAACATACTACCAACAGGAAAAGCATGACAAATAAA
Organism: Callithrix jacchus; assembly: GCF_049354715.1. Taxonomy (NCBI): domain Eukaryota; kingdom Metazoa; phylum Chordata; class Mammalia; order Primates; family Cebidae; genus Callithrix; species Callithrix jacchus. The sequence goes on along the minus strand of NC_133504.1, from coordinate 163,213,573 downwards.
TTGTACTGGTTTATTAGCTTCAATAAAAATCAATTTGAATATCAAGGGTAAAGAAAGCAATGTATTTTATTGAGTCAAAATGAAATAATTCAAAATTAACGTTAATTTTAAATTTTATTTGTGATTCATAATTTTTACACTAATAACTTTCATTCTCATTAAAGAAATATAAGAAAAATACAGAAGTTTATTTTTAAAAGTGTGCACATATTATCTTTTTTAAAAATAAAAGGTAGCATTTCCCTTTTTATGAATATATTGTGTGTTTTCACCATTTTTTATTGGGGATGTGATGCTTATTACACAATAATTACATTTTATTTAGAAGGAATTTTAAACTTCTGCTTGATTTATCTAAGCAGATAGTTTTTCCTTTTGATGTTTGAACTTCTGGCTTATTTATGCATACTGATGAAATTACTTCTTAAAACCTTAAGCTGAAGTTACCCCTTCGGTTGTGATTGGTGTTATTTGTGCTTTCTTTCACTGCTTTTATCCTTGGAAAGGCCTCTTGTACTCCAAGATGACAAGATAATGGTCAATATTTTAGAACAAAACTTGTGTGTCTTCAAATTTTACATTTCAGTGTTAATGCCTTTACAGTTTACAACTGCATGTGGAATGAGTTATGGACCTAATATGATTCTTAAAAAACATTTATTATAATTCCTGGCTTCCATTACCATCTAATGCCTTTTTCTCCACTGATGTGATGGCCACCTTCATTCTATGCTCAAGGAAAATGTATTTGTGAATGTGTGTGTGTGTGTGTGTGTGTCAGACATTGATTTTTATTGTAGTCCATTGATTTTGGTTAATTTTTAGTCTTTATTATACTCTAAGTTATTGTAACTTTATAAATACATTTTAATATTTAGTAGCATAAGTGCCCCTCAACACATCTAAAATATTTATACTTCTACATTAACTTTAGTATGTCTTTATCCAACCACCACAAACTTTTATGCAGCTTATGGTTAGAAATATATTAAATATGGATTATTTCAAGAAGATTTGAAATCTTTATAACGATCAAAATTTCCATCCAAGTACTATTTTCCTAACAAGTGTTCATTACATCTCTGAAAAAAGTATGTTCTTTTATCTTTATAGTGCCCATAATGTTTGTTATTGTTACACATTTTGCATAGATTTTTTTTATTTTTGTTGCAGTGAACATTTGGATTTTCACTTTTAAAATCTATAGCTGTTCATGCTATTATTTAATATACTTAGGAATATTTGTCTACATTTGTTTAGTGCCTGGCTGTCTTATTCCATTCATTCTGCCATAACAAAATACCTGAGACCGGGTAATTTATAAATATATTGTCCACAGTTATGCAGGTTTGTTCCCAACACAATAGGTTTGTGCCTACTCTCTGTTTCCAAAATAGCACCTTGAATACTTGTCCTCTGGAGGGGATAAATGCTGCATCCTTACATGGCAGAAGAGAATGAAGGGCAAATGGGGTCCTAGCTAGTTCATTCCAGCCCTTGAATAAGGTTGCTAATCTCATCCATGCAAGTGGAGTCCTTGTGGGTTAGTCCCTTTTTAAATGTGCTACCTTTTAATAGTGTTGCATTGAAAGTACTAAGTTTCTGTGAATTTTGGAAGGGACACAGGTTATTTGTTTTAAGGGGGTTGAATTTCTGTGAATTTTGGAAGGGACACAAACATTCAAACAATAGCACTGTTCATCATGTTGATAATTTATAGTAAATAAAATATTTCTATTTATTCTTTTAAATTTCTTGGTAAAATTGATTTACTTGTATTCCTTCCAAATTTACTTTCCTCTTCTCATTTTATAAAGCACAAATCTAAGATTTCACTCAGTCTTTAAATTCTCATATGAGGTATTTTGTCAAGAAATGTCTCTAGCAATTATAACACAAAAAGTCATTTAGTGTTATACATTTGATTAATATTTTATTGTTATATCAGCTGGAGCTAGCTTGTATCTTATACTGTTTATTACTATAACAATAAGCTAGTGTGTGTAATGATAATAGAAATTATATTTATGACTACTAGATGCATTTCTAGCAATTGTAAAGAATGTAGTTTTTCCAACTTAATGTCTTACTCAGTGAAGAAACTTGATTATAGTTTTCAGTCTAAACTCTCAGACCCTGAGTTCATAAAACTTGTCTTCTAATCAGCAGAGTTCAAGAAAGTAAATTATACATTACAGAGATCAGACGTAGAATTCTAGCTGTGAGACCAGTATTCTTTAATGCTCCTTCCCAACTTCTATTTCTTACTGTCCATACTACATGAAATTTCATGCCTATTAATTTCATGGTTAGTATATACAGTCTGATATGGTTTGGCTGTGTCCCCACCCAAATCTTCACTTGAATTGTATCTCCCAGAACTCCCACATGCTGTGGGAGAAACCCAGAGAGAGGTAAATGAATCATGGGGCCAGCCTTTCCCATGCTATTCCTGTGATAGTGAATAAGTCTCATGAGATCTGATGGGTTCATCAGGAGTTTCCATTTTTGCTTCTTTCTCATTTTTCTCTTGCTGCCACCATGTAAGAAGTGCTTTTCACCTCCCACCATGATTCTGATTCCTCCCCATCCATATAAAACTGTAAATCCAATTAAGCCTCTTTTTCTCCCCAGTCTCAGGTAGGTCTTTATCAGCAGCATGAAAATGAATTAATACAGTAAATTGGTACCAGTAGAGTGGGGCATTGCTGAAAAGATACCTGAAAATGTGGAAGTGACTTTGGAACCTGGTAACAGGCAGAGATTGGAACAGTTTGGAGAGTTCACAAGAAGACAGGAAAATGTGAGAAAGTTTGGAACCTCCTAGAGACTTGGTGAAAGACTTTGACAAAAATGCTGATAGTGATATGAACAATAAGGTCCGGGTTGAGGTGGTCTCAGAAAGAGATGAGAAACTTGTTGGGAACTGAAGCAAAGGTAACTCTTCTTATGTTTTAGCAAAGAGACTGGTGGCGTTTTGTCCCTGCCCCAGAGATTTGCGAAACTTTGAACTTGAGTGAGATGATTTGAGTATCTGGCAGAAGAAATTTCTCAGCAGCAAAGCATTCAAAATGTGACTTGGGTGCTGTTAACAGTATTCCATTTTAAAAGAAAACAGAGCATAGAAGTTCAGAAAATTTTCAGCCTGATGATACAGTAAAGAAAAACACATTTTTTGAAGAGAAAATCAAGCCAGCTGCAGAAATTTCATAAGTAGCAAGGAGCCTAATGTTAATCCCCAAGACCATAGGGAAAATGTCTCCAGGCCATGTCAGAGAACTTCACGGCAGAACCTCCGATCACAGGGCCAGAGGCCCAGGAGGAAAAATTGTTTTTATGTCCTGGGTCCAGGGTCCTGGTACTGTGTGCAGGCTAGGGACTTGGTCCCCTGTGTCCCAGCAACTCCAGCCATGGCTGAAAGGGGCCAACATAGAGCTTGGGGTGTAGCTTCATAGGGTGGAAGCCCCAAGTTTTGGCAGCTTCCATGTGGTGCTGGGCCTACAGGTACACAGAAGTTAAGAATTGAGGTTTGGCAACGTCCACCTAGATTTCAGAGGATGTATGGAAATACCTAGATGCCCAGGCAAAAAGTTACTGCAGGGGTGGAGCTCTCATGGAGAACCTTTGCTAGGGCAATGTGGAAGGGAAATATGGGGTGGGAAACCCCACACAGAGTCCCTACTGGGGTACTGCCTAGTGGAGCTGTGACAAGAGAGCCACCATCCCCTCCAGACCCCAGAATGGTAGATCCACTGGCAGCTTGCATCATGTGCCTGGTAAGCCACAGAACCTCAACACCAGCCCATGAAAGCAGCCAGGAAGGAGGCTGTACCCTGCAAGCCACAGGGGGAGGGCTGCCTAAGACCATGGGAACCAACCTTTTGCATCAGTGTGACTTGGATGTGAGACATGGAGTCAAAGATCATTTTGGACCTTTAAAATTTGACTGCCCCACTAAATTTCAGACGTGCCTGGGTCCTGTAACTCCTTTGTTTGGGCCAATTTCTCTCATTTGGAATGACTGTATTTGTCCAATACCTGTAATCCCATTGTATCTAGGAAATAACTAGTTTGCTTTTGATTTTACAAGTTTATAGGCAGAAGAGACTTGCTATATCTCAGAAGAAACAACTCTGGACTTTTGGGTTAGTGCTGAAATGAGTTAAGTCTTTGGGGGACTTTTGGGAAGGCATGATTGATTTTCAAATGTGAGGACATGAGACTTGGAGGGGCCAGGAGCAGAATGATATAATTGGGCTCTATGTCCCCACCAAAATCTCAACTTGAATTGTCTCTCTCAGAATTTCCACATGTTGAGGAAGGAACCCAGGTAAGGTAATTGAATCATGGAGGCCAATCTTTCCCATGCTATTCTCATGATAATGAATAAGTCTCACAATATCTAATGGGTTAATCAGGGGTTTGTGCTTTTGCTTCCTCCTCATTTTTCTCTTGCCAGTTCCATGTAAGATGTGCTTTTCACCTCCCACCATGATTCAGAGGCCTCTCCAGTCACGTGGAACTGTTTAAGCCCATGTAAACCTGTTTTTCTTCCCAGTATTGGGTAGGTCTTTATCAGCAGCATGAAATAGACTAATATACAGTCTGTAGTTAAATGTTTCCTCATTGTGGGAAAACTAACATCATATTTCTTGGGCCTTTTTCTTTCTTCCTTATGTCGTAGAGTTCACTGCAATTTTGAAAAAGAATTGAAAGACTCTTTATTTGTCATTTAGGTGCTCATATCACTCTGCTTAGCCTTGGGTCCAACAAATAAACTAGCAGAAACCTGTAAGAGGATGTATCAAAATGTTCAGTGAGTTGGAAATTAAATTTTTGGGGTTTCAGTTCTTTTTTAGAGGCTTTCAAGATATAAAATTATGCAGATAGAAAATGTAATTAAAATATCTAAAAATAAGTTGTAATTGAATTACAAGGAACAATTTGTCAGACCTTTAACTTATTCAAATCACTATTCTATTATAAAATATTAAATGATCATCAAAATAATATCCTAATTTTGTGTAGAAGTTAAATCTCTTTATAATATATCTCAATTCTACCCAAGAAACATGTTTTTATTAATTATGAGGCATTGGCCACTTAAATACATAGTAAGAACAGAAGGCACTAGGTCTATCAAACCTATTACTGTATTACAAAATTCTTTCTTGGAATTCTTATAACTTTATCATTATGTTTAAAAATACCATGGATCTGCAATAGAAGACATGTACTAGTACTGTATGAAGAAATGGATGCTGAAGATTCATTATCTAATGTTTAGTATCACATTGTTGAAAGTCAGACTCAAACAAATCACAGTTCTCAGTCAGTAGCAATAATTACCAGTAATTTCAAAGATATGAGCAATCAAGTTTCATGAATAAATTAAGGAGGGATGAGGAGCATTTTGTGTGGCTCTCCATGACTTTTGGATCAGCATTGGCATTTCCTCTCTGCCAGAGTAATATAAGAGGTTTCCTATGAGGCTTACAGGACACCTCAGACAGTAGGGAAAGTTTGATTTATTAAACACCTCCATTTTATAGTCACAGATAGTTCTATGGCTTATATCTGGGATCTACAACCCCCAGTTCTGGTCCATGGCCTGTTAGGAACTGGGCCTCACAACAGGAGGTAAGTGACGGGTGATAATTACCACCTGAGCTCCACCTACTGCCAGATCAGAAACAGCATTAGATCCTCATAAGAGCATGGACCCTACTGTGAACTGTGCATGTAAGGGATCTAGGTTGTGTACTCCCTATGAGAATCTAATGATAAATGTAATGCCCTTGATCATCCTGAAAACATCCCCCACATTCTGGTGGGTGGAAAACTGTCTTTCACAAAACCAGCCCCTAGTGCCAAAAAGGGTGGGACTGCTGATTTGTATGACATTTTCTAGGAAGCTGTGACTCAAAAATTCTTGCAATATGCAATTCTTTACTACAAGAAAACCAGAAACATCTTGCTAAAAGCATTCCACAGAAGAGCACTATCCTTCTAGCAAGTATCATTTTTTCTACTACTTTGAGGTTCAGCTACTAAGATATTTACAAGAAGATTATGCCGACTCATCTGCCTTTTTTCATTCCTTAGTAGTGATCACAACTCAATTTTCAAATTAATTTTCACCCTGCTAATAACTTTGTGTTTACTTTATAAAAATTTCTATTAAAAACAATCATAATTTTTTACACTGATATCTGGATTTAAAGCATTTAGAAATGTTCTCTTAACGCCCCCCCCCCACTTTTTTGATGACAGAGTAACTAGAGAGAAGCCTTAAGACTTACATGAATGCAGGTGTGTGTACGTTAAGCATAATAATTGAATAGTTCCGCCGTCAGCAATCCTTATGTTTAATGGTATAATAAATAATTGAAAAATTTTAGTAAATAAAATAGTTATGTTCATTGAAAGCTACTTATTTATGTGAGGAAGCTTTGGCAGTGAGAAAGGTAACAAATATGTAGGGATCTACAGTTTTCAGATTGTTCTCTAAATATGTATAATTTTAGTGTTTACTTCTTATTTTTATTGTTGTGGATGGGATGTGAGTCAATAGGCAGATAGAGGTATTCAACACACATTACTCTTTACTAACCATATAACTTTATTCTAAATAACAGAATCCTTAATTAAGGAATAAATTCTGTATGTATAAAGTAATTATATCTGCAATGTCTTCAGATAGCAGAGCCCAAACATTGTATGCATAAGAGACTCAAGTTTCCTGGGCAGTATGCACAATTTCATTATAAATTTTAAATGTCATATTATTTTATTTATTAAAAGTCACAGGTCTTCATCCATGAACCTTAGTTGATAAAAATATTTTAATGACTTTCAAACTTTTGGCTTACCTGAAAAAAAACATCATTTATCTAAGTCTTCCACCTCAGTTCTTGCCTTTCATTTGACACTGGTATGTACATTCAGGTTCAGATTTGGATGATTAAACTTAATATAAAGGTTTCTCAATCACCGTTATAATAAGTCATTGGCAAACAGTTCCATTGCGGAAAGCAATTGTGTATTTATTTATTTACTTATTTATTGCCTTTTAGGTTTTTGGGGTACATGTGAAGAACATGCAAGATTGTTGCATAGGTACACACATGGCAGTGTGATTTGCTGCCTTCTTCCCCATCACCTTTATCTGGCATTTCTCCCCATGCTATCTCTCCCCAACTCCCCACCCCCTGCTGTCCCTCCCCTATTTCTCCCCGACAGACCCCAGTGTGTGATGCTCCCCACTCTGTGTCCATGTGTTCTCATTGTTCAACACCCACCTATGAGTGAGGACACATGGTGTTTGATCTTCTGTTCTTGTGTCAGTTTGCTGAGAATGATGGTTTCCAGGTTCATCCATGTCCCTACAAAGGACACGAACTCATCGTTTTTTATGGCTGCATAGTATTCCAAGGTGTATATGTGCCACATTTTCCCTGTATTTATTGAACCTGTATTCCTTAAGCAAATATCCTTCAAACAGGTTCAATGCTCTACCTGAGCTATCAATTTCTCTTTATTTTTGAAAGCTATAATTAACATATGTCATCAGGTAAAATGATTTTTTTTTTTAAATCTCAGGACTTCAGAATGTAAACATCTGAAATAAAATCATAGGGTCAGTATCAATTCCTGAATATTTCTTATTAATTCTGGTCCTACTGCAGGGAATTTCTACATTATTTTGTGTGTGTTTGTTTTTATGGCATTGTATTAGATTAATATAAGGCTTTTCTTTTCCATCCAAGAATTTGAAGCCATGTAGACACATCTAAAATAGTCTGTTAATGGAATATGAAACTGAATCAGAGTCCAATGTCATAAGAAGTATGACTGCAATTATTTGTGTGAAAGGAAATTATTTATTTCAGAAAGTAATACCATCCCAACATATAGAAAATTATTTAGTTAACAAAGGCGGCTTCAAGTAACAATAATGCAAGTGATTAAAAAAGCCAAAAGGGCAACAGATAAATAAGGCACAGGTAGTGAATCCTCTTTTAGGTTAATGTCAAAATGATTTCGTGGCCACCTCCAAAAAACACCTATTGTAAAGAAAGCTCAAGACCTATTACAGAGTAGCACATTTTCACTTCTGTGAGTCCAACCAAAGCCTTGAGGAAATTGATGCATTCAGTACATTTTTCTGAGAAATGTTAAATTACTTAGTTCTGAAGTGCCATTCTTGAGTTGCAAAGCTATTTCCTAGAAGCTTCTCTCAATGTGTCACAGATTGCTTTAAAAAAGAAGCCGATGACAATAGGAAAAAAAGCAATAACAATATCAATGATAGTTTTAGCAATTCTAGACTAAGAAATTCACGACTGGGTGAGCAGCAGCTGCCTGTGCACATATAAATGCCAGTCAGCAACATATGAGAGTGCATATGTGTATGAGAAAAAAGAGAATCTTCCTTCCTGCTCCATGAGTGTTTGTGAAAGTGGAAATAAGCAGAAAAGTTAAAGTAGAATTTCAGTCTACACAGATCTGTTGTTGACTCTGAGTTCTACTACTGTACAAGCTGTTTAGACATGATAATGTCACTTAATCTTGCAAAACCTCAATTGTCTTATTTTTAGATGCATTTAGTATAGAAGAATATCAAATTAAATCATATAAAAGAATCTCTAGGTACATAGAAAAATTCTATCAACCACAGTGGTGCAGATTATTGTGATGACATTTTTCTCTGCAGTCTTATTCATTAGTAAATGTAAAATGAACAAATATTATTATCCCAGACATACACTGTGAAACTACTACTAAACTACATTATCATTTACTTATTCATTCATTGAAAAAATATGAAATTGAGCATCTACTATGTGCTAAACACTAATTTAGGTACTTGGAGTACACAAGTAAATAAAACAAACATAGATTTCTTTCTCTTGGAACTAACCTTCCACCAGATAATATTAAATCAAAACCATAAATTAATAAATAATGTAGCATATTGGAAGGTGAGAGACAATATGGAAAAATATTAAAAGATCAGGATGACGAGGACAGGAAATAGGGAATGGTGCATATTTTAAATAAGATGTACATCTATGTGAAAAGGTGAATTATGAGCACAGACTTGAAAGAAGTGTGGGCCTGAGTTACACCTATCAGAAATACATGTGTATATATTATATAAAGACCCTATGCAAAACCCTAAGTGCAGCTACAGCCAAACTAGCAAAGCAAAGAGAAGTATGAGCTGAGAATAGGATAACAGGAAGGTAAGAAGCCCGCTACCACCTTGTCTGCCACTGCAAAGCCCTTGGATTTTACTCTCAGTAAATCAAACAAAACTTTGAGGGTTTTGTGCAGAGGAGTGAGATGGTTATGTTTGCTTTTAAATGATAATTCTGAATGCTGTGCCGTGAACAAACTAAGGAGTAAGAGGAGAGAGGCTTCAGTTAGGAGGGTGCTGAAGTACTCTGGGAGAGCAGCATTGATGGCCCAACAAGGGTGATAGCAAGGAGAGACAGGGTCAGATTTGAGATATGCTTTGAATGTAAATTAAACAGGGTTGCCTACCAGACAGTATGTGTGTTGTGAGAGAAATCAAAGAGTCTTCAATGACTCTAAATACTTTGACTTGACCAACTGTAAAAACTTGACATAAGTTAGACTCTGGATAAATGCAGTGAGAACAGGCTGATTTCTGGATTCTTATTTTAAGAAGAGGGAAAGTGTGAGAGAAGAATAGGTACAATCTGAGAGTTCAGAAATACTGTGCTTGAGACATTTAACACATATCCAAGTGAAAATATCAAGTAGACAGTTGAATAAACAAGTCTGTGGTTCAGAAGGGACGTCTGACTTGGTTATACACGTTTGAGAGTTATCAGCATATAACTGGTATTTAAAGCCATAAATCTGGAGAAAGAAAACCTACCATATGAGTAAATTAGATAGAGAGACAAAAAGATCAATGTCTAAACCCTCTAACATTAAAGCAAGGAATAAAACAGAAAAAGAGATTTTGAAGAGTGCCCATTGAGGTAGGAGATAAAACAAGACATGCAATTAATTATGATGAATCCTTCTAAGAGGAAGTAGACAGTGAGGACAGAGAATTGGAAATAACAAAATAAAGGTCATTCATGACCTTGAGACAAGACCATCAATTACAGTTGTAGGAGGCAACAACCTGATTAAAATTGGTTTAAGAGAAAACGGGAACAGTGAGTGAAAACAACTACATATTTCAGGTTCTAACAAAAAAGGAAACTAGAAATTATGAAAGAGGGAAAAGCTGTGATAAGAAGCCAAAAAGAGGACTGAGGAGAGATTACTCAGAGAGAAAAGAGATTATTTTTCACGGATACGTAACATTATAAGTGGGGAAGTTTGCTGAGAAATGAGGCAAAGTACATGGTGGGGTAAAAGAATCATATCATTCTAGACCCATTGTCCTCCAATACAAATATTTCATTTTTGGAAGGAGGAATCTGATTTCAGTGTGAATCTTATAGATTGATAGAGTATGCTGTGGTGCATGCGGTTGTTGTGGGTTAACTTGCGTCCTCCAAAAGGATGTGTTCAAATCCTTAACCCTGCCTTGTATTTGTGAACCTGAATGTATTTAAAAATAGAGTCTTTGCAGAAGTAATCAAGTTAAGGTAAGGTCACACCCAATACTGGATTAGGGTGTGCTGTAAAGTCAATGACTGGTGTCCTTATAAAAAGATCATGTGAAGACACAGAGTCAGACAGAGGAAAGAAGGACCTGTGGTGACTGAGGCAGGGTTGAGCGTTATGCAGCCCACAAGCAAATAATTACCAGCAACTTCCAGAAGCTGGAAGAGGTAAGAAAACGTTGTCCCCTAACATGACCTACTGACAGTTGATTTTGGACTTCTGGCCTGCAAACTGTAAGAGAGTAAAGTTCTCTTGTTTTAAGCCACCCAGGTGGTGGGACATTGTTAAAGAAGTCCTTGGAAAGTAATGTAATGCACTGTTTCAAAACTGTCATAAAGATATTATTTGTTTTAATACCATCTCTTTCACAGTTTCTAACACTACATGATCTAGGAAGGTAGAGGATACATTCCATCAAGAGGAATATTGATGGAGCAGTAGCATTTTAAAATAAATGAGATTATTGGTCATGTATATGTTAGTACAGTTGAATTTCAGATTATTTCTCATTAGTAGGATCTGGTAGAGGAAACACCAAAGGTAACCTGAAAAGACAATAAGAAGTAACTCAGATCGCTTAGAAAATGAGTAAAATGTATAACAAACCTGCTCAGTGCCAGTTTCAAAATTAGGCTGATCCTTTAGCTAACTTTAGTTGCTCTATCATCTCATTAAATATGCATTTTATGCCAGCTGTGCACTGATATCCTCATGACTTCAACTAGTTCTGGACAATAGAAGGTCTGAAATGCGTGGCTGGTTGCACCAATTGTGCTCTGGGATTTTCGCCACACTCTACCCTGGGGAGAGGTAGGGAATAGGGGCTAAAATCTATCTCATACTTTGCTCACATATCTATACTCCCTGGCACAGCATTACTTAGGCCTCAAGGATGCAAAGTCTTTCCTCTAATATTCTGTTAAATCAAGTTTAGCCTAAAGCTGCCTCCTTATATATTTTAAGTTCAGCCTAAAGGTTTTTCTGTACATCATGAATTATAACAAGTGGCAGTGATAATAGACCATAGCCCACAGTTGTGCCAGTCACTGAGTTTTGGCCAACCAGATGTTCAAATAAAGCAAAGACTGAGCTGTAACCAATCCAGCCGTTTCTCTACCTCACTTCTGTTTTCTGTACACCACTTTCTTCTTTCTGTCCATAAATCTTCTTCCACCACATGGCTGCGCTGGAGTCTCTCTCAACCTCCTCTGGCTCAGGAGACTGCCTAATTTGCGAATTGTTCATTGCTCGACTAAACTGCTTTAAATTTAATTTGGCTGAAGTTTTTTTTTTTTAATAGGTCATGTAAGTTTCATCTGGGTTAACATGAATTGCTGTGTATAGTTTTGTGATAATGAATCACAGTAGCTACATTATGTAAAAAACATTTATTCTACCCATAGTGTCTCAGAGATATTTTTGGTGCCAGAATTACCACCATGAAGAAGAAAGAGTGCTTGCCCTCCAGAAGTTCACAGTAGGAAAAAAAATGAATCAAAAGGCATTTTCCAAATGGTGTGATAGTTGCTAACAGAGATAATAATAAGGTTCTACAGCACTTCCTGGATTCCATAAAGCCACTAAGAGAAGCAATATAGGTTCCTAGAGAAGTTGCACTTCAAACTAAAAACTCAAAATTCAGTAAGAATGGGGATAAATGGAATGATGGGAGTTTCAGTGAGAGAAAAAGATCATATACAAAGTCCAGGAAGCCAAATAGCGTGTCCTTGTTAATGAGACTTCAAAATTTTCAGTTTAGCTGGACCTAGAGTGGGAGAGAGAGGAATAGCAGATGAAGCTCTTGCTATAAGCAGGTGCCAAATCATGAAAGTCCTTTAATGCCATGTCAGAGATAACAAACAGAGTTGATGGCATGTGTAAAGCAAATGAAATGATCACTTACATATTGGAAAGATTACTGAATATGAATTGGGAGAAATAAATTGAAAGGGAAAAACTACAATCTGCTGAAGAGGTGAACATAAAAATCCAGGAGAGAATATGTAGCCTGAATCATGATTTTGAATAGGTGAGAAAGGAAAGAAGAGGACATATTCGAGAAAGAATAATAAATAGATGTATTGGTTGCATGTGGGAGGACAGAATAAAGAAATCAAGTGAGACCCTCAAGGCTTTGAGAGGTCAGCTATGTTAAGATAGAGAATAATGGAGGACTAGGGGGTGAAGGATAGGAAGACGATAGGTTTGGTTTGGCATAAGTTAGGTTTGAGGTGATTATAAGATGTTTTTACTGAAGATGTTTAATGATAAATTGAATATACATGCTCTGGAGCCAGGTTCCACATGAATATATGTGAGTCATGAGTTGTATATACATGTCATCTGAAGAAAAGCAGCTGAAGTAGGCTCAGCTTTATAGAGCGAATGCATAGAAAATTAATAGAGGGAATGCATAGCAAAGGGTCAGAACAAGACTTAAAACAGAACCTTGAAGAACCACTGAGTTTTATGGCACAGATGGAAAAGAGGAGACCCTAACACATATGCAGTAGTAGGTCAAAATGTATGTTTTTCTATGGAAGGCGATGGAGAGAAGTGTTCCGCTTGGAAAGGAGTCACCAGTTTCAAATGAAGCCAAGGATTATCATAGATCAAGACTAAAAATAATCTTTAGCTACAAAAAAAAAAAAGCATGGCTGATTGTAGGTAACTTGTCTAAAAGTGATAGACTCTTGACCTCCTGTATGTTTTAATCTTAATTAAAGTATATTAATTCCGAATATAAGCTCACAAGTAGCATTTACAAGTACTAAAAACATGAGTTGATTGATCAACTAATCTTTTATTATCCTAATCAGTTAAGATCTTTGACATGAACTTTGTACATTGGCAATGAACCCAGAAACTTGTAAACAAATGGAAAAAGTTATTTTTGTGACACTGGAAATTTTATCTTACTTAACAGTCATTTTCTAAATATAATGAAATGCCATCCTTAGACTATGTTCAGGATCCTGAAATTCAAATAATCCATGTTTACTTATTTTGTAGATATACCAGAAAACCGATTCAGTCTTGGTGTTCTGAATACGTAATAATTCTACAACCTGGAGAATTACTTGGCAACACTATGGGATTAAGATTTGTCTAGGGAAAAAGTGATTCCCATTTATGCTCCTATTACGTCTGCAGTAGGTCTTCCATGCATATTTAGCAATGAAAAATGATAAAATGAATGAACACATAGAAGAAAGGAAAGAGTACATGTAATGGAAAGCAGACTGGAAAAGATTAATCATATTAACTTCAATCTACCCAAAGAGAAATATTAGGGTGTTATTCATGAGTAAATAAATACTTACATGGAACAACAACAACAAAAATGTATAGTAGACAGTTACCCTCTGTAGACAGCTTACCTTGTGTGCCCTTCCTCTGTTTTCGACCTCCTCCACTAGCAATGTTTCCACTAGTAAATATTTCTCATTGTCATAATTCTGTTTTTAGAAAGATGTGCTCTCCAAATTGTATCCATAAATTAAATATTATTCTCATTCTTCTCCCACGGATCCAAAAGACTCTGCCCTTTGTTCTTGACAACCATCTAGTTGTTCAGTTGAACTACTCTCAAGGGTGGCGTATTGGAGATATCCCAACCCTCTTTAGGCTATGCATGTACTTCTTTGGCGTTTAATAAAACATTCATAGCAGTTTCAATTTTTCCCTACTTTAGTAGTATGGATATGCACTGTGTTGTTAAACTACTGTGAAAACAGGCATCCTAATTTCTTAAATTCTAATTATAAGCAAGTTATTTGTAATTTAATTTACCACAGTGTTTCACTGGTTAGAAATACAGTTGAAAAGTAAAGCAGTGTCAATTAGGTTTTAAAATATTACATTCTCAATGTTGTCATATTTCTATTCAAAGCAACTGGTTGTATAACTGTAAAAAACTAAGATACAGATATAGACATATTTCCCCCCCAAAAAAATATTGAAAACTTCATAAACTCATCAATGATATAGGCCTTTCCTCAAGTGAAAGTTGCTAAATAATTATGGAACATCTGCAGTATATTCAGATTAGATAATAAGTATTCTGGTAATTCCATTCAAATTTATGCTTTGATTCAGTGCTTTTAGGTAAAAAGCCAATTTCCCTCACCATCTCCTCTCTTCTTTCTGAATCTTCTCTTTTCATTGAGCTCTGTGTGTGTGTGTGTGTGTGTGTGTGTGTGTGTGTGTATTAAATTCTATCAGAAGACATAAAAATGCTCAGGGGTGATGTTCTTTCCTGTCAAATAGCCATTCAAAGCTTTTGCTTTATGGTCAATTTTCTAGAACTTTTATTTTTAAAAGTAACATTCTGAAGATCTCCTCCTGAAATAGTATTCAAAAACTAGTCTTCCCATATTTAATAAACTCTGAACTCTTCACTTAGTTGCATTTTTCTTTTTAAATTACATAGCACAGAATTTTAACATAAACGTAGCATTTAAACTAATTTTTTTTAGAAAAGGCTAGCACCTGCTCTCTTCAAACATACAAAGAACTGATAGCACTTTTCCTCAAACTATTCCTAAGAGAAGAGCATACTTTCAAACTCATTTTAGTAGGCCAGCATTATCCTGATTTCAAAATTTTGTTGTGACAGGGGAATAACCAAAAAGAAAATTACATGCCAATATTTCTTATGAACATACATGCAAAAATCTTCAAGAAGACACTAGCAAATCAAATTCACCAGCATAATTAAAAGATCATTTATTATGATCAAATAGGAGACATGCTAGGAAGGCAAAGATGTTTCAACAAATGGAAATCAATAAATGTGATATACCTCATTAACAGAAAGACAAAAGCATATGATCATCTCAGTAGATGCAGAAAAAAACATTTGACAAAATTTAATATCCTTTTATGATTAAAAACTCTCAATGAATTAAGTATAAAAGAAAGTTACAGCAACAAAATAAAACCCATATATTATTACCCAACAGCTAACATTACAGTGCATAGGGAAAAGCTGAGAACTTTTTAATCTAAGATAAAGAACAAGACAAGAATGCCCACTTTCACCTCTCATTCAACATAGCACTGGAAGTCCTAGCTAGAGCAATTAGAAAAGAGAAAGAAACAACGGCATCTAAACTGGGAAAGAAAAAGACAAATTGTCCCAGTTTGAAGATGTCACGATGTTATTTAAGGAAAACCTTAAGGTCTCCACCAAAATACTGTTCAAAATAATAAATTCCATAAAGTTGCAGGATACAAAATCAACATGCAAAATTTAGTAGCATTTGTATACACTAAGAGTGAGCTACCAAAAAAGAAATCAAGAAAACTATTTCAGTTTAAATAGCTCCAAAAAAGATACATAGGAATAAACAGAGCTTAAAGGCCTCTACAAGGAAACTTTAAAACATTAGTGAAATAAATTTAAGAGAACACAAATAAATCAAAAGATGGCTTGTGTTTACACACTGAAAAAGTTGATATTGTCAAAATAAACATGCTACCCAAAACTATCTACAGATTTAATGCAGTCCCTATCAAAATATTGATGGCATTTTCACAAAAGAAGAAAATCAATCCTAAAATACATATGGAACTAAAGATATCAAGTATCTAAAGCAGCCTTGACCAAAAGGAACAGAGCTTAAGGTATTACCCCTGCCTAACTTCAAACTACACTACAAATCTACAGCAACCAAAATAGCTTGATACTGGAAAAAAACATATACACAGGTCAATGGAACAGAAAAGAGAGCCCAAAAATAAATCCACGTAATTCTAGCCAACTGATTTTAAATAGAGGTACCAATAACAAACACTGGAGAAACAACATCCTCTTCAAAAAATTGAGCTGGGAAAATTAGATATCCATATGCAAAAAAAATAAGAATGAACCCTTATTTTTCACCATAAAATTCAAATCAAGGTAAATTAAAGACAACTGTAAATCATAAAGGTATAAAACTACGGGAAGAAAACATCAGATAACACCATGACATTGGACTAAGCAATGATTTTTTTTTAATAACACCTCAAAAGCACAGGCAACAAAGTAAGACTAGGCAAATGGGATTACATAAAAATAAAAAGCTTTCTTACAGCAAAGGAGGTTATTAAGAGAACGAAGAGACAACCTACAGAATGAGAGAAAACATTTGTAAACTATACCTCTGACAAATAGTCAATATCCAGAATATATATGCAACTTAAACAACTCTACTGCAAAAACCCAGATAATTCAATTAAAAAATTAGCAAAAGATCTTAATATACATTTCTCAAAAGAAGACATACAAGAGGCTAACAGATATATTTTAAAAATGCTCAACATCTCTAATTATATGGAAAATGAAAATTAAAATCACAGTGAGATATCACTTCACATCTGTTAAGAATGACTATTAGCAAAATGACGAACAAAATTAAGTATTGCAAGGGATGTCAAGAAAAGAAAACATTTAAACATTGGTGGGATTATAAATTAGTACAGTCAATATAAAAATTGACATAAAAGGTTTTCAAAATGATTAAAAATAGACCTATCATATGATTCAGCAATGTGATTTCTGACTATATATCTAAAGAAATTAAAATTAGTATGTTGAAGAGATATCTGGATTTCCATATACATTTAGCATTATTCACAATAACCATGGTATGAAAGCAACATAAATGTTCACCAATGGATGAGTAGATATTAAAAAATGGTACACACATATGCAATAGAATACTATACAGCCTGACATGGTGTCCCCACCCAAATGTCATCTTGAATTGTAGTTCCCATAATCCCCATGTGTTATGGAGGGACCCAATAGGAGGTAATTGAATCATGGTGGTGGTTACCCCCATTCTGCTGTTCTCATAACGAATGAGTTCTCACCAGGTCCAATGGTTTTATAAGGTTTTTTTTTCCTGTTTGTGTAGCATCTCCTTCCTGCCAACAAGTAAAGAATGATGCGTTTGCTTCCCCTTTCCATCATGATTATAAGTTTTCTGAGGCCTCCCTAGTCATGCTAATCGATGAGTAAATCAAACACCCTTTTTGTTATATAAATTATGCAGTCTCAAGTATTTCTTTATAGCAGTGTGAGAGCAACTAATACAGTAAATTGGTACTGGTAGAGTGGGGAGCTACTATAAGATACCTGAAAATGTGAAAGTGACTTTGAAACTGGGTAGCAGGAAGAGATTGGAACAGTTTGAGGGCTCAGAAGAAGACAGGACAATGTGGGAAAGTTTGGAACTTCTTAGAGAATTGTTGAATGGCTTGGACCAGAATGTTGATAGTGATATGGACAATGAAGTCTAGGTTGGGGTGGCCTCAGATGGAGATAAGGAACTTGTTGGGAATTGTAATAAAGGTGATTCTTGCTATGTGTTAGTGAATACACTGGTAGTATTTTACCCATGCTTTAGATCTGTGGAACTTTGAACTTGAGAGAAATGATTTAGGGTATCTGGCAGAAGAAATGTCTAAGTGGCAAATCATTCAAGGGGAAGCAAAGTATAAAATTTTGAAAAGCTTTCATCCTGACAATGAGACAAAAAAGAAAAACTCCTTTTATGGGAAGAAATTCAAGCCTGCGGCATAAATTTGTGTAAGTAATGAGGAGCCAAATATTAATCACCAAGACATTTGAGAAAATGGCTCTAGGGTGTTTCAGAGACCTTTACTGAAGCCCCTCTCATCACATACCTGGAGGCTTAGGAAGAAAAAGTGGTTTCCTGTGTCCACCCCAAGGCTCCTCTGCTTTGTGCAGCCTTGGCACATGGTGCCCTACATCCCAACTGCTTCAGCTCCTGCTGTGGGTAAAAAGGACCAAGGTACAGCTTGGGCACCATTACTTCAGAGGGTGATAAGCCCAGCCTTGGCAGCTTACATATGTATTGAGCCTGTGGGTGCACAGAGGTCAAGAACTGCATTTCAGAGGATGTATGGAAACACTTGGATGTCCAGGCAGAAGTTTGCTGCAGGGGCAGAGACTTTATGGAGAACCTATGCTAGGGCAGAGAAAAACGGAAATGTGGGGTTGGAACCCCCACATGGAGTCCCTACTGAGGTGTTGACTAGTGGAGCTGTGAAAGGAGAGTCACATTTCTTCAGACTCCAGAATGGTAGATCCGTTGACAGCTTGCACTGTGTGCCTGGAAAGAACACAGACACTCAACATCAGTCTGTGAAAACAGCTAGGAGAAGGTCTGTATCCAGAAAAGCCACAGGGGTTGAGCTGCCCCAGGCCATGGGAGCCCATGTCTTGTGATAGCATGACTTGGATGTGAGACATGGAGTCAAAGGAGATCATTTTGAAACTTTAAAGTTTGGTGACTGCCCTGTTGGATTTTGGACTAGTGTGGAGACTTAGCCCCTTTGTTTTGGCCAATTTCTTCCATTTGAAACAGTGTATTTGACCAATGCCTGCACCTCCATTGTATCTGGGAAGTAACTCACTTGTTTTTGATTTTGCAGGCTCATATGCAGAAAGACTCACCTTGTCTTAAATGAGTCCTTAGACTTGGAATTTTGAGTTAATGCTGGAATGAGTTTAGACTTTGGGTGACTGTTAAAAAGGCATGATTGTGTTTTGAAATGTGAGGACATGAGATTTTGGAGTGATTGGGTGGAATTATATAGTTTGGCTGTGTCCCTATGCGAATCTCATCTTGAGTTGGGGTTCTCATAATCACCATGTGTTGTGGGAGTGTCCAGGTGGGAGGTAATTGAATCATGGGCATGGTTGCCCCATGCTTCTGTTCTCATGATAGTAAGTTCTCATGTGATCTGATGGTTTTATAAGTGGCTTTCCCCCCTTTGCTTGGCACTCATTATCCTTCCTTCCATCATGTAAAGAAAGATGTGTTTGCTTCCCCTTCCACCATAATTGTAAGTTCCTGAGGCCTCCCCAGCCATGCCAAACTCTTAGTCAATTAAACCTCTTTCCTTTATACATTACTCAGCCTCAGGTATTTCTTCATGGCAGCATAAAAATGGACTAATACACAGCCTTTAAAAATAGAAAATCTATCATTTGTAATAACATGAATGAATCTGGATGACATGTTAAATGAAATAAGCCATATACAGAAAGGCAAATGCTGTATTGTTTCACTCACATGTGGAATCTTAAAACAAAAAAACAAAAGCTTGATATAATAGAAGCAGAATAAAACAGTCATTACCAGAAATTAGGGATGGGAGGTGGGAGGAGAGAGGGGAGAAAAGGGAGAGCTTGGTTAACAGGTACAAAGTTACAACTAGATAGGAGAAATAAGTTCTGATGTTCTATTGCACAGTAGGGTGACTATGGGTAACAATAAGGTATTGTATATTACAAAATAACTAAAAACCAGCTTTTTAGGCTTTCAAAGGTGTTGTATATTATGAAATACCTACAAGAGTGGTTTTTGTGGTTTCATCACCAACAAATAGTAAATGCACAAGGTGATGAATACACTAGATACCTTGATAATATTACTATACAACATATATACATATCAAAACTTCAAATTATATCCTGCAAATATGTACAATTACAATGTGTCAATGAAAATATAAATAAATAAATTGATTTTTACCTTAAAATATATAAAACAAATATATTGTTGAGAGTTATGTTCAAATATAAATATGGTATACTACATTCCAAATTTGGCCTCACAATTTCATTGTAAACTTTTAAGATTCCCATATTACTTCAGATTTTATGCCTTCAACTGACACCACCCTTTAAGTTATAAGTAGAGGTATCCTAGGGCAGTGGCATACCTACTGTATTACATTTTTGTGCACAGGCAAGATACTTGCATTTAACCTTCGAAAGTTGGGCACAAAGAGAAGATATTTCAGTTCACACAGCAGTCCAATAAAAGATATTTTAAAGTTTGTAAGTTCTCTCATGCCTAAATCAAATTAGATAAGTACTAGACTACTACAACCCTGACTAAGGCTAGCTTTACCTTCTAGATTGTTGAGGGCATAAAACAGATTATATGAAATATTGAACTAATTTTGCCTATTACTGTTGGAACTATAGCATCATAATTTGTATTAACAGCTAGCACATATTTTGGAGTACATGTCAATAATCTGACCTGAAATAGCCTAGCAGTTTTTAGCATCTACAGCAAATTATTCCTTACAATTCCCAAAGACCTAAAATTAGAAATAATTCAGATTCTTTCTATTTTAAAACAAGAAAATGGAAAAAATCTCCCTTAAAGATTGAGTGAACTCTTCACTTAAAATTTTATAAACCATGTGTATGTCATGTGCTTTTAAGTAATATTTTAAGTGGCAGAAACAAAACAAACACCAAATTCCTAAAACTACCATCAAAAACTTGAAATAATTTGTGGATTATACCATTTTAAAAATCAATTTAACATTTAATTGAAAGATTTTAAGAAAAACATCTTAAAAGCTGCCCCTTGACCTTAGAATAAAGCCCAAAGCTTACTAACTGTCCTACATAGCCTTGTTTAAACCGATCCTTAATAAACTTCTAAATTCCATTCTTCTTACCATTTACCTCTTTGCTCTCATTTGCCTTTATGCCTTTTCTTTCTCCTCCTTGAATCTGGAACACTATTTCTCCAGGGATCAGATATCCTCAATGTTTGAAATCTCTCTTTAGATGCAACTCCAGGAAGTATGCCACATCTTCCCCTTTTCCTTTATCTCCACACACATACATTCACATTAGTATTAGGATCCTCTCTTATTTATGTATTATAGCACATGGGACTTCTTCAATCAAAATCCCACTCATGTTGCATTCTAAGTTTCTGTTTAAATTATTATCTGGGAGGATAGGTGCCACAACGACCATATTTAACAACAAATTTATCTCAAGTGCTTAGCCCAATCACTAATGATCAATATTATTTATCCAAAAGTGAATGAATGATTGAATAAAAAAATTAGCATAAAACTTAATGAAATGAATGTATTTATTTAAATAGAATTATTAAAACAAAAAGCCTTGATGAAAATAAAGAACACACAAAAAGAAAATACACCATACATTTGTCCGGAAAATACACCATACATTTGTCCTGAAAACTTGAATTAAAATTATTTTCCTCCTGTTTCTGAGAAAACATTATAGAAAAATAAATTTCTGCTTGAAATAAACTACTTTAAAGGTGCATGCATTTGGCCATTCTGAAATTATAGCTTTCCCATTTGTCCTACAGTTAGTTCCTTTTAAGGCAGGATAATGTGCATTTTAGTCACTTTGCACATCAATGTTATGCCTTATTATTCTACATTTATGAAATAACCCTTCTGTATTTTACTAAAATGTTCAGGTCTTCAAGCTAAATGGAAAAATAAATTTACATTTTTAAAAATGAGGTTCAAGATAGACTTGACCCTTAAGAATGTCATGAGTTCTTTTCTATTCCTTGCTACCTCTAAAAGTTCTTTTGATTTTAAAACAGTGATCTTTCTACCACTTTTACAACTTAAACAGTAACTTTCTTTAGCCTGCTAACCTTAGAGTATATTTAAAAAACACACACACACACACTTTAGAAAATAAAACTCTACTGCAACACAATAGATGTATTTCTATAAATTGCATTTGGAAACACACTCGCTGTTCATCATTGTAAGATTACACAAAACCTCTCAAAATAATACAATTCATTATAATAATAATATTAAGAGCAATTTATTGCTAATCATTTTACATATGAGATTTATTTTAATCCCTACTAGATATGGGATACAGTTTAGGGACTCTAAGTATGTGCTTAAGCAGCAAAGGAAACAATTAACAAAGTAGAGATACTCTCTGAACTGAGAAAATATTTGCAAACCATACATCTAATGTTGAGGAACTGATGTCCAAAAATTGGAAAAAGCTAAATTTAATAGCCAGAAAACAAATAACCTGATCTTAAAATGAGCAGAGAATCTAGATAGACATTTCTCAAGAGAAGAGATGGAAATGGATAGCAGATCTATTCGGAAATGCTCAGGACAAATTAAATTAAAATCACAATGAAATATCACTTTAAATCTGTTAGAATGGCTATTATCAAAAAGAATAAAGGTAACAAATGTTAGTAATTTTTAATTAGGACAACCACTTTGGAAAATAATATGGAGGTTCCCCCAAAAAACTAAAAATAGAATTACTGTATGATACAGCAATTCTACTTCTAGGTATATACCTAAAATAATTGAAATCAGTTTGCCAAAGTGATATTTGTACTCCCATGTTCATTTCATCATTATTCATAATAGCTAAGATATGAAAGCAACCTAAGTGTCCACCAGTGGATCAGTGGCCAATATATATGTGTGCGTGTGTGTGCGTGTGTGTGTGTGTGGGTGTGTGTGTACACATAGTGGAATACTATTCAGCTTTAAAAAATGAAGGAAATTCTTCCATTTGTGACAACATGGATGAATCCAGAGGACATTACACAAAGTTAAATAAGCCTGACACAGAAAGACAAATACTGCATGATCTCAATTATATGAGGAATCTGAAAATGTTGAATTTGTAGAAGCAGGGAGTAGAATGGTGGTTAGCAAAGGCTGGGGGCTTTATGTGGGGGTAACTCGGGAAAGGTGAGATGTTGCTCAAAAGGTACAACATTTCAAATAGAAAAAATTAGTTTTTAGTGATCTATTGTACAGCATGGTTACCATAATTAATAGTAATGTGTTGTATATTTCAAAATCTATTGCACAACATGGTAACCAGAGTTAATAATAATGAGTTGTGTTGTATGTTTTACCGTTACTAAGAGAAATTTTAAATATTCTTACTACACACACACACACACACACACACACACACAAATTAGTAGGTGAGATGATGGCTCTGTTAATCAGCTTAATTTAATCATTCCACAATGTATGCATACATCAAAGCATTACAATGTACCTCACATTTGTAAAACAATCTGTCACTTAAAAATTAATTAATCTTAAAAGAATAAGCAGAAATACATGAATCAGCATCTGTTTATTTAAACACGTGTGAAAATCACTATAAAGAATATAGCAAAATTTACCCACCAAAAAACTAATAAAGAATACATAAATAAACAAGTGTTTAAGGTACCAGAAACACCTATATAACCTATACTCAAAAGAAAATGAATACATAATTTAATATGTGATATTTTCAAAGAAGAATAAACGGATTAATCATAGGAAATTTAAAAATTTTACTTTTTTTCAATTGATTCATAGTTTAGAAATGCTTTTACTTTAAATGATGTATGTAGGAATTCAATAATTAGTTCTTGGAACTGGCATGAATAAATTCTATTTTTTCTTCAGTTTTCCTGTGAGATCATAAATATCATACTTTCTAATATACTAATGAAGACATGAAGCTTTAAGGATATTTTGTAAGAAATTCCAGGTCATACAGCATCTAAGATTTAGGATAAAGATTGGAATTCAGGTAGTTCAACCTCAAAGTCATTTAAAACAATGATAGCCACGCTTTTTAAACTAGAGATTTTCTTCCATCCCTGTTCTTATATTGAAGAAGTGGAAAATGGTCCTGTAGTGAAGAAATCACACATAATGTATCAAAAATATGGCCAGATCATCACTACTCAGGGATGGAATCAAGCCACTTCACCTTTCCTATGGCATAGCCAAATTAAAATTATTGAGTGTTTTCTGATGGCCTCTCAGTTTTTCAACACAGTGGCTAAATACTTATAATGTTAATAATAGAACACAGAAACACAATCTGCTGCACCATGCCCAGGAAACTAACCCCTTTCCTATGTTAAACAACCCAGGACTCTATCCTGCTATAAGTCAGGCTTACAGTAAACCAGACTGCTATCTTTAGGGACCAACCAGGAAGCTAAGCAATAGCTTCTGTACTAATCATCCCTACATAACCAGGTCTTAATAACTGACACCTTCTGTAATTTTTCCCCCCAATTCCACCTTAGGACAAACCAGAAAAAGCCAAATATGTACTCTTTATCAATTATGTAGGATGTCCTCCTGCTAGTTAGATTCCTCCAACTTCCCCAGGTCAACAGCCGCCAATTAAGGCACATCCAAAGCCTTCCCTTTTTTTTTCTACCATAAAACTTTCCACTTCTTTAGCTGCCATAGAGTCGCTGCCAAAACACAAGTGATGGTGGTCAATTCCGCTGCTATAGTAGGCACAGAAAGGTAATGTTTGGTTTTCTCATTTGGTTGGTGTTCATTTAGATCCACAGTGCTCAATGGTGTGGGGGTACACAAAAACAAAACAACGATCCCTGGATGAGAAATTCTTATCATCAGCTGGAAAAGAAGACATACATATCGAAGTGATTTAGAGGAAAATAAGAATCCACATTTAGGTAAAATGAGACTATACATCTTGAAAGAATTTAGGGATGTTATAATGTTTAAACAAAGTTTTAACATTACATAGACCTGGATATTAATCCCAGCTATATGCCAAATAACCTCTATAATTTGGAGGAATTTTCTCAGATTCTAAACTTCAGTTTTCTCCTTCATCAAACAAAAATATAAATACTTATGTGAAAGGTAACATTGATATATTAAAGTTGTTTTTTTATTGTTGTTATTGTTGTTTACACAATTTAAAGAGGATCTATATTGAGGTAGTATAGAAATTATTTCCTGAATAAAGTGGGGTATGAATGGAATCACTTTATAAACTAGTGAAGAGGAAAAATGGGTACTCCAGCTGGAGAACATTGCAAGCCTATAGTAATCAAAACAGCATGGTACTGATATCAAAACAGAGATATAAACCAATGGAACAGAACAGAGGCCTCAGATGTAATGCCACACATCTATAACCATTTGATCTTGGACAAACCTGACAAAAACAAGCAATGGAAAAAGGATTCCCTGTCTAACAAATGGTGTTGGGAAAACTGCCTAGCCATGTACAGATAGCTGAAACCATAATCCTTCCTCACACCTTATACAAATATTAATGCCAGATGGATTAAAGATTTAAACATAAGTCCTAATACCATAAAAACCCTCAAAGGAAACCTAGGCATAATCATTCAGGACATAGGCTTAGGCAAGGAGTTCAAGACTAAAACACCAACAGCATTGGCAACAAAAGCCAAAATAGACAAATGGAATCTAATTAAACTTAAGAGCTTTTGTACAGCAAAAGAAGCAATCATTAGAGTGAACTGGCAACCAGCAGAATGAGAAAAATTTTTTACAATCTACTCATCTGTCAAAGGGCTAAGATCCAGAATCTACAGAGAACTAAAACAGATTTACAAGAAAAAAATGAACAACCCCATCAAAAAGTGGGCAAAGGATATGGACACTTTTCAAAAGAAGACATTTATGCAGCCAACAAATATATAAAACAATGCTCATCATCACTGGTCATTAGAGAAATTTAAATCAAAACCACATTGAGATTCCATTTCACACCAGTGAGAATGGCAATCATAAAAAAAAATCTGAAGACAGATACTGGAGAGGATGTGGAGAAATAGGAATGCTATTATACTGTTAGTGGGAGTGTAAGTTACTTCAATCATTGTGGAAGACAGTGTGGTGATTCCTCAAGGATCTAGAAATAGAAATACCATTTGACCCAGCAATCCCATTACTTGGTATATACTCAAAGGATTATAAATCATTCTATTATGAAGATACATACACACATATGTTCATTGTGGCACTGTTCGCCATAGCAAAGACTTGGAACCCACCCAAATGCCCATGAATGATAGACTGGGTAAAGAAAATGTGGCACATGTACACCATGGAATACTATGCATTCATGAAAAACAATGAGTTCATGCCTTTGTAGGGACTTGGATGAATCTCAAAACCATCATTCTCAGCAAACTGACACAAGAACAAAAAAGCAAACACCACATGTTCTCACTCATAGGTGGGTGTTGAACAATGAGACCATATGGACACAGCGAGGGGAGCATTACACACTGGGGTCTGTTGGGG
This sequence comes from Callithrix jacchus, assembly GCF_049354715.1. Taxonomy (NCBI): domain Eukaryota; kingdom Metazoa; phylum Chordata; class Mammalia; order Primates; family Cebidae; genus Callithrix; species Callithrix jacchus. The sequence continues at coordinate 163,186,987 of NC_133504.1, read as the reverse complement.
GGGATAGGGGAGGGATAAAGCAGGGTTAGGGAGGTTGGGGAGGGATAACATGGGGAGAAATGCCAGATATAGGTGATGGGGGATGGAGGCAGCAAACCACATTGCCATGTGTGTACCTACTCAACAATCCTGCATGATCTGCACATGTACTCTAGAACTTAAAGAGCAACAAAATATATATTAAAGAAAAAAAGAATAAACACACACACACCCAAAATAATGAGTTCATGTTCTTTGTAGGGGCATGGATGAAGCTGGAAATCATCATTCTCAGCAAACTGATACAAGAACAGAAAACCATGTTTGTGCATGTTCTCACTCATAAGTGGGTGTTGAACAGTGAGAACACATGAACACAAAAGGAGAACATCACACACTGGGGTCTGCTGGGGAGTGGGGGAACTAGGGAAGGGAGAGCAGCAGGTGGGGAGATTGGGGTGGGATAACATTAGGGGAAACATCTAATGTAGCTGACAGGGGGATGGAGGCAGCAAACCACCATGGCATGTGTGTACATATGTAACAATTCTGCATGATCTGCACATGTACCCCAGAACTTAAAGTATGATTTTAAAAAAGGAAAAAAAAATAACCCATATAGGGGTCACCCATATAAGGGAAAGACTGCGATTTGGGATTTCTGATAAATCTTTTGTTCTTCATAGAAGACAGATGCTGACATCACCACCCTTCTCCCTTATGCTATCATTCTCTTTTGTGTGAAAGTTGCCAGAATCAAAATGGAGTCACTCATGTTTAAAAAGAGAAGAGCCCTGAAAAATAGAGCCAGAGAAGGCCGTGAAGAGATGGTTCTTACCCTTGTATGCCTAATAACAAAAAGACTCTGGAAAAATCATATTATTGCACAGAAGCCATCAGAAACTTCCATAAAAAACACTGCAAGAACAGCTGCCTCAGAACTGCCTTTCCAACCTTGGACTGGCATTACCCTTGTTATTGATCTTTGTAGACAAATATAATTACTTCATAAAAGAAAGTGTTAACAATAAACATGGTGCTATTTACTAACATGTTTTCTCCCCCAAAATAAGGAAACCAATTTGTTGGATGTATAAAAAATAAAGCATTATTAAGTTTGGATGGCTTAAATAGTCAATATACAGAACCTCTTGGACACAGACTAAGCAATTGAGATAAAAAACAATTGAAAATTATTATTCTTAAGCTTGAAAGTGACCAAATAGAGTTTTAGGAGAAAAGTATTAGTAAATACATTCAAAAGTATATATTAGATACAAGGAGACCACTTGATTAGCTGTAAAGCAACACTGAAAATAAATAAATGCAGCCTGAATGCAGCCTTTTGTTCACATAATGTGCTTCTCAACTCCAAGTTTTCAAGCCTGGGAATCTTGGGTTGAAATCAGAGAAAGATGCCTATTCAAATTCTGTGTGAGATCTTTCATGAACATTCAAGCCAATCATGGCGTGGTGTCTGTTAATGCTAGTCACCAATATTTTTTGTTTACTTCTTTTCAGTTACATAGTTGGCATATAATAGTTTACACTTTCACTCCTTTCTGAAGTTGAGAGTAGGCATAGAATTTGCTTTGGCCGATAAAATGTGTGTCACTACCAGGTGAAATTTGTCCGTCGCTCACGGACCAGCAGATTTCTAGTGGAGGAGCCCCACGGGTCACCAGCGTGACTCTTGTAGCCGGTGCAGCTGTTTTGCCAGCGCCTTGGTGCGGCAGCTCTTCATGCAGAGTAAACAGGACTGGTTCCCTTACTGACTGGTGTTTGGAGCTCCGGGAAGGCAGAGCCACTTGTTGCGGACTCAAGAAGGAAGCCAGACCAGAGATTCCCAGGCAGAAGAGCACCATCAGTCTTATCGCTGCTGTTTTGGCTGGCGCAGTGGGTTGCTTGAATCCCAGCACTGGGAATCAATAAATTGGACGTTGATTCAGAAACCTAATTCGAAAGGTGGTAATTGTAAAGACGACAGATGGATAAATTTATAATAAAGGGAAAAAAACCAGCCTAAGAAGGCCAAGCATACCCAAAATCAGAACCCCTCTCCCTCTACAGGGGATTGCAGTTCCTCATCAGCAACAGAACAAGCCCTGATGGAAAAGGACTGTGTTCATTATCTGAAGTAGGCTTTAGAAGGTGGATGATAAGAAACTTCTGGGAATTAAAAGAACTTGTTCTAACCCAATGTAAAGAAACTAAGAACTTTGAAAAAAAGGTTTGACGAAATGCTGAAAAGAATAGACAATATAGAGAGGAATATAAATGAACTAACAGAGCTGAAAAATACAACACGAGAACTTAGTGAAATATGCACAAGTTTAAATAGCAGAATGGATCAAGCAGAAGAAAGGATATCAGAGGTCGAAGACCAACTTAATGAAATAAAACGACAAGACAAGAATAGAGAAAAAAAGATGAAAAGGAATGAGCAAAGTCTCCAAGAAATATGGGACTATGTGAAAAGACCCAATCTACGTTTCATTGGTGTACCTGAATGTGATGGAGAGAATGAATCAAAGCTGGAAAATACTTTTCAGGATATTATCCAGGAAAATTTTTCCAATCTAGCAAAAGCAGGACACTATTCAACCCCAGGTAATACAGAGAACACCACAAAGATATTCCTCAAGAAGAGCAACCCCAAGGCACAAAATTGTTAGATTCACCAGGATCGAAACAAAGGAGAAAATACTAAGGGCAGCCAGAGAGAAAGGCCAGGTTACCCATAAAGGGAAGCCTATTAGACTTACAGCAGATCTTTCAGCGGAAACCCTACAAGCCAGAAGAGAGTGGGGGCCAATATTCAACATACTTAAAGAACAGAACTTACAGCCTAGAATCTCATATCCTGCCAAACTACACTTCACAGTTGAAGGAAAAATAAAATCTCTTATGAACAAGAGATTTTATTACTACCAGGCCTGCTTTACAAGAACTTCTGAAAGAAGCATTATACATAGAAAGGAACAACCAGTATGAGCTTTTCCAAAAATATACCAAAAAGTAAAGAGCATCAACATAAAGAAGAATTTACATCAACGAACGGATAAAATAGCCAGTTAACACCAAATGGCAGTAACCCTAAATTTAAATCGACTAAATCCCCTAATCAAAAGATACAGCCAAAACCTAATGGTGTATCCAAAGATACACAAAGACTCAAAACAAAGGGTTGGAGAAAATTTACCAACCAAATGGAGAGCAAAAATAAATAAATAAACAAAAAGCAGTTGCAATTCTCACATTTGATAAAATAGATTTCAAAGCAACAAAGATATAGTGGTAAAAGGATCAATGTAACAATAAGAGATCTTAATACCCAGATACATAAGACCCATAATGAGATTTAGACTCAACGAGACAGAAAATTAATAAGAATATCCAGGACTTCAACTCAGATCCGGAACAAGTAAACTCAGTAAATATTTATAGAGTTCTCCATTTTAAATACACAAAGTATTGATCAGCCATTATTAATACCCATTTTTAGAATGAAGCAATATTCCTGTTCTCTCTCCCTTTTTCTTCCTCTTTCTTCCTCTCCTTTTCTCCTTTTCTTACTTTTCAACATTCTAGTTTCTCACCTCTACTCAATACATTCCTCTGAACACCTGATTCCTTGTGATTCTCCTGTCCCACTGAAACCTCCAAATAATAATAATAATAATTTTGTATAATACATTTCATCGCCAGGTCCCATTCCCTGAGCATTTAGGTCAGTCAGTGTTTTCTGACCTAGGTGTTTTAATCAACCTAGATTGTTAAAAATACTTCCACCACCTAACATGACCTGTTAACATTATATTTACAGAAGAGATGGAAACATGAAACATGATTCTTCCTTAAGAATTAGAACAGAAAAAAAAATTAAACAGCACTTTGAAAAGAAAAAAGAATTAGAAGAGAAATGTTTTTGAAAAACCAACTCTAACAAACAGATACATGATCCCATATACGAAACTTTGCTTTTCTAAAATATTGCCAGGATTACACTGAAACAGAACCTGGCAAGAGATTAAAAGACAGTGGAAAAAAAAGAGAGATACAAGATGAAGAAGAACTCATTATCTACCATAAATGGTCATGTTGAAAGAACAAGAAATGAACCCAAGTAGTTTTAATCTACTAATATTTTAAGATAGTTTGTCACTGTAACAGAACCTTGAATACCCTGACTATAATAAATAGTCTCTTCATTCTCTTATTTACAGAGATGTGACAGACTAAAGAGGAAGTAGCATTGTGAAACATAGAAGCAGAGACAGGAGCAATGTTGTCAAAATCCAGGAATGCTGTCAGCCCTCGGAAACTAGCAAAGGCAAGGAACAGAATCTCTTCCAGAGCTTCTATAGACAGCATGGCCCTGGCCTATACTTTGAGTTTGGACTTTTGGCCTCCAGAACTGTAAAATAACATTTCTGCTGTTTCAAGCCACTGTGTGTGGGAATTCACACAGTAGTTCTGGGAAACTAATAAATCTGAGTTATAGAGAGGCACCCTAAATGGATTGTCATGTGGTGTAGCCTTTTAAAATGGATAATCCAATCCTTATGGGATCTCTTTCCACATACTCCATCTCAGTTTCTATCCCAAGTAGTTTATCCCAACAGAGTCCTCTTGTTACCTGGCCCTTTCTCTCTAGAAATTATTCTTCTTTGGCGAATGTCAAGATTGCTAAACCCTGTTACATACAGCATTCTCTTGAGTCTTGCCTCACTCATTTGAGAGGATCTGTCATATTCCACTTTGCTCTTTCATCTTGCCTTGCTATAAAAAATTCCTAACTTTAGATTTCTTTCAGGGTTGGAGGCGCCCCAAACTCTGAAAGGCTCTTTAACCAAGTATTATTATGGTGCACCAGGGTAGGTCTAAAAAGTATATATCTTATCAGGGAACATACTATTTTCATTTTTAGCAAGTACCACCAATCTCTCCAGGTAGTTTTGTTGAGTTCCCTCTCACTTAGAGGGAAGACGAAAACAATGCTACCATGCTTACCATAAAGCTAACATTTCTCTGCCACCAAACCCTAGACATCTGCTTATAAAGCCTATGTGTGGTAGGGATGGGAGGTAGGGAAGAGGAGAGTTAGAGGTCATGGTTTGGCCTATTACTAGTAAATCATGCCAAAATCTGTCTACCAGCTCTTTAAAAAAAGTATTTCTTAGTTTCCTCAACTGTGAAGACTCTGCTGAATTCCCAGGAAAACTGGAAATGTTCTTTTTGTATGTTGATAGGCGAGATGATAGAAAAGCAGAAATGCTAATACATGTGTCTACTTTGAAGCACTTTGCATGAAGTACAATTCACATGATTTCATGCATAAATAAATCCTTCTTTCCCTTCTGACGGTCAGGCAATGCACGATTTGCATGGTCTCTTATGTAGACCATCTTCTCTTAAGTCCCATAATATGCAGCATTGTTCCACACAAACAGTTGCCACTTAACAAATAAACATCTTTTTTTCCCTAAGTGACTTAAGTTCCCCACCAGCAGTTGAGAATTTGGAACTGGAGCTGTAATAGGTGATTAGTAATTAATATGACTTTCTATTATGATGTCACAAGTATTAGCTCTTTATTCAGTGTACATTGAATTTTCTGATAGTGCCTTTTACATCACTCATGAGTACTTACTAAGGCTAATAGAAGTATTTATTTTTATTTTAAGGCAAAGTAAAGAATTTGCTTCATTTTGAATTATTATCCTTAGTACCAAGGATATATAGTTTTATTTTTATTATTTTTGATGTTTAATGATGTCTTTCATTTGATTGAATTCATGCATTCATCAATTCATGCATTCATCAATACATGCATACATATTATTAACTGTAGGGAGAGACTTCAGAGAATAAGATGTAAGGCAGTTATAAGGAAGTAGAGGATATGGCATAAGGATGAAAGAAGCCTATTAAAACAGGGGTGTCTGGAGTGGTATAAAGAAGATATTCTGAGAGTGTTGAGAAAAGAAAAATTAATTTTCACAAGGGGAATTGAGAATAGATTTTAACTAAAATGAAATGTTCAATTTCTTAAGAGGCACCTTACAAAGACCCCAAAAAAAGAATAAAGACTTTGCTGTACTTCTAGATGTTAGAGCTCAGTTATAAACCAAAACGTACATGGCTTCATCAAGGAAAGATAAGCGCGTATATTGTCCCTTTACAAAATTCTGATTGCAAGCAAGCTGATCATCTCCATATGCCTGCAATTATCCATAATAATTTCACATTTCACTTGATTAGTTCTTCCGTTTCTCTCCACACAAACACATAATGATATGGACTTCCCTTACCTTGCACATTGTTCTAATTATTGTTTCATTTTATTTAGTAATGTAATGAAATGAGCATTCAATCAAGGGATTATCTCTAATACTTTGAAGAGTATATTATTAATTATACAGTAGCAAGACTGCCGTTTCAGGGCCAGGCAGAAGGTTGCCTAATTACCTGGTGATTTCAGGACAATTTATACTGTCAATCTGAGTAAGATAAATTAATAAATATTAAGGCTGGAGATCCACTTTTTTCTCTTTTTCAATTTTATCTTCCTCACTGATATACTTGCCTTCCAGATGTGAATTAATTTACTTGGTGATTCTATACATTTTATCCCCTATTCATGGTTTTTTTTCTATGTGTGTGAAATTTTCATTCCAACCTCCGTGACCCCCAGTCAATCCCAAAAAAGGCAGCGATATTTTCAGAGTGTCATTCCCGAAAGACCAATCTGGAATATCGGTTAATTGTTTCAACCATTTCAAAAACACTGAATTTTGGAGTGGAATTTCGGGATTTTTCAAAAGCACTCTGAACTCCCCATTTCTTACTTAAATATTCTACTTGTTAAAACTAATATTCAGAAGGAAAAGGGCATTCATAAATTCTGGAAAAATAGATGTCTGAATGTAAAACTTACTGGAAATTTTGCTGATCTTGGACCTCACAAACCAGCTTCAAACATTAGAACCATGTTTCTAATTTGAAGCCCTATAAATTATCTTGCCATAAACAATCAAAGCAAGAAGTCCTACACATCATGCAATCATTTTTCTACTTTATGGAATAAAGTGTCTGCCAAGAGCAGCTGATGTAGCTGTATAACAGATATCTAGCTCAGACTAGAGGGTTAAATTAGCTGACAATCCAAAGAAGAGTTAAACATCAAAGTTTATTCCTCTGTATCTAATTAAATTGAAAATCAAGAAATGTTTTATCAGTTTATTTCTTGAAAGAACTGTATCACAATTAACTGGATGACCAAAGAAATGCAAAGTTCCAAAAGTCAGATCCATTTGTAGCTTTAAAAAAAAAAAAAAAACAGTTGGGGCTGGGCACAGTAGCACATGGCTGTAATCCCAGCACATTGAGAGGCTGATGCTGGTGGATCACTTTAGGTCAGGAGTTCAAGACCAGCCTGGTCAAGATGGTAAAACCCTGTCTCTACTAAACATACAAAAATTAGCCAAGCTTGGTGGCAAATGCCTGGAATCTCAGCTATTCGCGAGGCTGAGACCAGATAATCGCTTGAACCCAGGAGCAGGAGATTGCAGTGAGCCACAATCATGCCATTGCACTCCAGCCTGGGCAACAGAGCAAAACTCTGTGTCAAAAAATAAATTAATTAAATTAAAAAGAAGAAAAAGAAAAACAAGCTTAAAAATGATTCTCAACTGTGAAGATACAGAATGATCACCTAGAGAGACTAGGACTCCACACCAGATGGATAAAATCAGGCTCTCCAGAGATAGGGCTCAGATATGAGAATTTTGATAAATTTAAAATGCTCTGTTAGATAGTTTCAATGTGTAGCCAGTTTGAGAACCACTGGGCTAAAGAATAATAAAAAGGGTGCTTTATAAAAAGCATGTGAGGCTTAAGACCTAGCTTTCTGTTTCAGTAGGGTAAGACTTTGTGCCTTTTTGCCTTACGTGTATCTTTTTATTTATTCATTCACTTGCCACAGATATATGTGAGTACCTAAAGCATCAACCTCACTCTCCTAATGATAATGAAGTTATTCTTTTTCCACTCTCATTTCACTCTTTCCTGTCTTGTTCAATACATAAAATTCTGGTTCCAAGTTTTCCGAGTTCTTCGGTGACAGACAGATCACAAGAAAAAGGCAATCCTGTTGATGGTGATGAGAACTACAGAAAGGCAGCCACAGAGAGAAGACAAGTGAAGAAAGGGAAAGAGTGACAGGGAGGGGTAATAAACCATTAACTTTGATAACATAGTTGAAACTATAATAATATTAGAATAATGACAAACCTTGTCAGTGAAGTTTCTTTAATTCATAGAATAAAAATCATTCAGCTAAGAAACCATTTCAGATTACACAGTAGCAACACAGGCAAAAATAAAATAATTCTTATGGCTGACTGGACCATTTGAAAAGTTAATATATTGTATAGCATAAAAGTTTTTATTTTTTAAGTTTTCTTTCTACATGTAATTATTATGCTAGATTATGGGTTCTGTGGCCCAATAATAATAACAGAACAGAGTAAAAAACGGCATATCTACTGTATTATAAAGCTAATTAAGAATAAAATGATGAATATCTTTTTAAATTAGCACCAGTTTTCTCCATAAGCCAAAGATTATTTAACTTTCTTAAAATATGTGTAACTTGGCCGGGCGCGGTGGGTCAAGCCTGTAATCCCAGCACTTTGGGAGGCCGAGGCAGGTGGATCACAAGGTCAAGAGATCAAGACCATCCTGGTCAACATGGCAAAACCCCGTCTCTACTAAAAACACAAAAAATTAGCTGGGCATGGTGGCGCATGCCTATAATCGCAGCTACTCAGGAGTCTGAGGCAGGAGAATTGCCTGAAACAAGGAGGCGGAGGTTGCGGTGAGTCAAGATCGCACCATTGCACTCCAGCCTAGGTAACAAGACTGAAACTCCGTCTCGGAAAAAAAAAAAAAAAAAAAAAATGGGTAACTTTTATAGGTACTGTCTTTGCATGGAAATATATTTATATCTTTCACAAAGGTCAATGTTAACTACTCCTATTCAAATTTAACTTTTGCAAAAGCATAATTTAAATTCAGCCAAACTTGTATAGAGAATATAAGTTGACTACCTTACTGTCCTCTCTCTTCCTTCTTAGAAACATAAAATAAATTGTATTCAAGATGGCAACTTGTCCCGCTAAAAGACTGAATCCACAGCTTCCCTCCTAAGTAGTCATGCCCATAGAGATTCATGGGAAAGTTGTTGAAGAATATCTTGGGGAAGGCTCCTGAAGATAGCAATCCATGATAGTGGCTGTTGTGACACCTTGTCTCATTTCCATTCTCCACACTTACAGAAAGGCTTGACCTCATCAGCCATCTTGGCTATGGCTATGTTCAAGATGAAGCCACTCTAGAATAAAGATCAGGCAAATAATGACACATTGTTTAAACCACTTTTATTTATATTTTCTCATTTACAATTCGTATATAATGCAAAATTTTTAAAGAAATGCAAGTATGCTGAAGGCAAGGCTTATTCCTAAAGTTTAGAAAATACTGAATCTCTGTCTTTAAGCAACTTAGAAACAATGTATTAGGCAATTTGGAAGGAAAATAATATATAAGCATAACAGCATAATGGGTTAAAAACAGCACACTCATTGTAAGAATGCTTTTTTTTTTTTTAGATGGAGTCTTACTATGTCACACAGGCTGGAATGCAGTGGTGCAATCTCGGCTTGGCTCACTGCAACCTCTGCCTCCTGGGTTCAAGTGATTCTCCTGCCTCAGCCTTCCAAGTAGCTGGGACTACAGATGCATGCCACCACACCCAACTATTTTTTTTATTTTTAGTAGAGATGGAGTTTCACCATGATGGCCAGGCTTGTCTCAAACTCCTAATCTCAGGTGATCTGCCTGCCTCAGCTTCCCAAAGTTCTGGGATTACAGACATGAGCCACAGCCAAGAATGCTTTCTAGCTGACACTCAAAGGGCAATGTATGCTTTTGCACCTTTCCATGGGCCCATTTCCTTAAACTTTTATTATTTTATTTTTACTATAAATTTTTGTTAGGAAATTTTTATTTCCTAAATTTTATTATTTCAAATATATAGAATTATAAAGAAATTACATACATTCATCATATAGATTTAATAATTAATAGTACATTGGAGTAAATGCTTCACTTTTTGTTCTTCTGTAGCACATAAAGTCAGTTAAAATTTTTGACTTTTCCCTCATAGTGCTTCAATATACATCTATAAGAATGTACCTTCTCATATAACGACAATAATATCACTACATCTAGCAATTTAAATAATGATCTCATATCACTGTTTATCACTGTATGTAAATAGACTTCCTTGATTGCTACCAACATTTCTTATTTATAATAAGAAGCACGCTTAATGTTGATGGAGAATAAGCTGAGTCTCATGAGAGGAAAAAGTTGGGACATAAAAGAACACGAAGAAAAATCTAAGCAAAGGGAGAAAGGGAACAGAGTAAACCAGAGTGTTTAGGGAATAGAAAGGAAAGATACATAAAAGAATGTTTTTATGACATTGTTTGTTTGTCTGCCTTATAAATGAGATGATTGTTTCTTTGATAAATAACAGAACTAACTATTCAGCATTTCCTCATTTCATCACAGACTACGATAATATTTCAGAGCATCAATAAATGCCGACTTAATTGAGGTGGTTTGCAAAGTAAAATTGGACTTAAGTAAATTTTTTAAAAATTGAATTGGACTTTAAAAATCATGAGTTAAATGAGTATAAATATTATAAAAGAATTAATTTACAAACGTTTGTAGGAAAAATGCCATTCTAATGTCATAAACAATAAAGCTCATTTTATCACCTTTCCTAAATATATTTAAAGAAACAATTCTTTTTTGTTTAACTGTATTCATAATTGAGAAACCAGGGTATCCAAACTACCAAAAATTAACTTTTATTTTTCTCACTACATAATATGTCATGACTTCATGTAATAATTTTTTTATCAGAAATTGTGTAACCTTAGCAATTAGGAAACACTTAATTTCATTAAAATAACTAGTGACTGTGCTTAACTAGACTTTGTGGATCTCCACCAATTTCTCTAACCTGAGTCATGAGGAGCAAAATACTATGTCACTGAGGAGCATTTTTCTGAGGCATAATTAGTTTGCATTTAAGAATACATGGTATATCTAAATTTAGAAAGATAAAAATTAAAATATATATTTAATCTTATGATCAGTTTTGCTCTCATAACTATATGGACAGAAGAAATATAGTTTCCTACTTTCCCCGCTCAGTCTCCCATCTCCAAGAAAGGCTACAGGAAGTTTCTTCTTGGTAGTTGATGTATCCTACAGAGTCCAACTTCAGAGATTGTGCTGATGCTAACTATCCTTAATCTTTTAATACATGGCACACATACACTATTGATTTTTAAGTATTAAGACTAAAATAATTTGCAAGATACATTTTCCCTATGGCATATACCACAGTAGCAAAAATAAATAAAAAATGAAAAAGTGAAAAGATAATTAGGTTAAAACTCAAACATATGCTTGGCACGTAGAGATATACAATGGCAGCAATTGATTCCTAGAAATCAAGGCTAAAGCATTCTACACTGTTGATCTAATCTCCTCCTTTTTTGGCTATTTCTGATTATAGTTACACAAGTCTTATTAGCCATAAAATAGCCATGTGAAAGCTCATACTGTCAGGCATTCTCTATGCAATTAAGTTATTCTTTTTCATTGCATCTATACTGCTGAGTGTGTTCTAGAAGATCATGTTAAGTAAACTGTACTGATAGAATTTATTCATTGATTAACCCAGGCATTAAGTCATGAAAAAATATTTTAGCTTGTAACATATGCCAGACACCATGTATTACACTGTGGACACAAAAAAAATAGCCCATACACTTTGCCCCGTATAGTGCTAAGTATGAGTGGTAATCATTCACATATATCATTGATAATGATGGTGAAAATGTCAAATATAGTATCTCCAGGAACACAAATTCTGTCACTCAAGTGTGAGTATTGAAAGGCATGGGTCTGGGATCAGCAAGACACAGCAAAGCACAGGAAAAGTATATACAGCATAATTAAAATGAAATTTATGAACCAATTTTTCAGAAAAAATAATGGAATATATGTATATAAATAAGAACCTTTTTTTACAGTTTGGATAGTTCCAAACCCTTGAATGTTTTACATATATATTTTTGGTTTGTATGGACAGGATGAATAGGAGAACTCTAATCCTCAACATTGGAAGAGAAATTGGGAAATAATTATGCATAGCAAACTCTACAAAGCCCTCATCCTGAAAGATGAAACCAGTATGTAAATCAGAATTAAGTGGAAAATCAGGGCAAATGTCATCATTGTGTAAGTATTTATTTAATGCCCATTGTGTTCCAAATGTTGAGTACATGCTGAAGATCTAATTAGAAGACAAAAATCCACATGATTGAAAAACTCAGTTTGGTATGGTCTGTTTGGAAGGATCAAGGTAAGTTCAAATCAATAAGAGGGAAGAGACAGGAACCAAAATAACGTATGTACGTGCAGCAAGTCAGAACAATGGGACAAGGTCCGATGTCCAAGAAGATCTTCAGAACACTCAAGATTCCGGGACTGCCCGGAATAACGGCAGTCCTACCCAGGTAGGTGGTCCTTGCACAAAATCACTGACAGACGGTTGCCTTCTCTCTGCTTGAACACTTCCAGGGCAGAGACTTAGCCAGTATATTCTATATGCTTATAATACGTAAAAATGCTATTGCTTTTTTGTATTTTACCTTATGAAAAGCTTTCATTGAATTCTTCTGTTGTTTCCAGTTTTTCTATTGACTTTCTTATATTTTCCAGGTACAATACTGCATCACTGACATATAATAAGAAGTTAGATTGTTTTCTTCCAATGCTTATACCAATTATGTCTTTCTCTTAATTAACTACATTGTTAATTAAGAACTGTCAGAAAGTACTTTAAAATAGTGGAAATTTGGGCATTGTTGACTGTAATGGTAATGACCTTGTAATCCACGTTTAAGCATAACTGTGGCTTTGGCTGTATATGTATACATTAATACATATTTCTGAAACAGTTTTTGCCAGAAATGAATATTTATTTTTATCAACTGCCTTTTAAGTAGCTATAAAAACTTTTAATGTTATTTTACTTTTGATCAATTTTGTTTATTTTTTTAAAAAATAGATTTCTAATTTTACAAACCCTATATTTTGTTAATGGATACAATCTTACATGATTATTTTTTCTCTTAATGTGTTGCATATTTCCATTTGTTAATATTTTTAATAATTTTTACATTAAGCTTCAAAAATAAGGCTAGTGCATGGTAGTTTTTATTTACAAGTTACTTTGGAAGTTCATACAATCTAATACTTTCTTTGTAAAAATAATCTGTAATCCAACCCCCTTTCTCAACTCTGAAACAGTTAAAGTAGCAAGGGAGTGTGGAATTTGTAAAAGATTTGAAAGAATCGACATGTGGTCAGAGAACTTGGCGCATTTTATGCTCTTATTTTCTTCCAGAATATTTGGTCATTGCTTTTCCAGCATTTCTGGAGTCCATAGAAAATTTACATTTCATATCAAATATTTTATATTGTCCAATATTTTATAAAGTTTATCTATGTATTATCTCACTATCTTTTTTGTATGTAATTTGATGTCATTTTCCCCCTTCATTTTTTCTTGATAGATTTATTTTATTTTATTTTTTTTCGTTTTCAAAGAACCAATACTAGGCTTATTGATTTTTTTTTTAATTTATTACCATTCGTTTTTATCCACACTATACTTTTTCTTTTTTCTTTTTTCTTTTTTTTTTTTTTCTTTCTTTTTATTGAGGTCGAGTTTTGCTCTTGTTACCCAGGCTGGAGTGCAATGGCGCGATCTCGGCTCACCGCAACCTCTGCCTCCTGGGTTCAGGCAATTCTCCTGCCTCAGCCTCCTGAGTAGCTGGGATTACAGGCATGCACCACCATGCCCAGCTAATTTTTTGTATCTTTAGTAGAGACGGGATTTCGCCATGTTGACCAGGATGGTCTCGATCTCTTGACCTCGTGATCCACCCACTTCGGCCTCCCAAAGTGCTGGGATTACAGGCCTAAGCCACCGCGCCCGGCCCCCACTATACTTTTCCTTTAGGTTCCTTTTGGTTTGTTTGGTTGGTCGTTTTGATTTTTTCTTTTTTATTTAGTTCCAGGGTACATGTGCAAGATGTGCAGGCTCTTTACATAGGTATACATGTGCCATGGTGGTTTGCTGCACCTATAAACCCGGCATCTAGGTATTAAGCCCAACATGCATTAGCTCCTTTCCCTAATGCTCTCTCACCCACCCCACCCACTGTAGGAGCCAGCAAGTGTTGCTACTCTCCCTGTGTCCATGTGTTCTCATTGATCAGCTGCCACTTATACATGAGAACATGTGGTTCTTAGTTTTCTGTTCCTGCATTAGTTTGCTGATGACAATGGCTTCCAGCTTCAACCATATCCTTGCAAAGAACATGATCTTGTTCCTTATTTTATGGCTGCATAGTATTTCATGGTGCATATGTGCCACATTTTCTTTATCCAGACTATCATTGATGGGTATTTCAGTTGATTCCATATCATTGCCGTTGTGAACAGCACTGTGATGAAATACACATGCATGTATTATTTTAATGAAATGATTTATAATCCTTTGGGTATACATCCAATAATGGGTTGCTGGGTCAAATGGTATTTCTGGTTCTAAATCTTTGAGGAACTGCCACACTGTATTCCACAATGGTTGAACTAATTTACATTTCTACCAACAGTGTAAAAGCATTTCTATTTCTCCATAACTTCACCAGCATCTATTGTTCCCTGACTTTTTAATAATCACTATTCTGATTGGCATGAGATGGTATCTCATTGTGGTTTTGATTTTCATTCCTCTAATGATCAATGATGTTGAGCTATTTTTTGACCACATGTGTGTCTTTTTTTGAAAACTTTCTGCTCATATCCTTTGCCCACTTTTTTAATGAAGTTGTTCTTTTCTTGTAAATTTGCTTTGGTTGCTTGCAGATTCTGGATATTGCACCTTGCCAGATGGATACCTTGCAAAAATTTTCTCCCAGTCTGTAGGCTGTCTGTTCATTTTGATGATAGTTTAATTGCTGTGCATAAGTTCTTTAGTTTAATTAGATCCCATTTGTCAATGTTTGCTTTTGTTGACAGTGCTTTTGGTGATTTCATCATAAAATCTTTGCCCATGCCTAGGTCCTGAATAATATTGCCTAGATTTACTTATGTGGCTTTTATAGTTTTGGGTTTAAATTTATGTCTTTAGTACACCTTGAATTAATTTTTGTTTAACATGTAAGGAAAGGATCCAGTTTCAATTTTCTGCATTTGGTTAGCCAGTTTCCCCAGCACCATTTATTGAATAGGAAATGTTTCCCCATCGCTTGTCTCTGTCAGGTTTGTTGAAGATCAGATGGTTTTAGATGTGTGATTCTATTTCTGAGTTCTCTATTCTATTCTATTCTATTCTATTTGTCTGTGTGCCTGTTTTTGTATCTGTATCATGCTGTTTTGGTTACTGTGGCCTTGGAGTATAGTTTGAAGTCTGGTAGCATGATGCCTCCAGCTTTTTCCTTTTGCTTAGGACTATCTTGGCTATGGAAGCTCTTTTTTAGTTCCATATAAATTTTAAAATAGTTTGTCTTAATTCTGTGAAGGATGTCAATGGTAGTTTAATGGGAATAGCATTGAATCTATACATTGCTTTTGGCAATATGGTCATGTGGGCAGTATGGCCATTTTGATTTTCCCTATCCATGAGCATGGAATGTGTTCCATCTGCATGTGTCGTCTCTGATTTTTTTAAGAAGTGGTTTATAGTGCTCCTTGAAGAATTCTTTCACTCCCCTTGTTAGCTGTATTCCTAGGTGTTTTATTCTCTTTGTGGTAATTGTGAATGAGAGTTCATTCATGATTTGGGTTTCTGCTTGTCTGCTATTGGTGTATAGGAATGCTTGTCATTTCTGCATATTGATTTTGTGTCCTGAGACTTTGATAACGTTGCTTATCAGCTTAAGAAATTTTTGGTCTGAGATGATAGGGTTTTCTAGATATAGGATCATGTTATCTGCAAATAAAGACGATTTGACTTCCCCTCTTCTTATTTGAATAACCTTTATTTCTTTCTCTTGCCTAATTGTCCTAGTCAGAAGTTCTAACACTAGGTTGAATAAGAGTGATGAGAGAGGGCATCCTTGTCTTGTGCCAGTTTTCAAGGGGAATGCCTTCAGCTTTTGCCCAGTCAGTATGATATTGACTGTGGGTTTGTCATAAATGGCTCTTACATTGAGATATGCTCCTTCAATACATAGTTTATTGAGAGTTTTTAAACATGAAGGAATGATGAATACTTTTGAAGGTGTTTTCTACATCTATTGAGATTATCATATGGTTTTTGTTTTTAGTTCTATTTATGTGACAGATTATGTTTATTAATTTGCATATGTTGAGCCAGCCTTGCATCCCGGGGATGAAGCTGACTTGATCATGATGGATAAGCTTTTCGATGTGCTGCTAAATTCGGTTTTCCAGTAGTTTATTGAGGATTTTTGCATTGTTGTTCATCAGGGATATTGGCCTGAAATTTTCTTTTTTTGTTATATCTCTGCCAGGTTTTGGTATTAGAATGATGGTGGCCTCATAAAATGAATTAGGGAGAAGCTTCTCCTTTACAGTTGTTTGGAATAGTTTCAGAAGAAATGGTACCAGCTTCTCTTTGTACCTCTGGTAGAATTCAGCTATGAATCCATCTGGACCTGGAATTTTTTTTGGTTGATAGGCTATTAATTATTGCTTCAATTTCAGACTTGTTATTGGTCCATTCAGGGATTCAAGTTCTTTCTGGTTCAGTCTTGGGAGGGTGTATGTGTCCAGGAATTTATCTATGTCTTCTAGATTTGCAAGTTTGTTTGCATAAAGGTGTTAATAATACTCTCTGATATTCTCTGATGGTATTTTCTGTCTCAATGATCTGTCTAATACAGACAGTGGAATACTAAAGCCTCCCACTATTATTGTATGAGTGTCTAAGTCTCTTTGTAGATCTCTAAGAACTTGTTTTATAAATTTGCATGCTGCTGTATTGGGTGCATATATATTTAGGATAGTTAGCTCTTCTTATTGAACTGAACCATTTAACCATTTAACATTATGCAATGTCCTTCTCCATCTTTTTTGACCGTTGTTCATTTAAAGTCTATTTTGTCAGAAACTAAGATTGCAACACTTGCTTTTTTTCTGTTTTCCGTTTCCTTGGTTAATTTTCCTCCATCCCTTTTGAGTCTATGTGTGTCTTTGAATGTGACATATGTCTCCTGAATACAGCACACCAATGTTTCTTGTCTTTGTATCCAGCGTGCCATTCTGTGTCTTCTAATAGGGGCATTTAGCCCATTTACATTGAGGGTTAATATTGTGAGTGAATGTGATTCTGTCATCATGACGCTGGCTGGGAAATTCTGCAGACTTGTTAATGTATTTGCTTCATAATGTTATTGCTCTGGGTACTTCAATGTGTTTCTATAGTGGCTGGTAACAGTTTTTCCTATCCATGTTTTGTGCTTTCTTCAGGTGTTCTTACAAGACAGGCCTGGTGGTGACAAAATTCCTCAGCATTTGCTTGTCTGAAAAAGATCTTATTTATTCTTTGATTATGAACCTAAGTTTGGCCAGATATGAAATTCCAAGTTGGAACTTCTTTTCTTTAAAAATGTTGACTATTGGTCCCCAATCTATTCTAGATTGCAAGGTTTCCACTGAGAGGCTTGCTATTAGTCTGATGTGCTTCCTTTGGTAGGTGATCTGGCCTTTCTCTCTTGCTGCCCTTAACATTTTTTCCCTCATTTCAACCTCAGAGAACAAGATGATTATGTATCTTGGGGTAGATCTTTTCATGAAATATCTTATTGGGATTCTCTGGATTTCCTGAATTTGAATATTGGCCTGTCTTGCTAGGTTGAAGAAGTAATTTTGGATGACATCCAACTTGGTTCTATTATCTCTTTCAGGTTCTCCAATCAGTCATAGGTTCGATCTTTTTACATAGTTTCATAATTCTCAGAGGTTTTGTTTCTTTTCATTCTTTTTTCTCTAATCTTGTCAGTCTGCTTTATTTCAGCCAGATTGTCCTCAAGCTCTGATATTCTCTCTTCTGCTTGGTCAATTCAGCTATTGATGTTTGTGTTTGCATAACAAAGTTCTTATGCTCTGTTTTTCAGCTCCTTTAGGTCATTTATGTTCCTCTCTACTGGATATTCTAGTTAACAGTGTTTGTAATCTTTTATCCTGGTTCCTAGTTTCTCTGCATTGAGTAAGAACATAATCCTTTAACTCAACTAAATTCATTTTTACCTACTTTCTAAAACCTACTTCTATCAGTTCATGCATGTCAGCTTCAGCCCTATACTGTGACCTTGCTGGAGACTTGTTGCAATCATTTGGAGAAGACCCATTCTGGCTTTTGAGATTTTCAGCATTTTTGCTTTGGTTTTTCCTCATCTTTGGGGATTTATCTACCTTTGAGGCTGATGACTTTGCATGGGGTTTGTGTGGAGTCTTTTTTGTTGATGCTGCTGTTGATGTTGTTGTTGCTTTCTGTTTATTTTTCTTCCACCAGTCAGGCCCCTCTTCTGCAGGTCTGCTGCAGTTGGCTGGGGGCCAACTTCAGCCCCTGTTTTCTTGGGTATCAGCAGTAGAGGTTGCAGAACAGCAAAGATTGCTGTCTGATCCTTCCTCTGGAAGCTTCATCCCAGAGGGGCACCAACCTGATTCCAGATGGAGCTCTCCTGTATGAGACGTCGGCTGACCCATGATGGGAGGTCTCACCCAGACACATGGCACGGGGTCCAGGACCTTCTTGAGGAGGCATCTGTCCCTTAGGAGAGCTGGTGTGCTGTTCTGGGGAAAATACTCCTTGTTGGGATCAGCTGAAATTTTCAGAGCTGACAGGAAGGAAAAATTAAGTCTGCTGAACCTGGGACCACAGTGCTCTGTCCCAGTGGGGTGAGAGTTCTGTCTGTAAGCCCCTGACTGGAACTGGCGGGCTTCCTGCCGGGATGCCCTGCCCAGTGAGGTGGGATCTAGAAAAGCAGCCTGGCCACAACCTCACAATGGGGAATTCTACCCAGCCCAAATCATCCAGTCTTCTTAGCACTGTCAGAGGAAAACAACCTACTAAAGCCATGGAAATGGTAGTTGCCCACCAAACTCGGTTGCCCCAGGCAGACTCCAGATTGCTGTTCTGGCAACGGGGATTTCAAGCCAATGATTCTTAGTTTGCTGGGCTCCGTGGTAGTGGAACCCCCTGAGCGAGACCACTTGGCTCCCTGGCTTCAGCCCCCTTTCCACAGGAGTAGATGGATCTCCTGTTTCACTGGAGTTTCAGGCACTGCTGGAGTATGTGGAAACTCCTGCATCTCAGTGCCTGCCTGAAGAACCACCCAGTTTTGTACTTAAGACCCAGAGCCCTGGTGGCATAGGCCACAGACTGCAAAAATCCGTGGGAAAAGCATAGTACCCCTGGTAGGTTGCACAGTCCCTCACTGCTTCCCTTGGCTGGAAAAGAGAAGTCGCCCTGTTCCAAACACTGCCTGGGTGAAGCAATGCCTCACCCTGCTTCTGTTCACTCTCTGTGGGTCGCAACCACTGCCCAGCCAGTCTCAAGGAGATGAACTGGGTACATCATTTGGAAATGCAGAAATCACCCACCTTCTACATTGGTCTCGCTGGGAGCTGCTTCTATTTGGCCATCTTGGCCCCTTGGTTGATTATTTTTTAACTGTTTTGGATAAGTAGATAATTCAATTAGCTAAATTATTTTTCATTCAGTAATGTAAATTTTTAAGCTATAAATATCCCTATGAGTGTTGCTTTAGTTAACTTCCAAAGGTTTAGCTTTGTATGGTCTACTCATTATTGCTTATCAGATATATGGCAATTTAGGATTGATTGCATTCTTTGACATCAAAGCATCATTAGGGGCAGTTTGTGTTTTTAGTACTCAGATTTCCGAGTCTCTAGTTTATCATATTTCAAGTAATTTTTAGTTTCAGCCTTTGAAGTTTCTATTCTGCTGAAGTTTTTAAAATTCCTATTCACTCTAACAAAGAAAATGCACATTTTTCAGGATATGATTTAATATATGTCTATTGGATTTATTCATTAATTATGTTACCTATATCCTCTATAGTCTTCTATGTCCCCTTCAACTTTTGTTTCTGTCAGTTTCTCCTTAAAAAGTTTCTATTAATCATCGATGCAACATTACATGATGTATGAATTATCATGAAAATAAAAGCCTTAGCACTTAGCACACTTTCTTTTAGCCCCTGCATCTTCTTTTATTTTTATTTTCTTAGCTAGTGCTAGCCAGCCTCAGTTTCTTCAATTATTCTTTATACAAATATTTCCAGTCCCATTATCCTGAATATTTTCTTCTAATATCCTCTTATCTGGCAATGTCTTCCTGAAATGCGATGTTAAAAATGAAGCATCGCAATCATAGTGGCTCACTTCTGTAACCCCAGCACTTTGGGAGGCCAAAGCAAGAGGATAGCCTGAGCCGCGGAGTTTGAGACCAACCTGGGCAATATGGTGAAACCCTGTCTCTACAAAAATTACAAAAATTAGCTAGTAGTCCTAGCAACTTGGAAGACTGAGGTGGGAGCATCTCTTGAACTCAAGAGGTAGAGGCTGCAGTGAGCCATGAGTAGGCCACTTTACTCCAGACTGGGGGACAGATCAAGGCCTTGGATTAAAAATATATATATAATCCTATCTGTTATTTGACCAACATGGATTACCATGGAATGGAAATACTGCCTCTCTCAGTTTAGTCACCATGCTTATACTAATTCTGGATAAGACGGTTCTTAAGCAGCCAAATTCCCAGGTCACATTGAACACAAATTCATTAACTGTCAATACATTATATTGCTGATCCTATTGATATTAATGTCTACCTTTCTTTACATGTACTAGGTACTCTAAAAATAGTTGTTGAATCCAAGAACTTAGAAGCAAATATACAATGTACAGATTATAAAATTTATATAATTAAGGTCTTCTATAAAGAGCAATATTTATTAATTTTGTGTTGTAGATAAAAGTTTCATTCTAATCTACTTCAATTAAGTCAATAAATGTCATTCTTGATAGTTATGGGCTCCTAATTGCAGTCACTTACTATAATTATGCAACACTTGCTTTGAGAAAAGACAAGCAATTTTGAACTGTGTGGCAAATGACACCTAATGTGATGTTAGCAATTTATAACTGGGTAACTCTTTAACAGTCCAAGAGCTATAATAAATACTTCAAGTGATGCTTTACCAGTACGGAAATAATTGTCTAATTAGTAATGCACCACTACAGAATGACAAGAGCTTTATTAAAAAGAAGTATATACCCAACACTTTGGAGGATAAATTCTGGAGTTTACAGGAAAGGAAGTCACATTCTTAATGCATATCTTTTACTGAAAACTACATCAAAATGATTTTGAAAAATATTTTTTAAAGTTTTTAATAGGAAGTACTAAAAAAATTATTTCTAAATATTGATCAAAATATATAGATTTCATTTTTAATATAATTGAAAGATTATAAAAATATACATATAGCTAGTAGCAGTGGCTCATGCCTGTATTCCCAGCACTTTGGGAGGCCGATGTGGTGGATTACCTGAGGTCAGGTGTTCAAGACCAGCCTGGCCAACATGGTAAACCTCATCTCTACTAAAGTACAAAAATTAGCAGGGTGTGGTAGCAAGCACCTGTAATCCCAACTACCCATGAGGCTGAGGCAGGGAGGATGCTTGAACCTTGGAGGTGAAGGTTGCAGTGAGCCAAGATCAGGCCGCTGCACTCCAACCTGGGCGACAGAGCAAGACTTCGTCTCAAGAACATACATAAATATACATGCACAGGTAATTTCATTTTACTACTTTTTGAAGCACATATTGTTAAGGAGAAAGTGATTATCACAATGCATTTTTTGAATTATAAAAATATAATCTCAATCTTAGATGTTATTACTGATAGGAGGAATCCAATGATAGAAAGTACAACAATTTATTTTGTAGATGCTACTATGATTTATTAACATCAAGAATTCATCATGTTCTGAGATTTTAATATTTGCTACTTTAACTAGCTTTCTTCTCAGAAAATGAAGCAGATCAGGATTACGTTTTCATCGCTATTCTATCCCATCTATGCAGAAGAACACTTGACACTTAGAAGAGCTTAAAAATTATTGTAGCATGCATACATGGATGCATAATCCTATCAGCTGACTGCTTTCATCCCTGAGAACATAGATAAATCGTTGTCCAGAGAGACTTCAGGGAATCATTTTGGTTAGGATGGTTGGCAAAGTTCTCTCTGAAAAGGTAATCTTTGAGTAGATAAGAATGATGACAAAGTCCTACATCCATGGAGATAGAGATCAAGAGAATTCCAAGAAGAGAGAAAATTGGGTATAAAATTCCTAACTTTGGAGTTCATTCAGTGTGCATTATTTTTCCAATACAGAGGCAAAGACAAGTACAAAATTGATTGCACGGCATGGTTCTCAACTTAAAAGAATTTACAACTTCTTCAGGAGATGAAGTCATATGTGGAAAAACGCAGATTTGAAAAAAAATTCACAGATATATGTGATATATTATGAAGTCTCTTTTATAAGTATCTTTATCATCTTAGTAAAGTTATTGTTTAATAGTAATAAAGGTTTCCAAAGTTTTCAGTTTTCTAAAAATATCTTACAAATGGGTTTCTGATTGTATCCAATGTATTTATAAATATTTTGAGTTAATAGTATGATTGTATTATTATTACTCTATTAGCTTTCTGAGTAATAATGACTGATTTTCAAATAGCAAGCCATTCTGGAATTTCTGAAATATGGCCTGCTTAGTTCTTGATGTAAATTCTGTCACTGAACTTTGTTGGTTTGTATTTGTTCAGGCTTTTTGCTTCTGAATTTATGAATGATATTGGCTCCTACTTTCCTTTTATTATCATGGCTGATATGGTCTGTCTCTGTGTCCCCATCCAAATCTCATCTTGAATTGTAATACCCACATATTGGGAGAGGGACCTTATCAGAGGTGATTGAATCATGGGGGCAGTTTCCCTGGGCTCTTCTCATGATAATAAGTGAATTTTCATGACATCTGATGGTTTTGTGAGGGACTTTTAATGCCCTTTACTCTGCAATTTTCTCATTATTCTCCTTCCTGCTGCCATGTGAAGAAGAATGTGCTTGCTTCCCATTCTGCCGTGATTGTAAATTTCATGAGGTCTCCTCAACCATGCTGAACAGTGAGTCAATTAAACCTCTTTCCTTTATAAATTACCCAGTCTCAAGTATGTCTTTATCAGCAGTGTGAGAATAAACTAATGCAATGACTGTGCCAAGTTTTGGTATAAAGGTAATCTGACTTAATTTAAAAAGTTGAGAAATATGTTTTGTCGTTTTACTCTTACAGTTTATGTAAGAGAGATGTTATTCAGTCCTTAAATATGTGATACAATTCATCAGTGAAGCAATCTGAGCCAGAGTAATAGATGATTAATACTGAGTATATATCAAAAGTCTTAATGCTTTATTTTTTTCTTATGTGCGTTTTAATAGGTTTATTTTTGTAGACCTTGTACATGTCATTTAAATTATCAAAATGATTGACCTGGATTTTTCATAATAAGTGCTATTTATTTCTCTAAAATTAGATGCATCTTTGTTTACATATTTTCCCATTTATTATATTGATTAATTATTAGTTACTCTTCCTTAGTTAGTCTTGCTAGGTGTTTTCAAGTGTTTGTCAGTTGCATCGGTCTTTGCAAACTATTACCTTCTGACTCAGTTCCACCTGTACTTATAAATTCATTTTCTGCTCTAAAAATATCTGTTTGTTCCCATATAGCTTTCTATCTTTTGCTATTGTATAGCATAATTTGCTGTGATTTCCCTAACGTCCTTTAGTATAGTTTTGGATCATTTATGTTCTGGCTTTCTCCTTTTTAATGTACACACATATGGTTCTACATTTCCTTTTAGTGAAATAGAGATGTATCCCTCAATTTTTGATATATCATATTTACACATTCCCATTTTTCTATTTGCTTTAAATCTAAAAGTTATAAGAAATGTGTTTTATTTATGAGATTTCCATCTTTTCTTTTGTTAATGACTTCCGTCTTAACTCCATGGATCTGAAACATACTCTCCGATTTTATTCACTTGAAACTGTTGTTCCTTGCTTTACGCATCAGCATATGTTCAATTTCAGTAAATTATCTTTGAGCAATTTGAAGAGATCTTTAGTCTTCGTTTGATGGGTGCAATGTTGTTTATATGATAATTAGACCATGTTTGTTGATTTTGTTTTTGTTAAACTCTCGTATATGTTTTTAATTTTCAGTCTACTTGTTCTGTTACTGAGAAAATCACTTGAAAATCTCCAAATATAATTGTGTATTTATCTTTTTTCCTTTTCAGTTGTTGTCAATTTTGTTAGCTATAGTTGTTGTTTTGTTAATGGGTCCTTATCATTTAGAATTGCCTTATATTCCTGTCATAGCAAAGCTTTTTCACGAAATGTCACTCTTTAGCTAACGAAATGTTCCATCTTATCTGCAGTTTAAACATTTTTATTAAATTTATTTTCTTTTGTATTTGCATGTCACATATTTTTCAATTATTAAATTTTATTTTTCTAAGTGTGTTTCTTCTAAGTAGCATATAGTTGCTGTTTCTTAACCAAGCTTATTGGTTTTGCCATTTAATTATGGTATTTAGCATAATACACTATTAGCATTTAATTTGTCTCATTTAATCTATGCCTCTGTTTTCCATTACTTACATCTTTGGATTGATTATTGTTTTCATTCCACATTTTTACATCAATTAATTTTTTCCTATACAATCTTGCAGCATTTTGAATAACAATTCTTCTACAGATTGCAATGTAGATTCTTGACCTATTCAAGTTTATACATAACATTTATTGGACAATGCAGGACGTAAAATATTAACTTCATAATATTCTCAAGCTGCATTTAAGGTTTCCTTTCTGTCTTTGTTTTGTTGCCATTTTACTATTATTTACCAAGGTTTCATATTCTTTTGTAATTTCTTGCAGATGTCAATGGCTATTAAATTTAAGTGGATTTTTAAGTATGCCTATATGAGGTATAATTTATTTATAATGTAGTCCATCCATTTAAGTTGTGCAGTTGCAATAGTTATCACTTCAGTACCATATTGGTTAGGATTATAGAGAAATACATTCATGCTTTTTTCTCACACTTAGAGGGAAAACACTCCTTTTTAAAAAAAAAAAAAAATCACAGTTTATGATATTACCTGAAGGTTTTTTCTATATATGCCATTCATTAGGTTAATGAAGTTCTCTAATGCTCCTAATTTGCTGATTTATTTTATCATGAATGTGTTGAATTTTTTAAATGCACCAAAGCACTTTTGCTTTTTCTTCATCTATTGAAATCGTCAGAGTTTCTTTCACTTTTATCTTTTAATATGTTTTTTATGTTGAATAATTTGGTATATTTATCCTAGCCATTGTGAATATTAATGATGCAACCACCAGTCCCTCTGCAACTGGAAACCTGAAGCATAAATAGATGCAGGAGGCACAATGCTTGCACCATTGCAGCAGTCTAGGCATGAGTGAGGAGGGTGACTCCGTCATCATCTGGCTGCCATTCACTTCTCATGACCTTGGGAAGAGTACTTTTATGTTGCTCTGGGTCCCATTATATAGTTTCAAAGACTGTTTTTGTTTTGGCTGAAAATTAACTTGGTAATGCTCAAACTGCAAATTTGCCACATCTGAAGTGTGCAG
The DNA here is from genome assembly GCF_049354715.1 of Callithrix jacchus. NCBI lineage: Eukaryota > Metazoa > Chordata > Mammalia > Primates > Cebidae > Callithrix > Callithrix jacchus. Next base: position 163,161,052 of record NC_133504.1, on the reverse strand, counting down.
CAGTGTGGATCACAGTTTAGAATATTTTTTGTCTATCCTGTATATAAACAGTTCATAAGTCAGGGAGATACATTGGCAGAGATTATACACTAAACTGGGCATATTCTCTCTCTGACATCTTTCTGGGGTTCCCATTGCACTGACTGAGGCCCTAAGTCTGAGCCGCCTTCTTTTTGATCCCTTAGCCTAGAAGATGGCAGAGTTTAGCCAAGAAATGCAAAACTCACACCACATTGGATACTTCTAGCAAAGTTCGCCTGCTTTAGTTCATTTTAGTTTTTATATTTTAAAGTAAATAGTTATATATTTGGATGACTTATTTATTAGAAATCTAATCTTTCATACCAAAGTGAAATTGAGTTTGAACAGGTTTTGAAGGGCTTCGTAAGGTTTATTGAAATTTTGACTTGATGTATTTCATTAATTTTGGAAAGTTCTATACTCTTATCTCTGCAAATATTTATTCACTGCATTTTCTTTTTCTTTTCTTTTTTTTTTTTTTTTTTTTTTTGAGATGGATTCTCACTCTGTCACCCAGACTGGAGTACAGTGGTGCAATCTCAGCTCACTGCAACCTCCCCTTCCTGGGTTCAAGTGATTCTCTTGCCTCAGCCTCCCGGGACTACAGGTTTGCACCACCACGCCGGGCTAATTTTTGTATTTTTAGTAGAAACGAGGTTTCACCATGTTGGTCAGGCTGGTCTCAAACTCCTAAACTCATGATCTGCCCCCCTCACACTCCAAAAGATCTGGAATTACAGGCATGAGCCACCGTGCCTGGCCTACTCACTCCATTTTCTTAATTTCCTGTTCTGTGACTCAAAATAGACTTTGTATTTGACCTTTTAACTGTATCCTATGTGTTGAATGACGATATATCTTGGTTTTACTAACCAAAGTTTATAAATAATATATTTATTAAACCAATTTGGTAACCAGATTTTACTCTCCAAACTTCCATTTTAGAAATTTATTGTGGTTATGCACCATATAATGACATTTGTGTCAACCACAGATTACATATATGCTAGTAGTTTCATCAGATTATAATACGGTATTATAATACTTAATTGAGGAACATTCCATACAGCTTTGTAGCCTAGGACCTGTGGTCTACACCACATAGCCTAGGTGTGTAGTAGGCTTTCCCATCTAGGTTTGTGTAAGTACACTCTATGATGTTCTTACAGTGAAATAATCACCTAAAGATGAATTTCTTAGATCATGTTCTTGTCATTAAATAACATGAATGTGTATTGTCACTGGATCAGTAAACTTAGTTTAATCTTCTGTGTAATTTTTTTTTTCGTCTTTTCAAATATCAGTCTCAATGTTTACTAGAGACCTATCTCCCCATTCACCAACTTTCTTTACCTGTAACTAATTTATTTTTAAACACACTAACTGAGTTCTTAAGTTGGATTGTAGCACTTTTTTTCATTTATATTCCACAGGATTTTTATATACTTCTTAAAAAATTTATGTTTCTATCTTATATTCTGTAATCATTTACATTATTTTCTCTGAATTTCTCACTTTTCGTTACCTATTATTCCTCTTGCTTTTCTAGCATTGCCTCCCTAAATGTCTTACTTTTAATTGAACACTAGATATTATTCAAAAATTATAAGAATAATTTAATATACTGACATTTTCTTCATGAAAGAGTATCTGTATCTGCCTTTGATAAGTAGCTGTGCCATGGACACCAGCAATCTCAGAACACCTTCACCCAATCAATTTCAGATTTTTTTTTTCAAACCTGAGTTTATCCCTGTAAGAGCCCATCTGTTTATAGTTTATCCTTACTTCAAAGGTTTATCTTTCTAGGAATCTCCATCCAAAGACTGGGCCATTTGCCAAGGACACACTTCTTTGGAAATCCCTCAATCCCAAACTTGAGTCCATGAAATATTTTGAGTTCATAAAGAAAATTGAAATAAATTTTCTAGATGTCTCAGGACTGAAAAAAATTAACTGGAAACAATTTAAGAAGCTTTATCTTAATTAATTCAGGAAGCGTCCTAAATTTTCTACAATATGGTACATGGTTTCAAATTATTGAACGTCTCTATGTAAAGTAATTTAAATACACTGACTTTTGGTAATAAATTGAAGATGAGAGACACACAGCTGGCTTCATGAAGTTTTTAAGGTAAAGTTTCCTAATCTGTGTAGTTGATTAAAAAGACTATCATGGTTCATTATATCTAATTGTAGGAAAATAAGACTAGAATTTCCTTATGTTATATCTTCCACATGACTGACAGGAACATATGCTAATAAATATGCCATTACTCCTTACAATTTAAATAAAAGAAAAGAAAACAAGGAATCTTACTTATTCTGGTATCTTATTAAAAAAAAAAAAAAAAAACCTTAAGGAAAAAATGCTGTTCTAAGAAAGTTGAGTGTGTGAGTTAAAGATTTTTGCAGACTTGATGCTTTTAATATGAACGACAGAATCTTTTTTCGCATCATTTATAAATGGACCAAGTAATCTATATGATAATTATTTTATTTTCATGTGTTCCATAAGCAACCTTATCAATCAGATTCTAAAGTCGGCCCATTGTTTCCCAGTAAAATGTTCAAACATCCCATGAATGACATTATACAAACATCAATCACAGAAATCTAGTTCTGATGTCCCAAAATATTGTGCCAATGTGTAGAAAGGAAGAAGCAAAACTGATTATGACAGACAAATGAGGATGACTTCTCAACTCCTCTAAGGAATTTCGTTATTTACAAAACTGGACAATTACTGAATGATCAACCACACAAGGCTTTTGTTCCATTGGAGGAAACTTTATAATAATTCTGCTGATCTGATGCTAAGCACTGTTACACCAAAAGCAGGATGAGTTTTGATGAGAGTTTTGTGGCTGTATTTGAATTAGAAGAGTTATTGAAACCTATATTCTGTATTACTAACATTATCAAGTTAGATTGAAGAAAGTTACCACTTTGTCTATTTTTCACATCATAACTTAGAAATAGCATCAATTCTTTCAAAACCCCAACAAGAAAATATTTTTAGAAATCAATTGCTGAATTGTATGTCATAAAATGTTATTTAAAACTGAAATTATCAGAGAATGAAAGAGAAGAATAAGAGATTGAGAACCAAACCAATATACTGCACTGAGAATAAATATATCATTTATTTGATATAGTGTTATCTCATTTATTTTTATAATCACCGTGTAAAGTAAACATGAGTGTACCATTTTATATATGAATAACCAGAGGCTTATAACAGTAAAAGGAAATAACAGAAGTCATACTCGTGGAAAACTCAAGATTTTAACTCAGGTCTGAATGACTCAAAGCTGTGAAGGTTTCTATTCCAAACAGCTCTGCTTCACTGAATGATATGTTTCAGTATTGATATAAATAATCCATGTAGAACATATTTTCAAATTATTTGCATTCAGTAGAATATGAATATACTGAATATTCCAAACTTATACTGATAATTCAATAGGCAATTTAGGATTTGACAGAACCTCAGGTTCATCTCTCAAGCAGAAATAATTAAGGTGCCTACATACACATAGGAAAATTCTGACAAAGCTTTCTAATTGTATGGCTTCTATTTAACAGGATTCTTTTTTACTTAGAAATAAATATCACTGCAAACCTTATTTTGAATAATATTAAAAATGCTTCATAGTTATGGGTACAAAGACTTGAGGCTATAACCCACAAAGAAATATCATTGAAACTATGCAATTAATTGACTAGAAAATATTGAATGTCTCCTGTTATTCCCACTTTGATCTCATCATACTGAGAACCAGTGAGTATAAGATGCTTTCTAGACTAATGGTCGTGAATGTGGCCATGAAATTCACTTATATCACTATCATTTGGTAACTGAAACTTGCCACAAATCTTCAGATTCTGTACATTTTGCTCAACACTAATTCAGATTACATTTGTTAAAATTATTAGATTTTCTGGCCGGTCATTATATACATAAGAAAGAAAGAAAAAGATTGTAAAATGTTTTTCTTAGCTTAAATAACCTGTTGATAAAATTGCTGCTTTTTCTATTGGTCAACACATGGTGTTTTAGTGGGGCTAAAAAGCCAATCCCATGTTCTGTTTTCAACAAATGAGTGGTGGCCAGAATCTCTATTGACTGAACAAGGGGTGTCATGGCTTTGGTTGATTCATATGAGCTGCTGCCCAGTAGATGTCATCATTAGGGATGACATCATCAGAACATGCTGGCTCTATATCCCTGGTGTATTTTGAGTGGAGAATTTCTAGTTATTCTTTTGAAGGTATCTATACAGCTTATATATTTGTATATTTACTCAACTAATATTGAGAGTTTATTATATATAAATTTTGAGTCATGAAGACAAAATAAATCCAACAGTCAAGGCAAATTCCAAATAAAATTTAAAAGCTAACTTACCTTATTTTTTTTTCCAGATCATCCCATGGCTTATCATGAAGTACACTGATATATCTTTACCTACTTTCTTTTTGTCTTTTCTTTTTGTTTCAGCGGGAGGACAAAGTTTTGCTGTTGTTGCCGAGGCTGGAGTGCCATGGCACAATCTCGGATCACTGCAACCTCCGCCTGCCAGGTTCAAGCGATTCTCCTGTGTCAGCCTCCCGAGTAGCTACAATTACAGGCATGCACCACCATGCATGGCTAATTTTTTATTTTGTTTTAGTAGAGACGGGGCTTCTCCATGTTGTTCAGGTTGGCCTTGAACTCCCAACCTTGGGTTATCCCCCTGCCTCAGCCTCCCAAAGTTCTGTGATTACAGGCATGAGCCACCATGCCCAATCATCTTTCTCTACTTTCAGCGCACTTTACTCAGATGTAAATCACCACTTTTTATGAAGGTAAGGAAGAGTAGTTACAGAATTACGTAAACTCTACACAAGGTAGCCATTATGCTGTTTGTGCTTCTAGCCAATACTGCAGACATCTGAAAACACTACGTGAGGAGTTTCATCGTAAATCCTGTCATGTCTGCAATTAAATCTCATATGCTCTTAAGAATCGCTATGCTAAACAAAATGATGCCATTAAAAAAAAATTTGCCCAACCAAAATTTGTTCATGAACAACACGTGAAAACTTCAACAGTAACACATTTAAGAAATGATAGCAACCAAAAAAGTCGCAAAATTTTACATGTTACATGGTCAAGAAATACATAAATCCTGCAATTAATATTGGCATTTATTTGAAAAGAAAGGTTGCTAATATGAGGTGGTAGAAGTATTACCTGAAAGTTACATGCCACATGTAGACAGGTGTGGTTCATCACACATGCTGTGATGAACTAAGGAGTGTGCTGCGTGTGTGAAGTTTATGTATACTACCAGGCTCAGTTCACCTGGGGACAGTTTTCCGTATTCACTTAGAGTTTCTCAGGGATGAAATTGCCTCTAAATAAAAGCAAAATTAACGTTACACTCAAATTGTTCCCTAGCATATCAAACACATTGGAATAAATTTGCATATTCTAAACAAGCATCATAGAATAACTGACCATATTAGAACTGGGTGACTGAGCCACACTCTGATTAGAACCAAGAAGTAGAGAAATATACTGATAAATTCACACATAGGGTCCTCATACTGCCAGCAACTTACTTTAAAATCTTTCTGAATAGGCAAAATGACAAGTATGTGTAAATTTTTTTCATCTACACCTTACTGGTAATTACTAATCTGAGGAATTTCAGTCAGAGAGAGCTTTGCTTTTTTTTTAATACTCAAGTCTTAAAACCATATTCAGAGATGCTATTGTTTCAATTTCCCTTATCTCTGATCCATCTTCCAACAGAACCTATGTTCTGATAATGGTATCAAAGATTAACTGGTATAATTAAATTAAAATATGTGAAACAGCAATAAATATTATACAGATACTTTCTTATTTGTATAAAGAAGGTATAGCATTCAAAGTTCAGTGGTCTGATAGACCTTCTGTTCAGAGAAGTTATAGGCAGATTGTATGACCTCATTCATACATCAAATTTTGTTAAAATATCATTGCATGTATCTTGATGATGGTTTAAGAAAGATACAATCAAAAATCCTAAAAGTTTAGTAAACTGAGGCTTTATAAAAGTATGCATGTGCTGTAGTTAACTGTATATTTATTGTATATAGTAGAATGAATTTAAGATTTGCATTTATTACTAGTTGAAAGTAAGTTTAGGAGTTAAGACCTAAGAGTCCACACATCTATAATTATAAGAGATCTATCAATATTTAGCAAAAAATCACATAATAGTAGCAAATGACCAAATTGACTTGGTTGAGTTTATAGTCATTCTTAAAATCAACTTGTTTCCTATCTATAGTTCTTTTATTCTCCATCTTACTGTTTTCCCTGAATTCCTTAATAAACTGGATAAAAATGTAGACTCCATGAATATGAACATGCATATATATGTATATATATGGACATCTTTATTCATGGTTTTATTTGCAAAACATTGGCATGGCCTTTCCAATTCCTTTTGTATCCACAATACTATTTTATCACTTTAGCACTTTAACTGTGCTTTAGGATAGAGAACATCTCCATTTTACACATCAGGAGACTCTGGAAACACTGGAATGTCCAATGACTTGATTAATGTTACTTAATTAGTCTGAGGTAGAATAAGAACCATGGATGGCTAATAGTCCCTTGCCCCATCTACTTAGGATCTGGTCACAAACAACATTCATGTTTTTGATGCAGCCTTAGAATTTGGGTTCATTCATTCTGTAAACAAAAAAAAATAGTTTTAGATAGAAAATTAGCATTTGTGAAGTTTTCATTTTTGTTTGTTTAAATGTTATGTTTTTATTTGTATTTTGTGGAGAGCAAGGTCCATTATTATTACTCTAACAATCAAGAAAAATGAAGATCTGTCCTCAAATGGCCAATTCAGGTCAAAACTACAGTACATCACAAGATTTTTTTCTCAACCCCCTGAAGACTGTCTTAATGGAATCCCTCTTTCCATATTCTCACAACATGCTTAGTTATTTAGCTAAGGCATGGTGAAATGAACAAGTGAGTTTTCAGCCCTGATCCTCTCTCTCTCACACAGTCACACATTTATTCCTAGGAAATAATCCACCCCCTGGGAGTCTCCCACTGATTGTAAAGTGATTTTTCTCTTGCTGCATTTTCTGTAAGCCTAATACAATGCCTAAGTTTACGAGTTAGTATAGAAATACAAATGACACCTGTGGAACCACATTCCCTTCTCTGAAATGTGCAGAAATTAATTGCAGTTAGTAGATCCAAAATTATAGCTGCTCGGGGCAGATAAAATATGAGAGTGAGTAGAATGACATTTTTGCAACAGTGCCTTCAGGCTGAGTTGAAGACACTCTGGGGATAAAATTCTCGATCATTCATGCACATACGCAGTAAATTACCCTAGAAGTAAATTACAGCAAAGTGTTGTACAATGGTGAAATTATTGATTTAGTTTGGCTTTTATCCTGAGTTAGATGTGGAAGATCAATTGTTAATATTGTCTTGATCATTTCTAAAAGAGCCCAGAGGCATATGAGCAATGACATGGTGTATGGACAGAAACATAAATAAAGAAAAACAAATCCAAGAAAATCGTTCTCTACTTCAATTTGTTTTTCCTTTAGAATTTACCCTTTGTCCTAGTGGAACTGTTATGTGCTTCCATTTGCACAGCAAGGACACTGTATTTAAAAAAATCTCTTTCAAAAAACTAAATGTTTTTAATGAAAAAACTATAGCACTCTGAAGTTCATCTGTTTGTGGCAACAATTATTTCAATATAAACAACAAGACAGATTACTATTTTCCACATGTAACATATTGCATGAAGAAGTAACAATGAAAGGTTCCCTGCCCAAGTTCTTTTATCTGATTCTCTCATTTCTTATTGTTGGCCATTTGTGAAAATTTCAGCAATTGTACAATAAAGATTCATTTATTTTTGTTTTTATCTCTCTCACTTTCAATTCATTTTGAATTAAAAAGAAAATAGTGGTGTGTGAGGAAAAGCTATGTAAAGCAAGGAAAAGGTAAAAATCAAGAAATTAAATATAAATGCAGATGTCTGAGCCCATTTGTGTTTCAGACAGATGACTTGCCCCATCCCTACATTGGAGTGTTTTCAAATACAACTGACTACTATCCATCTGTGTAAGAGCTGGTGTCAAAGCTGTGATCTGCATGCTTTGCCCTAGAGCAGTGCTCCCAGTGGGTAATGTATTCCTTTATTCATCCAAGAAAACATTTTTATTGAGCACATACTACAACAGGTGTTGTTCGAGATGCTAAACTCTGCAATAAGTAAAATAAATCAGGCTCCTACCTTCATGAAAATGATAGTCTAGTGAGTGCATTAGAATATCACAACTATGTCTCAGTTTTTAAATAAAGAATATATAATCCCAGATGATAATTGGTGCTCAGAAAAATAGAGTGGAATAAGTACAGAGGGTTAGAAACTATTATTTTTCATAGTGTGTTCAGATGTTCTCTTAGGATATGATGTTTTAGCAGGCTGAATGAAATAATGAAGCAAGTCAAAACAATAGTTCTGTAAAGAGTTATTTAAAGAGCCGTTCACCACTCCAAAAATAACATATGGGCAAGCAACCTAATATCCAAGAGCTAGAATTTGCCTAGCTCCCTAGGGCTTCTGCTATTTTGATATTGATAGTGTCTTTCTTTTTGAAGCCAAAATACATCATTTTAATGAAATAAGCACAGCAATGACCAGTTCCTACTCTGCATCTTTTTAACCAGATCTTTTGCCTGTTAATATATATATATATATGGAGAAATCACACCCATTGTGGTCACTTGTATCTTTCAAGCACTTGTTAGAAGCTAAATTAATGCACACTAAATGAATTAGAGGTATCTGAAAAGTGGCTGGTTAGGTGCAATTAAGAGTATGGATTTTATCAGATAGCAAATGACTTTATACGTATTGGACCTAATTAATTCCATTTATAAGGACAGTAAAACAAATCTTCACTCACTGAAGGAATCATTTTTTTACTTAATTGGTAATAAAATGATAACTTCATATATTTAAAGGTTATTAAACTGTATTATTCCCCTTAATGACTATATTCATAACAGAGCAAAGGAACACTGAATACGTTCACATTGTAACATAAATCTGCTAACCTTTAAATGTTTAAAATTTTATTCCTTGTCATCTTATTACTAAATCTTTAAAATTTGAACAACTATAATCCGTAATCATCTTAATATTACATCAAAATCAGAGCATAAAATGTGTAGTAGCACAATAATTTCCAATGCAACATTCAACCCTGTCATAAACACTTCAAGAGATAACAGCATTATGAGGTATTGGGATCCAAATGTAAAATTCTCTTGTAATTAGAAATAATCAAGGAAATTAAGGGAAATTGTGGGAAAAGCAAAGCTGTCTAATATTGTTTTATTTGGGTTCAAATCCTTTATGAAAAAATAAACCTGTATTCGAGCATAGCATTGTGAATGGTTGCCAGTGTTTCATTTAGGACACAGTATCTTAACCTTCAAGCATAACAGAGAGTGAAGAGCAGTCTAGACCAATGTGAGCTGAATTAAAATGTGATCTCTGCCAGGCGCAGTGGTTCCGGCCTGTAATCCCTGCCCTTTGGGAGGCCGAGGTGGGCAGATCACTAGGTCAGGAGATCTAGACCATTCTCGCCAAGATGGTCAAACCTTGTCTCTCCTAAAAATACAAAAATTAGCTGGGCATGGTAGCGCAGGCTTGCAGTCCCCGCTACTCGGGAGGCTAAGGCAGGACAATTGCTTGAACCTGGGAGGCAGAGATTGCAGTGAGCCCAGATTGCGACAGAACTCCTCCGCTCCGTCTCAAAAAAAAAAAAGATATCTCAGAAGTAGAATGCTTTGCAAACATGAGATAAATAGCAAACTATTATTAAAGGGATGAGAGAATTAAATTTTCAAAGTAATTTTTCTTGGAATTAAACTACTGAGAAACATTTATTTTATTTTCTTCTGTAGAATATTTTGATACATTCATGTTTCCCATTTAAAATAAACATGAATTGAAAATTATTCATTTTTCTTTAAAATATTTTATCTTATAATACATGTTCCAATATTAATGATCTGTTGTTCTCTAATCATTGCTATTGTATTCCAATTTTCAGAAATTTGCCTTGGATTCAGATATTTCCTCAGCCAATATTTGTTCCTTTGGTTTTCAAGGTAATATGCATATGAACATATTATTATCTATGTCTATGGATTTGTCAATTATAACTATTTTGATGAGGGATTAGGGAAGAAGTAGGGTATAAACTTTTGATATTTCATTGGCAAAGTAATTATTTTAATATTTTTAAAAATGATCTTGTTTTCAACTTATTATGTTTTACGACCACACATAAATCAGAAACTTTCCAACTTTGTCTTTATTTCTTAAAGGATATATATTTGGTAGCCAAGTTCTAATGTGTAAATATATATATAATTGAAATAATCAATGAGATGAAATAGTCTTGTCTCCCTTAGTATAGATTATCTAGGAGGCACATTTTAGTAATACAATTTATTAAGAATCTCAAAACCGGTCGGCGTGGTGGCTCATGCCTGGAATCCCAGCACTTTGGGAGGCCGAGGTGGGTGTATCATGAAGTCAAGAGATGGAGACCATCCTGGTCAACATGGTGAAACCCCATCTCTACTAAAAATACAAAAATTAGCTGGGCATAGAGGCATGCACCAGTCGTCCCAGATACTCAAGGGGCTGAGGCAGGAGAATTGTTTGAACCTGGGTGGCGGAGGTTGCAATGAGCCAAGATGGTGCCACTGAACTCTAGCCTGGGGACAGAGCAAGGCTGGAGGGCAGTGGCACGGTCTCAAAAAAAAGAAAGAAAGAAAGAAAGAAAGAAAGAAAGAAAGAAAGAAAGAAAGAAAGAAAGAAAGAAAGAAAGAAAGAAAGAAAGAAAATCTCAAAACCACAGAACATGTTCATCTCAAGTTTGTGCAGAAGATGCACTTGGGGACCAATAGTCGACTTCAAAATAGCTAATGTGCTTTAGTTTTTAGCCTATCCTTGTTGCAGTCCCCCATACCATATAGCCTTGCTGCTCATAGCGTGGTTAAGGAAACAGCAGCATTGATGGATCACCTGGGACCTTCCTATACTTTGCAAAATCTGCAGGCCATCCTGAAGACCTGATTCAGAATCTCTACTTTCACAAGCTTCCTAAATGATTTGTGGGCATATTAAATTATAAACAAATCTAGATCAACCTTGGGATATTCATTTATGCATAAGCAATCCTCACTCTTTACATAGCCTATTGTGGTTGAGAACATGTAACATGAGATCTACCTTCTTGATAAATTTTAAGTGACAGTACAATATTATTAATCGTAGGCACAATGTTGTACAGCAGATCCCTAGAACATATTTATCTTGCATAACTGAAACATTAAAGCTGTTAAATAACAATTCCTCATTTCCTCCTCCCCTGACTTCTGCCTTAGTGGATTAAACAATATAAAAAAAGGTCTCCAAAGCTATGAGTTACCTGATTCCTTACAGGTCTGTAAAACAGGACATTGAGTTTGCAAAAGCAGTTCAGTAATAATCACTAGGTCTATAATTCTGATGCCTCTGACTGTGTATCAAAAGGTAAGATTATATTAGCCAAACACATAGGCTTTCTAGACAGAGAAAAAATAATCAAAAATGTAGGTGTTTTGTGTATGTTTAAGTAAGTATTTTAAATATTACTGGCAATGTAATAAAAATCAGGTAATTAATATATTTATTGGTAGAATGACATATGAGTAGTCATTAATTTTCATAATATATTTTTATATATATTATTAATGTATCCTGTGCTTGTCATGCACCACGGTTTTAGGCGCTTTTGCATATATTAGTCATTAAATTCTTATAGGTGCCTAACGAAGAAGGTACCGTTATTGTCTCTGTTTACATATGAGGGAGCTAAGGCTAAGAAAAATTAAGTGGCTTTCGTATAGAGGTGTAGATAGGAAATAGTGGGCAAGGTTTCAAACTAGGTAACCTAATTCTAGGTCTGGATAATATGAAGTATAATATAAAAACTTTTATATCCTAGATGAGTGATATAGCATAAAATTTCAAGTTTTATTCCATAATCTAACCTTTTCGTCCTTGAGATCAGGAAGTTTCTAAAGAACAGCAGAAGTCTGTGGACCAGATATAGGCAGGAACTTATCAAAAATGAACATGTCTGGAATGACAGAGACAAACAAGATGAAAGCAGTGGAGACATAATAAGTGCGTAGAGCTGAGTCAGAGGATGAAGAAGAAAATCCATGCTGAAATGTGTGGGGTTTGTGAAGTCATGTGGTTTAAGGACTAAAATCGTAAATGGTAGAAATTCAGTAAGTGCTATTTTCCTTTTATGTAAGGCCTAGAGCTCACCCGGGAGAGCGTGGCTCCATCAGGGGGCTGAATCAGACCAAATGTTTTGGGATTTACTTTGAAGTTAATCAACCAAATCATTCAAAGTATTTTTCTCGGAACAAAAGAATTTTGGCTCTCAGTTTTGGCTCAGTTTTAGCTCACTCTTGAGACTAAAGGATAGTCCCCATTTGAAAAACTCATACAGACAGTTCAAGTCTCAGCTTTAATTATAAAAATATCACTTATCATATGGAAATTTACAATTGCTTTCTTAGCACTCCAGTTTTTATCCAGAAATCTCTAGCTGCTAACCAGTCATCTAAACTCCTCTTCCCCAACCTTAACCATTTTTTTAAGAGGAAGTGGTAGCCTGGTCCGGAATTCTGCATTGTTTAACGTTTCAATCTTTCGTTAGGAGAGATAAAGAATCAAAAATCATATTTTTTGCAAATCATCATAAAATTATCTTTGTCTTGTAGACAAGAGAATCAAGGCTCAGAGTAGTTAACATTTTGCCTCGAAAACCAAGTACAAAGGAGTAAAATAAAAAATAACTACACTGAGATCTAACTGCAAAGCTCTTTTCCTAAACATCATACTATGCTACCTTCACCAAACAGCAGTGTAAATTACTTTCTTTGCTATTAGAAGCCACCATCTTTACACCACTCACTTTCTCTACCTTCAAGTCATCAACTGCACAAAGTTTATGCACTGCAGAACATTTTTATCCATAAAACAAGAAACTCTATGCATGAGTCTTAAGGAAATTAAATAATTGTTTCTTTATAATTCCCCCAATTTTTTTAATCATATTAGGATTTTTAGTTTCAGTTCAGCTGGAGTAACAGAGATCAGACTTATCTTCCAACCTGGAATAGCCAAAAGGAAACCAACACAGTATATAATTGTTTTTCAGTCATTCGTCAACAAAAGATAATAATCCCTGAAATTTGGGAAGTGTATTAGCTTCCTATTTCTGCTTTAATAAATTACTGCAAATGTTATAGCTTAAAACAATACAAATGTATTCTTTTATAGTTCTTGAGATCAAAAGTTTAAAACCACCATCAATGAATAAAAGTAAGGATTTCTTTGATTTTTGTATTTGCTTTGTTTTGTCTGAGGAGAAGGCAGGTGGTGGAAAGAGACAGAAATGGAAATGTGGAAATATACTTCTCTAAGATTTGTATACAATCTGAGTAGTATGATATTATATGACTGTGTTACAAGTTAAGATATGTACTAAAACCCCTAAATTACCCACTTAAGTAATACAACCAAGAAAGGATTTGAATTTTTTTAAATTACCACATATTTTAAACCACACTCTATTTTTTTTTTATTTTAAGTTCAGGAATACATGTGCAGGTTTGTTACATCACCCAGGTGTTAAGCTTAATACCCATTAGTTATTGTTAATTCTTTCCCTCGTCCCGCCCTGCACACTCTGATAGGCCACAATGTGTGTTATTCCCCTCTTTGTGTCCATGTGTTCTCACCATTTAGCTCCACTTACAAGTGAGAACATGCAGTATTGTTGTCTTAGTTTGCCAAGGACCATGGCCTCCAGCTCTACCCATGTCCATGCAAAGGACATGATCTCATTCTTTTTTATGGCTGCATAGTATTTCATGGTATATATGTGCCACATTATTTTTATCAAGTCTATCAATGATGGGCATCACTTAACTTGATTCCATGTATATGCTATTGTGCATAGGGTTGCAATGAACATGGGTGTGCATTGGTCTTTATAATGGAATGTTTTACATTCCCTTGGGTATATACTCTACTGTGTTGAATAGTTTCTGACTCTAAGTCTTTGAGGAATCACCACACTGCCTTCTACAATGGCTGAACAGATTTACATTCTCACCAACAATATATAAGCATTCCTTTTTCTCCACAACCTCACCAGCATGTTTTTTTTAACATTTTAATAACAACCATTCTGACTAGTGTTAGATGGTATCTCATTTTTGTGATGTTTATTTGCATTTCTGTAACAATCGGTGATGTTAGGCTTGTTTTTATATAATTGTTGGCCACATGTATTTTCTGTATTATTCTGTTCTCACACTGCTATCTAAAGATATTACCTGAGACTGGGTAATTTATGAAGACAAAAGATTTAATTAACTAACAATTCTGCATGGCTGAGGAGGCCTCAGGAATCTTAGAATCATGGCAGAAGGCAAAGAAGCAGCAGGCACCATCTTCACAAAGTGGCAGGAAAGAGAAATAGAGAGAGAGAGAAAGTAGGAGAAAATGCCACTTCCAAACCATCAGATCTCACAAGAATTATGAGAATAGCATGAGGAAAATTATCCCTATGATTCAGCCACCTCTGACTCGGTCCCTCCCTTGGCATGTGGAGATTACACTTTGAGATGAAATTTGGATGTGGACACAGAGCCAAGCCACATCAATGTCATCTTTTGAAAGCGTCTGTTAATGTCCTTTGTCCAGTTTTTTATGCACTTGTTTTTTGTTTTTTTCTGTGTGTGTGTGTGACAGTCTTGCTCTGTCACCAGGCACCAGGCTGGAGTACAATGGCACAATCTCGGCTCACTGCAATCTCCGCCACCCGAGTTCAAGCAGTTCTCCTGCCTTAGCCTCCCTAGTAGCTGGGAATACAGGTGCGTGCCACCATGACCAGCTAATTTTTATATTTTTAGTAGAGACAGGGTTTCACCATGTTGGCCAGGATGATATCAATCTCTTGACCTCATGATCCACTCGCCTCAGTCTCACAAAGTGCTGGGATTACAAGCGTGAGCCACCTTGCCCGGCTGCAGTTGTTTTTTTTACTTTTAAAGTTGTTTAAGTTTCTTATAGATGCTGGATATTAGACCTTTGTCAGATGCACCATTTGCAAAAAACTTTCTCCCATTCTTTAGGTTATCTGTTTATTTCGTTAGTGGTTTCTTTTGATGTGAAGATGCTCTTTAGTCAAATTAGATCCAAGTCGTCAAATTTTGCTTTTGTTGATATTGCTTTTGGCCTCTTCGTCATGAAATCTTTGTCTGTGCCTATCTCCTAAATGGTACTGCCTAGGTTGTCTTCCACGGCTTTTATAGTTTTGGGTTTTACATTTAAGTCTTTAATCCATCTTGAGTTAATTTTTATATATGGTGTAAATAAGGGATCCATTTTCAATCTTCTGCATATGGCTAGCCAGTGATCCCAACACCATTTATTGAATAGGGAATTCCTTCCCTGTTGCTTCTGTCCAGTTTGTCAAAGATCAGATAGTTATAGGTATGTTGTCTTATTTCTGGGTTCTCTGTTTTGTACTATTGGTCTATGTGTTTGGTTTTGTACCAGTACCATGCTGTTTTGGTTACTGTAGCCCTGGAGTATAGTTTTAAGTCAAGTAGTCTGATGCCTCCAGCTTTGTTATTTTTGCTTAGGATTGCCTTGGCTATTGAGGCTCTGCTTTGTTTCCATATGAATTTTAAAATTGCTTTCTGATTTGGGTAGTATACCCATTTTAACCATATTGATTCTTCCTGTCCATGAGCATGGAATGCTTTTCCATTTGTTTGTGTCATTTTCTTTAAGCAGTGTACAGAGATCTTTCACTTTCCCAGTTACCTGTATTCCTATTTTATTCTTTTTGTGGCAATTGTGAATGGAAATTCATTCCTGATTTGGTTCTCAGCTTGACTGTTGTTGGTGTATAGGAATGCTAGTGATTTTTACAACTTATTTTTGTATCATGAGATTTTTCTGAAGTTGTTTATCAGCATAAGAAGATTTTGGGCTAAGACTATGGGCTAAGACTGATTCTAATTTAGATTTCTAAATTAGAATCATGTATCTGCAAACAGGTATGTTTGACTTCTTTTCTTCCTATTCGTACGCCCTTTATAAAAATAACATTTTTATCAGAATCAAAAACAATGAAATATTTAGGCATAACCCAGATAAAACTATGCTAAACCAGTAACCTATGAGAAAACATGGTAGACAAAAACTAGGGACCCACATAAATGAAGACACATTGTTCTGAAGATATAAAATTGTTAAGATATCAATTTTCCCCCATGTAATCTCAATTAAAATCACTGCAGCATTTTTTTCAGAAATTCACAAACTGAATCTAATATTCACATGGAAAAGGAAAGTACCTAGAAAAGCCAAGAGTCTTGTCAAAAGAAAAAAATGGTGGACTAGCACTATCTAGTTTTAATATTTATTATAAAACTATAGTAATTACACAGTTGTGATTTGGGCATAAAGATAGACAGATTTAAAAATAAAACAGAATGGAGTTCAGAAATAGACCCAAATGTACATGGACTACTGATTTTTGACAACATTGCAAAAGGCAATTCAGTGGGAAACGATACATCTTTGACACAAATGGTACTAGAACTATTAAATATCCATATAAACATAAAAAAGCTTTGATTAATATCTCAGAGTATACATACAATTTAACTCAGAATAAATCATAGATATAATTGTAAAGTCTAAATCTATACAACATCTAGAAAACATAGAAGCAAATTGTTATAACTGAGGTTTGGAACTTGAGACGTGGAACACAAAAAAAATTTAAGACATAATGGAAGTAGTTTCCAAGGATCTTACAATCTCATAGACACAAGACAGTTACTTCAAGGTTGGGCCAACACCTGTGGTCCAAGCCTTGAATGTCATTTTGGTAGTATAGTTCAAACAAATTGGGAAAAACACCCTCTTCAGTAGAAACCTTACATATCTTCCAATGTGGATTTTATACTGCTTGAGTCAAATCATATCTCTTATTTAAGCTGTTTGACTTATAATGCTAAACATAATATTTAATATGCAGTAAGAATGTGATTAATAGGGCTTTGAGGATTGGCATTGTTTATTACTGCAGCATGACCTAGCCCATTCTGATTGATGATCATAGGAATGTGATAACAAGAGCACTCTGAATAATATCTTTACCTCAGCAAAAGTTTTAAAAGAAATGGCAGATATGTTCTCTTCTTTAATCAGGGAACTCAAGTGTTACTCAAGTGTATTCAGTTTATGAAAATGCATTGATCTAAATACTTATGGGTAGTTTCCCATATATGTGTGTCTAGATAGATACATATATACAACACAAATGTGTATCATATTATATATTTGTACAAATATTATGTAAATACATAATTATTTCTGCATGCCTTGTATTGATATATAGAATATGTGTGTGCAGACAGTACAAATCTTTAATACTAAAAGTTTCTTTTAAAATGATTAATAAAAATATTTAAACCATTGTGGGTTTTTTTTGTTTGTTTGTTTGTTTGTTTGTTTGTTTGTTTAGAAGTTGGATATGTTCACTAAATAAATGGCCATACTGGGAACAGAAGGCATTTCTAACGGTCTGGAAGTCACACACAGTCTATTGGAGAAAGAACAAATGGACACTGGGAAGCCAATAAAAAAGAGATTATGGTGATATAGTTTTGTGGTAATCAAAGTGACAACTAGAATTTTTGATACAAAAATGGGATTTTGTAAATTCTAACAGGTGATGCTGACAATAAAAGTGACTGAATGTAACATGACAAGGAAAATGAATGAGTTTGTTCCAATGCCTATTAGACCTCATGTGGCAAGATAGGCAGTGCTAAATCACAGAGCAGAGGAAGAGTCAGACACAGAAGGAGAGTTCTAGGAAAATCTGCTTCTAGGAAAATCTGGTGAATTGTGTCTTCACTCTAGACACAATT
This sequence comes from Callithrix jacchus, assembly GCF_049354715.1. Classification (NCBI taxonomy): domain Eukaryota; kingdom Metazoa; phylum Chordata; class Mammalia; order Primates; family Cebidae; genus Callithrix; species Callithrix jacchus. The sequence goes on along the minus strand of NC_133504.1, from coordinate 163,142,895 downwards.
CACTGAAAGTAAGATATCCCGAAGATGGTAATAATGCTGGGCCAGGAAAAGGACCAAGCAGCATAGATTTAAGGTTGCTTTTATTTTTTCAGTTTTAAATAATTAAGATAATGTCAAATTTTTATCTTTTTGGGTATAATATTCTGAATAAACTTTAGCATTTGTTTCCTAAAGTTTCATGGATTTTATTTTTGCCAAAACTTTAATTTTACATGATGAATTAATAATATCTTTGATCTTAGTAGATTCTGAAGAAAATGTGAAAATAGCCAGACTTGCCATATTTTTCCAAGTTCAGTAGCTTTAAAAATCATACTCTTCTTCATTGAAAGGTGGCAGAACATAGTTATGGGAAAGGCAGACATGCAGATATTACAAATTCACAGGTAATCTATATGTTTTCACAGTTAATCTAAATGTTTTTAAAATGATATTCCTAATAAAGAATTTTTTGCTGGCTTATCTATGTTTTTCTGATTGGGCCATATTGCCAAGTTTTGGAGCCCCTAGTCATGTAAAGTGAGACAAGAATTCTCTAGAATTTGGATTTTTGAATCACCTCCAGGACAGAAAGTATGCATCCACTGTCAGCCTTGAAAAGAGGTTCAGTTGAAGGGGCAAAGCACAAAGCTAAATGAGTGCCTGTATCATTTACCACAAGGACTAGGCAGCATAGATTTAAAATATTGCTATTAAAGCTAAGTAATAGAATGCTGGAGCAGGCAAGAGCATGGCAATCCAGCTTGTATTAGTCACTTCTCACACTGCTAAATGCCTGAGATTCAGTAATATATAAACAAAAGAGGTTTAGTTGGCTCATGATTCCACAGACTGTACAGAAAGCATGTCAACATCTGCTTCTGGGGATGCCTCAGGGAGATTTTACAATCATGGTAGAAGGCAAAGAGGAAGCATGCTTATCTTTACATGGCCGGAGCAGAAGAAAGAGAGAGAGGGGAGAGGTTCCACGTACTTTTAAACAATCAGATCTCAGGAGAAGTGACTATTGCAACCAATGATGACAGTGTTAAACCATTTGAAAATGTCCCTGTGATCCAATCACCTCCCACCAAGTCCCAACTCCATCACTGGAGATTACAACTCAATATGAGATTTGGGTAGGGACGCAGATTCAAACCATACCATTCCACCACTGCCCCCTCCCAAATATTGTGACCTTTTCACATTGCAAAATACAATGATGGCTTCCCAACAGTCCTCCAAAGTCTTAACTCATTTCAGCATTAACTCAAAAGTCAAAAGCCCAAGTTTCATCTGAGACAAGGTTAGTCCTTCTCATATGAGCCTGTAAAATTGAAAACAAGTTAGTTACTTCCAAGAAACAATGAGAGTACAAGTATTGGGTAAATTTTCCAATTCTAAAAGAGAGAAGGGGCCATGGGGGCTAACCTCTGCAAAGCAAGGGGCAGAGCTGCCCACGGCCTTGGGAGCCTACCCCAGGTACCAGAGTGGCTTGGATGTAAGACCTGGAGTCAAAAGAGATTATTTTGGGGCTTTAATATTTACTGACTGACCTCTGGGTTTTTGGCTTGCAAAGGGCTTGTAGCCCCTTTCTTCTGGCCAATTTCTCCCTTTGGGAATGGGAATATTTACCCAATACTAGTATTTTCATTGTGTCTTGGAAGTAACTAATTTACTTTTGATTTTACAAGCTTATTTGCAGAATGAACTAACCTTTTCTCAGATGAGACTGGACTTTGGACTTTTGAGTTAATGCTGAAGTGAGTTAAGACTTTGGGGGACTGTTGGGAAGGCATCATATTTTGCAATGTGAGAAAGAGAGAGACCAGTGAGAAATTTTGCAATGAGATTTGAGAGAGGCCAGTGGTAAAATGATAACGGTTTGAATCTATGTCCCTGCCCACATCTCATGTTGAATAGTAATTCCCAATTACAGATTCAAACCATAGAAGTGGAAGCTGGTGGGATTTGATTACATCATGGGGGCATTTTCTAATGGTTTAGCATCATTCCTCTTGGTCGAAATATGGAGTTCTTAAAATTGCGGTTGTTTAAAGGTGTGTGGCACCTTCTCCTCACCTTCCTCATGCTCCGCCTGTGTAAGACAAACCTGTTTCCCCTTTGCCTTCCATGATGATTGTAAAATCTCCCTGATGCCTCCCGAGAAGCAAATGCTGCCACGCTTCCTGTAGAGCCTGCGGAATCGTGAGCCAATTATATCTCATTGAGTCTTGGCTATTTCTTTATAGCAGTGCAAAAATGGACAAATAGACAGCTGAAAGGTGACACCAGAAAATCCAGGATTCAAACTCTTGTCAGGCCAATAGGTATGCAGGTAGCAACCACCAGGAAAAAAAAAAAAGAAGGAAGGGAAATGTAATCTTGAGAGAGAAAGATGCATTATGAGTCTTTACTAATCTGAAGATACAGGAACAGTAAACAAGAAACAAACCAAATTATATTAACCGCAGGAACCAGGAGAAAACTAGAGATGACTTGAGAATGAACCAGAGAATACAAGATTGCTCTTTTGTTAGACAAGAGTTTATTCCAGAAATTCAGAAGCAAGGTAAGATAGAAATCAAGTGACCTCAATTGTAGCGAACAAATTTCTGAGGCTGGGAGCCAGAGTGGGCCTGACAGATGATTGATTATTTATGAAATGCTTCTGTTTCCATTAGGAAGTCTAAGCATATCAAAATAGAATTGTTGATCCTTGAGAGACATAATGCTTGTGTTTACTCTCTAGTTTCCAAGGCTGTTTAAAAGCATTCTGATGGCATGCTAAGACAGAGAATCTCAAACTTTAATACGCCTATGAATCACCTAAAGGTTAAAAAACAAATGCAGGTGCTGATTCACTAGGTCTGGGAGGGGCACGCCTTTCTGCATTTCCAAAAGGCTCCCATGGAACAAACATGGTGCTGGTTTTTGGCCTACATCTTGAGAGAAAGATGTAAGGAGACCTTGAGGACATTCAAGCAAAACAGAGAAATAATCATAAAAATTGAAGCACAAATACAGACAAAAAATTCTAGAGGCTTTTTTCTCATTTTTTACAGATGTTAGCATTTTCTAAACTAGCAATATTTGATCCAAAACATTTTAACCCTCTCTTTGGCTTCACCTCATATCAAGGAGAGAAAATAAAAATCTCTATACCCTTGATTCATAACCATGATTTTGGCATTGAAAAAAATCATTTGGACCTCTATGGTGAATTTCTTTATTCAGAGGCATTCTGCAATGAGTCAACAAAAGGGATCCAATATGTACTCTAAGAATTACCTATGAGTAAGACAAGCAGGATAGCACCATAAGAAAAAAGCATAGACTTTGCCTGCACTAAACCTGATTCAGTTCTCTACTCTGCCTCCCTAAGTGTGACTCTGAACATGTTATCTCTTCTCAGAGATGTGTGATTCTCATATACAAAGACAGATATGTATTTCAGAACAAATTGTTAATTAGGAAAGATCAAGTGCCTACAATTATCCCCACAGTAAGTGACAGCTCGTTATTTATATCTGCTGGCAATTGCTGAGCTCATGTTTATATGCAGGGAAGAAGGGTCTTTACTTTAAAGGGAAACCACATTTCTGAATAAGGCCTTCAATTCTGTGTGGACACTTTCATCAACGAGCATTGAGTTTCTCCATTACTTAAAAAGATAAGATCAAATAAAAAATTACGGGAGAGATCCAAGATGTCTGATCACTAGCTGTTTGGGATTGTAGCTCCCAGTGAAAGCACAGAGAACAAGAGGATACCACACTTTCAGATGAATTTTTATTGCTCACGGACCAGGAGAGTCCCAGAAGAGGAGCCCTGTGGATCACCAGCGCAACTCTTGTGGCTGGCGTGGCTGTTTTGCCGGTGCTTCAGCATGGTGGTTCTTGGTGCAGAGTAAACAGGACTGTGTCCCCTTTTGGCCAACGTTTGGAGCTCTGGGAAGGCAGAGTTACCTATTCAGCTGATTGAAGAACGGACTCAAGAAGGACAGACCGGAGATTCCCAGGCAGAAAAGCACCATCAATCTTAAAGCTGCTGTTTTAGCCAGCACAGTGGGTTACTCAGATTCCAGCACTGGGAATCAACAAATTGGATGTCCACTCAGAAACCTCATAGGAAAGTTGGTTATTACAAAGACGACAGATGGATCCATTTATAACAAAGGGAAGAAACCAGCCTAAAAAGGCTGAGAATACCCAAAATCAGAATGCCTCTCCCTCTACAGGGGATCACAGTTCCTCATCAGCAATAGAACAAGGCCTGATGGAGAACAAGTGTGTTCCATTAACAGAAGTAGGCTTCAGAAGGTGGATGATAAGAAACTTCTGGGAGTTAAAAGAACTTGTTTTAACCCAATGCAAAGAAACTAAGAACTTTGAAAAAAGGTTTGATGAAATGCTAATGAGAATAGACAATTTAGAGAGGAATATAAGTGAATTAATAGAGTTGAAAAATACAACACGAGAACTTCATGAAGTATGCACAAGTTTTAACAGCCAAACTGATCAAGTAGAAGAAAGGATGTCGGAGGTCGAAGACCAACTTAATGAAATAAAACGAGAAGACAAGATTAGAGAAAACAGGATCAAAAGGAATGAGCAGTCTCCAAGAAATATGGGACTCTGTGAAAAGACTAACCTATGTTTGATGGGTGTACCTGAATGCAAGAAAGAGAATGAATCCAAGTTGGAAAATACTCTTCAGGATAAGATTGAGGAAAAGTTTCCCAACATAGAAAGACAGGACAATATTCAACCCCAGGTAATACAGAGAACACCACAAAGATATTCCTCAAGAAGAGTAACCCCAAGGCACATAATCATTAGATTCACCAGGGTTGAAATGAAGGAAAGAATGCTAAGGGCAGCCAGAGAGAAAGGTCAGGTTACCCACAAAGGGAAGCCTATCAGACTCACAGCAGATCTCTCAGCAGAAGCCCTACAAGTCAGAAGAGAGTGGGGGTCAATATTCAACATCCTTAAAGAAAAGAACTTTCAACCCAGAATTTCATATCCAGCCAAACTAAGCTTCAGAAGCAAAATAAAAATAAAATCTTTTGTGAACAAGCAAGTACTCAGAGACTTCATCACCACCAGGCCTGCTTTATAAGAGCTTCTGAAAGAAGCATTACACATAGAAAGGAACAACCAGTATTAGCCTTTCCAAAAATATACCAAAAAGTAAAGAGCATCAACATAATGAAGAATTTACATCAACTAATGGGCAAAACAGCCAGCTAACATCAAATGGCAGTAACAAACTAAATATACTATTATTAATCCTAAATTTAAATAGACTAAATCCCCCAATCAAAAGACACAGCCAAAACCCATCGGTATGCTGCATCCAGACCTATCTCACATGCAAGGATACACAAAGACTCAAAACAAAGGTAGGAAGAAAGATTTACCAACCAAATGGAGAGCAAGAATAAATAAATAAATAAATAAATAAATAAATAAATAAATAAATAAATAAATAAATAAAAGGCAGGAGTTGCCATTCTCGCCTCCGATAAAATATATTTTAAAGCAACAAAGATCAAAAGAGGTAAATAAGGTCATTACATAACGATAAAAGGATCAATGCAACAAGAAGAGCTAAGGATCCTAAATATATACGCACCCAATACAGGAACGCCCAGATACATAAGAATTATAAAGAGACTTAGACTCCAACACAATAATAATGGGAGACTTCAACATCAATATTAGATAGATCAATGAGACAGAAAATTAACAAGGATATTCAGGACTTGAACTCAGATCCAGAACAGGTAAACTTAATAAATATTTATAGAGGTCTCTACTTTAAATACACAAAATATACACTCTTATCAGTACCACATCACACCTACTCACAGGTTTAAATGAAATATTGGTTTTCTACTTATTTGTTACTTTCTTCCCTCATTTTTTCCTGTCTCCATTATTAAGCACAATTATTGGCATAAAAGAGGTTTTCAGCCTCTAGCCTGCATTCTAGCCTGGGCAATAAAGCAACACCCTCATTCTCTATCCCTCTTTCTCTTCCTCTTTCTTCCTCTCCTTCATTCTTTTTTTTTTCTTTCTCTCTTTCATTTCTTTCTAATAAATAAATAAATAAATACATACATACATACAGAGTGATTTCCAAAGCCACACAGAAACAGTGCAATGCCAGGAATCAGATGGGTTCTTTTTATTCAATTATTTTAGAGTATATCTCCACATTAACCAATTGAGCACCTATGAAAACAAATTCTGTTTATATCATGTGATTAAACTCTTAACCCTGGCCATTTGTCTTACCCATGATATATAAAAAAGTATCTGTGTCATGGGCATTTGCTATTTGCCTGGTACTATGTAGATATGGTTTGGCTGTGTCCCCATCAAAATTTCCTGTTGAATTGTAGTTCGCATAATTCGCACATGTTGTATGAGGGACCTGGTGGGAGATAATCACAGGGCAGGTCTTTCCCATGCTGTTGGCATGATATTGAATAAGTCACATGAGACCTGATGGTGTTTTTTTTTTTGAGATGGAGTTTTGCTTGTTACCCAGGCTGAAGTGCAATGGTGCGATCTCGGCTCACTGCAACCTCTGCCTCCTGGGTTCAGGAAATTCTCCTGCCTGACCTGATGGTTTTATAAACAGGAGTTCATCTATACATGCTCTCTTGCCTGCTGCCATGTAAAATGTGCCTTTTCTCCTCACTTGCACTCCTCCGTGACTGTGAGACCTCCCAAGCCATAAGCAACTATAAATCAATTAAACCTCTCTCCTTTAAAAATTACCCAGTCTCCGGTATGTCTTCATTAGCAGCATGAGGACAGAATAATACACATACTTTTTTTTTTTTTGAGACAGAGTTTCGCTCTTGTTACCCAGGCTGGAGTGCAATGGCGCAATCTCGGCTCACCCCAACCTCTGCCTCCTGGATTCAGGCAATTCTCCTGCCTCGACCTCCTAAGTAGCTGGGATTACATGCATGCACCACCATGACCAGCTAATTTGTTGTATTTTTAGTAGAGATGGGGTTTCACCATGTTGACCAGGATGGTCTCAATCTGTTGACCTCGTGATCCACCCGCCTAGGCCTCCCAAAGTGCTTGGATTACATACTTAACATATTTTTAAGAATTTTTTAAATTAGCAATTTTATGTAAAGAGCATGGAAGTCCAGCATCTTTGGAAAAATGGACTTTCTTACAGAGCCAAGTAGTAAAGTACAGTGAGTAGAAGGAACCTACACAATTTAGAAGCAATTAATAAGAATCTGCCTTATTTTTAAAGTCCTAACTGCTGACATTGTCCAGAAAAAAAATTTAACAGGTAAGTGTATCAGTGTTTTTAAATAGATCTACTGAAATGTCAATATAAAATAATGGGTCAATAATAAATGAAACTATGGAAACTTTCAATATGTTGAAATATTTTCACTACTTTAGTATTTTGTTACTTATAATTGCAAGAAAATGTTAATATAAATGATACTAGAAACTACTGGCAGCTGACCTCAGTTCATTATTTGCCATGGCAACTTTAGCTTTCCATCAAGGAAAATATCTGATATTTAACAACAGAATGAAGAAATCTCTGTATGAACAACAACATGCTGTTCAACGTTGTATAAATTAGGCAACATACATGGCATGGCACCTAGATTGTTACATTCTTGGCATGAACTTCAGATAACTGTCTTGAAATAGAGCAACCAGCTAGGCCTTCTGTGTCTTCCACAGAGCACCTCTAGCAGCTGGCTCTTGTATAGTCCTGAGCAGTTTCTCACAGCACGCTCTGGAGAGGAAGCCTACAATCAGAATATGTTTGATTTCATCAGTGCCAGGAATAATAAACACTTTGAAGATACGTACATTCATATTAAGAATGGTCTGTAGCCAGTTAGTACCAAGTTATTTACATCCAGCACACACAGTGGATACAGAGGCTACCCCATAAAGAAGTTCCCTGCTTTCAGGGTACATGGTAAGAGGAGAGCCTAGGAAAACAGAAAATTGGTAAGAAGGAGCACAATTTAAAAGTCAAAGCATATCCCAAATCTATCATTTAATCACAACAGGGATTATTCCCATTTTCCAAGGGGAAATGGGGCTTAGTGAGATTAAGTACTTGCCCAAGAACATGAATATAAAAAGTGAAAGAAAAAGAATTTAAATCCATTCATCAATAAATTTTCATTGAGCACATAAAATATGTCAGACACTCTGAACAAAGCTGGCATTTTTCACCACCACGTAACATGATCTCCTCATACTGATCACAGGAACACAAAGAAGGAAATGATGGAAACACTTCTTTCTAATACTATTTTTTTTCAAGCAACAACTTTATATTTAAAAGGTAAACAGAAACATCAACTTTGTATTTTAAAGAAGAGCTGTATATATGTTTTCCTGATACTTGGGGAAAAATATTACCTTGTTTTAGTTTTTATTTATTATAGTCCAAGTTTGTATCATCTGAAATAAGAACAAAACACGCATGTAGAATGAGAAAAGCTACAAGTATTTTCTAATACAAGCCATTTGTATTTCAACAGAACCAGAAGCTCATAACATTTCAATCATCTTACAAAAATTTCTTTAGATAATCTTCTAGAATTGAATCGGTCTAGGCATGACAGTGAAAAAAAATGAGTTCAAATCAATCTGATAATACATTTAATTTGCTGTCAAATGTATAAAACTAATACAACATCTTGCTCAAAACAATGCTAAATATTCAAAGATACTTCAGAAACATCTAGGAAGATGGATAATAGCTTATTCATTTTATAATTAGTTCTGAGGCAGCTATGAGTCTTTAGTCATTAAATATCTGAAATCTTTTAGCATAATTGATATACGTGCATATGTAATACTTCTGATTGTAATCGATTCTATAAATAATGCATGCCATTTACAGCACACATCATTTTGATTTGTTTTCAATACTTATTTTAAAATATATATGTTTTTTATTTCTGTGTCTGATTTCTGAAAGTCATAGATTAAATTTTCACAAAATGTGTTTGCTATTTAATCACTATTTGATTCCTATTTAAATATCACTCCTCAAAGCATTCAAATTAGAGATATCATTCATAATCAAAATTCTGTTAAAAAACAAGAAAGTTTAGTTAAATTTAGTTTTAACATTTCTTTACTCGAGAAACAGATGAATATATCTTGCAGAAATGCAGCAATTGACTATTCATTCTAAATAACCCCATATAGCTTAGATTCTCATTTTGCATTTTTATTTTCGAATTCTTCTTTGTTTCTGTCTTTTTATTCATCCAATTCCATTGCCATTAGCTTTAAATCACTCATATAATACACATTTGGCAATGCTTTTTAAGTGGACTTGAAATCCTTCAATGACTAAAGGGTAAAGTAAAACCCTGACTTAGGACATTTTAAAGTCAATATCCTTAGAATTAACTTGCTAATGCTCCACAATCTACTCCTCTATCCTTTTTTCAACATATCAAGATTTTCACCGAAAGCAAAGTGTTCATTTGTAAATGTCTGAATGTTCTTACCCTGCTGTGTTCACAGCCTTTTGTGTGTGTGTGTGTTGTTTTGTAACCCAGAAATTATTTCAAAAATAATCTAAATGTAATTACAAGATTATAAAAATATTCACCTTACTCATTGTTTCAACAAATATATGTTGGTAACCTACTGTGCCCTGGAACTTTGCTACATGTGAGTAACAAAATACAGTCCCTATTCACAAGGAGCATAACCTATTCACCTCTTCTCAACCTGGGAAGCTCTCACCAGATGCATGCAGTTGCCCAATTATGGAGTTTTCAGCCACAAAATTGTGAGTCAAATAAACTTCTTTGTTTAGAAATTACCCAGCTTCAGATATTCTGTTATAGCAACACAAAACAGACAAAGAAAGTTAGTAAAGTTTCCCTAAAGAGAGTGATACCTAAAACCAGCCCTAAAGGGATATTGGAATTGAAATGAAAAGCTAAAGAGAGTTCTAAGGCAAAGGGCAAGTCACAAGTCAAGACTCAGAAATGGAAGAGAACCTAGCTATCTCAAGGAATGCTGAGTCATTTGTGGCAGCCAGATAATCTTAGGGGTCATGGTGAAGGGTCAAGGGCCAAGAGAGTATAATTTCTTATGGACCTTGCAGAGGTGATCCACTTGAAGTGTCTTCCTTATGACTTGAGTTAATGTCTGTACAGGTTCTAGGATCATTTATATTGACAAGTATAAATGCCTGAAAGAAAGCATTTAATAAATGTTAGTTATAACTGTTCAAAGTAGTATTGTTTTGTTATGATTTTTAGTATAATTTTGACCACCTATCCATTAAAAGAGACTGAGTAGAGAAAGGAATAACACAAATTGTTAACTCACAACTTGGAAACATTGTTGTGAGTTATGACAGACATTATGAAGTAATTCACCAAAATTAATTTATATATATGAATACAAAGATGATTTCTTATTAATTAGGAAGAGAAAATAATGAGGCCTTTTTGAAACCAGCTTCTCCTTATCTTATCCCCACTTTCACAGCATTCTGGTTGATGAGTTTATCTTCACAGGGCATTAAAAAAAAAACAAAAACCTACAGTTACTTCCTAAGTGAAATTGAGTTCAAAGGGCGTGATTTAATTTGATATTGCAACCACCAGGTGTTTAATTCAGTCACACATCATTATAAAACATTTCTCCATCACAGGAATCCAGCTTTACTGCAGGTTGAATCATGTTTTCTGATAGGTATTTTTGTTCAGTGCCTGTTTCTCACAGCTCTTAGATCATAAGTAGGTAACATGATGGGGCAAAAACTCATTTTTGCTTAAATGTTAATGTGTTTTCTTTATCTGCTAAGTATCACTTATGTGATGGATGGTTCTAGCTCAATATTATGCACGTGCACTTTTTGAGAAACTAGATATTGTGACATGTAAAATAAAACAAAAGAGGTACACAGGCATTTAAAAGTAAATGGAAACTTGAAATCTGCCTGAACTTGATGAGAAACCAACAAAGCGTTTCACATTCCACTAACAAATCTGAGAGGGATTATCCCTGTACTGGTTAAACGTAATGTAAACTTCGCTGTCACCTTTCAGGAGACATTCTGCATGTTGAACCAAAATATACCTGTACATTGTCAGCAGGTAGCAATTATTTCTTATACATAACTGGGTACACAAGGCCATCTGTATCCAGAGGAAAATATAAAACACTTCAGGGAGAAAATTTAAAATATCCAAATATTATTGTCAGTTTCCTGTACCTGCAGTTGTGGCTAATTTTATAAACCAACTTTTAGACCTTTGGACAAAATATTAAAACAATAGGATTTTTAAAATCTTAATGTGCACTCAGTTTATTGACCAATTGCTATGTACCATGTGTCAAACTAAATAATGTACACTGCCTTAATCTATACAACAACCCTTTAAGCTATGTAGTATTATTATTCTAATTTTAAAAATAAAGGAATGAGATTTGCTCAAGGTTACATGGGCAGTGACAGCATGATATCAAGAGTCATTTTCTAGATCGTAGGTCTGCATATCCTATCTACCTCTATTCTTTGGTATAGGCAAGTGATCCTTTCAGCCTAATTAAATTAATATGCCAACAGTTTGAAAACAAATTATCTATAGATACTTCTCTAGCCTTGCCTCTAAGCTTGCTCAACCTCTTTAGGCACTCCTCTGATTCCAATTTTGAGTTGATAGGTTAATATCAATTTTTCTATTGTTAAAGAAGTGAGCATTTGAGCAATGGCACCTTTACTAGTCTATCACTTGTAGTTCCCACCCTTAACTTGGGAAAACAAAGCACCTCTAATCTCCTCAACTGCCATGAACTGGAGAAGAGGGATAGCCCCTTTTTAAGAATACCACTCTTTTGGGCCAGTCACAGAGGCTCACTCCTGTAATTCCAGCAACGTGGGAGGCAGAGGCAGGTAGATTGCTTGAGCTCAGGAGTTCAAGACCAGCCTGGGCAACATGGCGAAACCCTGTCTCTACAAAAAATAAGAAATTAGCTGGGCATGGTACTGTACACTTGCAGTCTCAGCTGCTTGGGAGGAGGTGGGAGGATTGCCTGAGCCTGTGGGGTAGAGGTTACAGTGAATTGTGATCCCACCACTTCACTCCAGCCTAGGCAATAGAATGAGACTCTGTCTCAAAAAAAAAAAAAAAAAATGCTGCTCTTTTCAAAAGGTGATTGAACCTTTTCCCACACTGTCCATTTCTTATATCAAGATAAAAAAAAATGGTGACAAGTGACTTTTCTACTTTCTGGTGCCTCTCAGAATGTCTAACAGAGAAGTGACACCGACAGCTGCTGGCTTTTCTGACAGAATGTGTGGGTTGTGAAACAGCTTTTATTCCCAGATGTGGGCCTTAGTCATCCAACCATGCATATGGCAATTAACACATTCTGTTATACAAATTTGTAACTAACATAGAAAAATAATTCTTAAAATTTAGCGAGCATCAAAATCACCCAGATGGGCTTCTTAAACGTAAATTGCTAGGGCTCACCCTCAAAGTTCAGACTGGGTTTCAGGTAGGGCCTGAAAATTTGCTTTTTTTTAAATTGTACTTTAAGTTCTGGGGTACATGTGCAGATCTTGCAGGATTGTTGCATAGGTACACACATGCCATGGTTGCTTGCTGTCTACATCCCCCATTACCTATATCAGGCATTTCTCCCAGTGTTATCCCTTCCCAACTTCCCCAACCCCCATCCCTCCCCTAGTCCCCCAAACCCCAACAGACCCCAGTGTGTGACATTCCCCTCCCTGTGTCCATGTGTTCTCATTGTTCAACACTTGCCTATCAGTGAGAACATGTGGTGTTTGGTTTTCTGTTCTTGTGTCAGTTTGCTGAGAATGGTGGTTTCCAGATTCATCCATATCCCTACAAAGGACATGAAACCATCCTTTTTTATGGCTGCATAGTATTCCATGGTATATATGTGCCACATTTTCTTTGTCCAGTCTATCACTGATGGGCATTTGGGTTGGTTCCAGGTCTTTGCTGTTGTAAACAGTTCCACAAGGAATGTACATGTGCATGTGTCTTTATAATGAAATGATTTATAATCCTTTGGGTATATACCCAGTAAGGGGATTGCTGGATCAAATGGAATTTTTATTTACGAGGCCAATAAACATATTAAAAAAATGCTCGTCACTGTTCATTAGAGAAATGCAAATCAAAACCGCATTGAGATACTATCTCATGCCAGTTAGAATGGTGATCATTAAAAAATTCTGGAGACAACAGATGCTGGAGAGGATGTGGAGAAATAGTAATACTTTTACACTGTTGGTTGAAGTGTAAATTAGTTCAACCATTGTGGAAGACAGTGTGGCGATTCCTCAAGGATTGAGAATTTGCCTATTAAACAAGTTCACAGGTAATGCTGATGTCACTGACCCAGGGCCCACTAGTTTAGAACCACTGGCATATTTTAAACCTAGTGCTTAGTAGATACATCTTCTAAAAAATGATGACTCTTATGTCTTGTAGCTTGTTAATATCCACAAGTGTTAAGACTTCACTGATTATATTTTATACACAATAAAAATAGTTAATGTGCCTTATGTTTCTTTTCTACTCCCTCACACAGTAAGTGTTTAAAATACACATAGGTTTATTAACATTTACATTGCCAAATTTAAGGGTAATAACCACAGATATCTGGTGTGCATTTTATGCTCACACACTGTTACGATCATGCATCTTTTGCATTATAGAATTTTCCATTATCAAAAGGAAAATGAACAATCATAATGTTAATAAATATACTAACATGTTCTATATCATTAATTTTGCTTAATTATTTCTATACTAACAGGCAAAAAGTCTTTGTTTAACAAAACGAAATGCCATGAAATAGATTATTGGACATCTATTTTCATTGTAAGATTGAAAGGCATTCTAAATTATGTGAGGTTTTGTTCCTGATATCCATACTCAATATTCTTTAAAAAAAAATCTGACATTAGTTTTATTGAATTTATAGTGATTACATTTAAAAATTGTGGGTAAATTCTGAACTTAAAGGAAAGGTTATCAGAACTTTAGCTACACCCATAGTGGCAACAAGGCTCTGTTATCAAGTGTGTTAATTATCTATTCACACCTGGTTCGCCACTGATTAACGAAACCTATTAAGGCCTTCCCTTGAAGATCTTGCTGTTGACATGTATTTGCAGCTGTTGATTTTTTTCCAAATTAGCACATTATGTGTTTGGAAAACAGACAAAAAACAGCTGCAGTGTCTGAATGCATTTATTATGTACTCTTCTCAAATGCTATTTAGGTTTACTAGTAAATGATGAAGTCAGAGTGAAATGCACTGTTAACTCTGCACTTCCAGCGCTTATGGGTCTAGCAGAAACAGAATGCTAAGGGAGTCACACTAAAATTTCAGCCTTCATTTTCGAAATAGATTCCACAAATTTCAGAAGCCAACTGTTCAATAATATGCATAAACACTAGTGACATCCTATAGCCATCTCTTTTTCAGGTGAGCAAGTTCTGGGAAAGAGGTGAAAGCTATTAAAAATGCACGTGACTTCAGATGGACTTAAATGATTATTAAAATAACATTACTTTGACTTTCATATTATGCTACACTGAATGCTTTATTGGTTTTATAGTCCCTCAGAGCCACCGAGCTCCAGGTTAGAGTAATAAAATATTATTTTTAAAGGCTGTGTTAATAACTAAAAAACATTATTTTATATTTAAGGTCTTTATGCTTGCTGCTTTATTGCAGCAACAAATCTTCCTGGAGTAAAATATCTGGCATTTGGCAGTTTGGAAATCATTGTCTCTCCAAAGTGCTGGTATCAACCTAGACACAGGACAACTTTTGGAAATTCAAGAGATTCTCCTTCATCTTCCAATATTGTGCAGACTAATTCCTCTCATCCAAAAAGTAAATAAGACAAGGGGTCTTATATATATTTACTTATTTACTTATATTTACAAAGGGTCTTAATTACTTATATTTCTTGAGAAAAGGCGTCTGAGTCAAATTTCCAATTGCATCTGCTTTGTCTTTACCCTACACTCCAAAATAAAAGTATAATTTAAAAAAAAAAAAAGCAAATCCACACACACACACACACACAAATGATTACTTCTCACTTTTTCTCTATTACAAGCCCTATTTTCCAGTGCGGAAGCTATTGTTTGGAGGGCAGCCTGCATAACAGGAGGTAAGGTTTCTGTTATCACGGCAAGCCCTGACAATCCAACTTTCTTCCCGTTCCTAGTTCCATGATGTGGTACAAAGCTTTTTCAGTTTTTAAGACTGAAAATATACACATTCTTCTTTATCAGAGACAGGTGTTATCTAATTAGCATTCTCTATTTACTTCATAATGCTTGTCACAGACACGCTTACCAAATCAGACATACACATCTGTCTATGTTATTAATTATGCCAAAAAATACCAAATAGTTTCAAAACACCAGTAACATATTGTAGGCCCACAGCCCTTTGTTCATACTGTCTCCCTAACCTGAAGCAAACTTAACATGATTCTTTACCTGCGCGACATTTCGCGATGTCAACCAAGTTGTTGAATGCGAGCAAGATAAACAGATGCCATCTATCTTCAAGCAGAAGAGGAATTTATAAGTAGCCAATAGAATTTCTGGAAAACTAGACCCAGAAAACCAAGAAAAATCAAAGCACCACACACCATAGCAAAAGAATTTACTTCATCTTTGTCTAATTTACTCCACATGAAAAATTTTAGCTAAGGAATTTTTGATAGACAAAGTCATTCATCAAAGTGCACTTCACGCCAGTTGGCATGGAGATGTCTGTACTTTGGGAGGTAAGATGTTCCTTTTGCCAGAAAATACACAATTGAGAATGTCCCAAAAATTAGAAAGGAGATTGTAGACTTGTAGGCAGAGAATAACAAGTGCACTCGCTATTTTTCAAGGCCCACCTCAAGCTTCAACTTCTAAATAAAAATTTTCCTACCCATTTCAACTTCATTGATTTTTCTCCTCTAGGAATCTCTGCATTATTTAAAGCCTGTGTCATTCAGTTTAACACTTATTTATGTAAAATTTAATTTATAATTTTCCACATTTTATAAGTTTGCCTTTTCAGGAAGATGGCTAGTTCCTTGAGAACAAAGCACATGTTCTAAACTTGCATATTTTATCACAACATACAACTCACTTCAAGCAGAAATAGTAGGATGATTGATGGTTAGATTTAAACTGGGCACAAATGCTTATTACCAAGTATGGCATCTATGAGATAATATGAAAATAAAACTGCTTTTAAATTATGCTGTTAGAGCAAAATATTTATTTCAGGAAAATTTTAGGAGACATTTCCTCACAATGATGACTATTTGTGTAAACAACTTGTGTTGTGAGACACTAAGTGTTAAATGAATTTATGTATATATTATTCCCTAGTCTTTAATAAATTCTGGGAGATGATGTTAGGCAGCTTCTGAAATGGTCCCCAGTGCTCCCTGACTCCTGTTACATATGCTCCTGTGTAATACCACCTCCTTGGCTTTCTTCTAATGAATTGAATGTGGCAAAAGAGATGGGATGTCAATTCTAAAATTAAATTATGAAAGATTGCGACTTTCATTTTGTTCTCTCTTTCTAGCTCTCTCTCTTATTTTCTCTCTTGCTCACATTTTTACCTGACTTGCTCTCATAAAGCAAGCTCTCATATTTTAAGCTATTCTATGGAGCAGTCCAAGTAGCAAGAACTAAGTACAGCCTTTTTCCAACAGTCAGCAAAGAATGGATAACCACCATCTACTGCTTCAATAGGTACTAAATCTTACCCTGCACCATGTGAATGAGCATAGAAGAAGCTCCTTCCCTAGTTCAGCCTTGAGATGACTACTGCCTAGCCAACGCCTTGACTTTAGCTTGTGAGAGATCCTGCAGTACCGAACTAACCCAGCTAAGCCTTCGCTAAACTCCTGATCCAAAGATACAAAGCAACTGTGAGATGTTAGATGTCATTTCAAAGCCATTAAGTTTCTAGTAATTTATTATATAGCAATAAAAATCTCTTACACATAGAGGCAAGATGGCCGGATAGAACGGTTTGGGTCTGCAGCTCCCAGCATGAACAATGCAGAAGATGAGCAATTTCTGCATTTCCAGCCGAGGTACCCTGTTCATCTCATTGGGACTTGTTAGGCAATGGGTACAGCACACCCTCCTCATTAGGAGGGGGAGCAGAAGCAGGGTGGGGCGTTGCCTTACCTGTGAATTGCAAGGTGCTGGGGACCTCCCTCCCCTAGCCAAGGAAAGCCATGAGGGACGGTGCTATGTGGCTCAGATGCTACACTTCTCCCATGTTTTTTGCAATCTGCAGACCAGGAAATTCCCTCGTGTGCCTACACCACCAGGACCTTGGGTTTCAAGCACAAAACTGGGCAGCTGTTTGGGCAGACACCAAGATAGCTGCAGTTGTGTTTTCATACCCCAGTGGCACCTGGAACCCCAGTGAGACGGAATAGTTCACTCCCCTGGAAAGGGGGCTGAAGCCATTTACCCAAGTGGTCTCACTCAGCAGTTCTCACTCCCATGGAGCCCAGAAAGCTAAGAACCACTGGCTTGAAATTCTCATTGCCAGCATAGCAGTCTGAAGTCCACCAAGCGGACCTAATAGATATCTACAGAATTCTCCACTTCAAATCAACAGAATATTCATTCTTCTCAGCACCACATAGCACTCACTCTAAAATAGACCACACAATTGAAAGTAAAACACTCCTCAGCAAATGCAGAAACAGAAATCACAACAAATAGTCTCTCAGACCACAGTGCAATCAAATTAGAACTCAGGATTAAGAAACTTACTCAAAACCACACAACTACATGGAAACTGAACAACCTGCTCCTGAATGACTAGTAAGTAAATAACGCAATTAAGGCAGAACTAAGTAAGTTCTTTGAAACCACTAAGAACAAAGAGACAACGTATCCAAATCTTTGGGACACAGATAAAGCAGTGTTTAGAGGGAATATTTATAGCACAAATGCCCACATCAGAAAGTGGAAAAGATCTAAAATCAACCCTAACATCACAATTAAAAGAACTAGAGAAGCAAGAGCAAGCAAATTCGAAAACTAGCAGAAGACAAGAAATAACTAAGATAAGAGGAGAACTGAAGTAGATAGAGACGTGAAAAACCCTTCAAAAAATCAGAGAATCCAGGAGTTGTTTATGGAAAAGATTAACAAAATACATAGACAACAGGTCAGACTAATAAAGAAGAAAATAGAGAAGAATCAAATAGACACAATAAAAAAATGATAAAAGTGGTATCACCATTGATCCCACAAAAATACAAACTACTGTCACAGAATGCTATAAACACCTCTATGCAAATAAATCAGAAAAACTAGAAGAAATGGATAAGTTCGTGGACACATACACCCTCCAAAGACTAAACAAGAAAGAAGTCAAATCCCTGAATAGACCAATGACAAGGTCTGAAATTAAAGTGTAACTAATAATGTACCAAGAACAACAAAAGCCCAGTACCAGACAGATTGACAGCCACACTCTACTGGAGGTACAAAGAGAAGCTGGTACCAATCTTTCTGAAACTATTCCAAAAACTGGAAAAAGAGAGAATCCTCCCTAACTCATTTAATGAGGACAGCATCATCCTGAACCAAAACCTGGCAGAGACACAACAAAAAAAGAAAATTTCAGGCCAATACCCCTGATGAACACTGACGTTAATATCCTCAATAAAATACTGGCAGCACACCAAAAAGCTTATCCACCATGAGCAAGTTGGCTTCATCCTGGCATCCAAGGCTGGTTCAACATATGCAAATCAATAAATATAATCCCTCACATACACAGAACCAATGGCAAAAACTACATGATTATCTCAATAGATGCAGAAAAGGCCCTTGATAAAATTCAACACTGCTTCATGCTAAAAACTCTCAATAAACTAGGTATTGATGGAACATATTTCAAAATAATAAGAGCCATTTGTGGCAAGCCCATAGCCAATATCATACTGAATGGGCAAAAACTGGAAGCATTCCCCTTGAAAACCAGCAAAAGACAAGGATACCCTCTCACACCACTCCTATTCAACATAGTATTGTAAGTCCTGGCCAGAGCAATCAAGCAAGGGAAAGAGATAAAGAGTATTCAAATAGAAAGAGAGAAAGTCAAATTGTCTCTGTTTGCAGATGACATGATTATATATTTAGAAAATCCTATCATCTCAGCCCAAAATCTAAAGCTGACAAGCAAACTCAGAAAAGTCTCAGGATATAAAATAAATGTGCAAAAGTCACAAGCATTCCTATACACCAATAACAGAGAGCCGAATAGTGAGTAAACTCCCATTCACAATTGCTACAAAGAGAATTAAATACCTAGGTATACAACTTCCAAGGAAAGTGAAGGACCTCTTCAAGGAGAACTACAAAGCTCAAGGAAACAAGAGAGGACAGAAATAAATGGAAAAAAGTCCATGCTCATGGTTAGGAAGAATCAGTATAGTGAAAATGGCCATACTGCCCAAAGTAATTTATAGATTCAATACTATTCCCATCAAGCTCATTGATTTTCTTCACAGAACTAGGAAAAACTACTTTAAATTTCATATGAAACCAAAAAAGAGCCTGTATAGCCAAGGCAATCCTAAGCAAAAAGAACAAAGCTGGAGGCATCACAGTACCTGACTTCAAACTATACTGCAAGAATACACTAACCAAAACAGCATGGTACTGGTACCAAAACAGATATATAGACCAACGGAACAGAATAGAGGCCGCAGAAATCACATCACACATCTACAATCATCTTATCTTCGACAAACCCAACAAAAACAAGCAATGGGAAAAGGATTTTCTATTTAATAAACAGTGTTGGGAAAACTGACTAGCCATATGCAGAAAATGGAAACTGGAACCCTTCCTTACACCTTACACAAAAATTAACTCAACATGGATTAAAGGCTTAAATGTAAAACCCTGAACCATAAAAACTCTAGAAGAAACCATAGGAAATACCATTCAGGACATAGGCATCGGCAAAGACTTCATGACTAAAACACCAAAAGCAATGACAACAAAAGGCAAAAATAGAAAAATGGGATATAATTAAAGAAAAGAGCTTTTCCACAGCAAAAGAAACTGTCATCAGAGTGAATAGGCAACCTACAGAATGGAAGAATAATTTTGCAATCTATCCATCTGACGAAGGTCTAATATAAGGAAATTAAATACATTTACAAGAAAAAAAACATCAAAAAGTGGGTGGAGGATATGAACAGACACACTCAAATGAAAACATTTATGCAGCCAACAAACATATGGCAAAAAGCTCATTATCACTGGTCATGAGAGAAATGCAGTGAAATACTATCTCACACCAGTTAGACTGGCAATCATTAAAAAGTCTGGAAACAACTGATGCTGGCAAGTATGCAAAGAAATAGAAACACTTTTACACTGTTGGTGGGAGTGTAAATTAGTTCAATCATTGTGGAAGACAGTGTGGTGATTCCTCAAGGATCTAGAAATAGAAATACCATTTGACCCAGCAATCCCATTACTGGGTATATACCCAAAGGATTATAAATCATTTTACTATAGAGACACATGAACACATGTTTATTGCAGCACTAGTCACCATAGCAAAAACTTGGAACCAACCCAAATGCCCATCAATAATAGACTGGATAAAGAAAATGTGGCACATATACACCATGGAATACTATGCAGTCATAAAAAAGGATGAGTTCCGGTCCTTTTCAGGAATGTGAATGAAGCTGTAAACCATCATCTTAGCAAACTAACACAGGAACGGATAACCAAACATGCCATGTTCTCATTCATAAGTGGGAGTTGAACAATGGGAACACATGGACACAGGGAGGGGACACATACCAGGGCCTGTTGGTGGATGGGGGACAGGAGGAGGGAGAGCATCAGGACAAATACCTAATGCATGCCGAACTTAAATCCTAGGTGACAGGTTGATAAGTGCAGCAAAACCATGGCACATGTATACCTATGTAACAAACCTGCACATTCAGCACATGTATTTCAGAACTTAAAGTAAAATTTTAAAAAACTCTTATAAATCACAATTAGAAATAGTAATATTTCATCTATCTATAATATTTTATGTCTTTATTGAGGCATACTTAGAGTAAACTGCATAAAGTATACAATTTGACAAATTTTGTCAGTATATACCTGCAAAATCATCTCCACTATCAAGATAATTGAATGTAAACATCACCTCCAAAAGTTTCCACATGTCCTATGTTAGGTAGGGTTATCCAGAGAAACAGAATTAATAAGGTAAAGATGTAAATAGAAAGGAAATTATTCTAAGGGATTGGCTCACATGATTATGGAGGTTAAGCACGCTCATGTTCCTCTGTCTGCAAGCCAGAGGTACAGGAAAACGGGTGGTATACTTCTACTCCAAATCTGAAGGTCTGAGAACCATGGAGCCAATGGTACAAGCTCAAGTCCAAGAGCAAAAACCCAAGATCCAGGAGTTCTAATGTCTGAGAGCAGGAGAAGATTGATGGCCCAGATGAAGCAGAAATAAATCCGTTCTTCCTTAACCTATTGTTCTGTTATTGCCTTCAAAGGATTGGATGATTGATGCCCACTCCTGTTGTTGACCTCTGACCTTCTTTACTCAGTCTTCTAATTCAAATGCTAATCTCACTGCAACGCAGTGATAGGCATGCCCACAAGTAATGTTTTACCAGGTTTTGGACATCTCCTAAACTTGTCAAATTGATGCACTAAATTAACTGTCACATGCCCTTTTAGAACCTCTTCTACCTGTCCTGCCATTCTCTTGTCTGTCCCTGGGCAACTGCTACTCATTTTTGTCCCTACAGATTAGTTTGCATTTTAGAGAGTTGTATATAAATGGAATCACGTGATATATCCTCTCTTTTATCCAGCTTCTTATCCTCAGTATAATTATTTGAAGTTTCAAATTGTTGTATCAATAAATCATTGCTTTTTATTGCTGAGTAAGATTATGTTGCATGCATATGTGACATTTGTGCATAATTTTCTGTATGACTGTACATATTTTTTAATTTGATTTCATTTCCCTTAGACAAAAATTTAAAAGTAAAATTGCTCATCTATATCCTCTATATTTAACTTTTTAGAGCAACTAACAAACTAATTTCCCAAGTGTTTATCATTTTATATTACAAACATGAGTTTATTAGTTTCTGTTGTTCCATATTCTCACCAACACTTAGTATAGTAAGTGAAATATTTTTAAAAATATGAAAACTCATGTAAAATATTCACCTGTATTTAATCTAAAGAATTGATATGGATATAACAAGTCACAATATAGATCCTCTAGTTCACGAAAAACATGACTTTTATTTCTAGGATGATTTTTGTGTAAAAATCGTTTTTTTTTTTTGGTTTTTCCTTAGGGATCTGTGGCAGGCTCAGGAATATAGTTAACTCTTTTTTAATGCAACTAACTGAATTATTGGAGTGAGGAAAGGGAGGGAGTTACGTCAAAGCATTGTTCTGCAAGAGTGATGAAGTCTATCATTCTGAGAAATTTAAAATTGCTCCTCCAAGGTCTTAGGCATGGCTCGGGAAAATGTTAAACTGACAGTTACCTGCCAACTAAGTTGAAGAAGGGAGTATCCTAGATAAGGAGACCACTGAGAAAACTGACAGTTGCAAAGTGAATGCCAAATGGGAGCAAGAAGGAAGACAAAATGACCCATTTTGGCGACATTAGCAGTTTGATGAATTGATGCATTCATCTAATCAAAATCAAATCTCTCCTATAGCTAAACTCTGTTCTCAGGGAGATGGTATGATAAAGAGAGGAAAATGAAATATAATCAAAAACAAAAAATGGTGCCTATGTTTCAAGAAATCACAGATTGGAGTAGATAAAAATATCAGCAAATGGTAAAACTATACTAACAGTATAATTTTTCAGATGAAGTTTTACTCTTGTCACCTATAGTTTTTCAGATGGAGTTTTACTCTTGTCACCTAGACTGGAGTGAATGGCAAGATCTCAGCTTACCGCAACCTCCACCTCCCAGGTTCAAGTGAGTCTCCCGCCTCAGCCTCCCAAGTAACTGGGATTACAGGTCACCACCACCTGCCTGGCTAAATTTTTGTATTTTTAGTAGAGATGGGGTTTCACCATGTTGGTCTGACTGGGCTCAAATTCCTTTTTTTTTTTTAATTTTTTTTATGGATTGGAGGTTTCAGTGGGACGGGAGAATCACAAGGAATCAGGTGTTCAGAGGAATGTATTGAGTAGAGGTGAGGAACTAGGATGTTGAAAAGTTCAAAAAGGAGAGAAGGAGAGGAAGAAAGAGGAAGAAAAAGAGGGAGAGAGAACAGGAATATTGCTTCATTCTAAAAATGGGTATTAATAATGGCCGATCAGTATTTTGTGTATTTAAAATGGAGAACTCTATAAATATTTATTGAGTTTACTTGTTCCGGATCTGAGTTGAAGTCCTGGATATCCTTATTAATTTTCTGTCTCGTTGAGTTTAAATCTCGTTATGGGTCTTATGTTTCTGGGTATTAAGATCTCTTATCTTACATGAAATTTTTTATGTAAAAAAGCAAAAAGAGATGAAGTGTACTTAATTTGAAGGACTCAAGTTAGAAATACACTAATCAAATTTTCAAACAGTTGGCCATCTTTCTTCCCTATTTCCCCCACTGCTGAGTAACTTGATGAGAAAATAAGATAATTAATATTGATAAGAAAAGCATCGCTCCCACTGATTCTTCTATGCCTTACAGCCACTTGAATTTCAAAGTAACAAGTAAATACATGGGACAGCCTCTGTTTCTTCAAAATAAAACAATTACTTCTCAGTGATGATTTTATGGCTGGATTGGCAGGGACTTGTGGGCAAGTAGAATGAGAGAAAGAGTTTAAGAATCTTTTTTATTCCAATAAATTAGACTGTGAACTTGGACATTTAGGAAGTGTTGGTCAAAAACACCATGAAAATAAGTAATTTGTGTTCTCTATGCAATTCTGGGTTTCTGCATTAATAGCTCTATAACAAGACTAAATTTGTTTTCTTTCATGAGTGAATAAACAATAATAGACCAGTTGTAAATACAAATGTATTTGATTTAATATAACAGATATATTTATATATATATTTAATACAATAGATACAATTTTATTGTTGTAGACTTGAATTAAAGAAAACTTATAAGTACAAATGTATTTGATTTAATATAATAGATATATTTCTAAAATGTGTACACATAGACTGTCATTGCCCGAGTTTCTTATAAAAAGTTACAGGATAAAATAGAGTAAAAAAATTAGTGAAACAGAAAAGAATGAGAAGAGTTGCACTAGCTTGTTGATGAGCTGTGAAATTAAATCAATAGCACATATGTCCATTCAGCCAAGTGGTACATCTTCAGGTATGCTAAATGGAGAAATCATGCCTCAGGATGGTCCGCAGGAAGAACAGAAGAGAACGATAAATCTACCCAATTCTCTCCCCTGCCTATTTCCATTAGTCAGTTTTTTGCTGACAGTACGTTAATTCCACTGTGTTTCTGGCTGCTTCATCTGAATAAGGTAAGTGGCCTCTCTCAAGGCAAGATTACAAATCCATAGGTATGAGAGTTTATTCGAGTTTTGGGGAAGGATACAAAGACTCTGGTGTGGAACTGACTAGCCTCAGTGGTGGAACGCTTCAGATTGGAGTAGAGTTGCCTGTCTAGCAAAGCCTTAAATCTGAAAGTTCTTGAGGCAATGCCAAGGGAATTAAAGAAACTGCACGAAACATGTCATGGAATTTCTATGAATCAAGGCTATTTTAAGGGCAATAAAGCAATGACATTTTGGTGTGTATCAGCATCATTTGGATATTTTGCTTAAATCCCAGGTACCTGAACCAAGTGATTCTGACACTCAACAGGGAAAAGTCACTCTTTAAGAAATCCTCAAGGTTGTTTTAAGATATAAATAGTTATGCCTTAATTTACTTGTTTCAAGAAAACCGATTTTTGTCTCTATTTCTTAGAGAGGGCCACCTTCACATTATATATCTTTCAAAACTTTATGTGACTTTCTGAGCTTTTCCAAAACAATAAGAATTCAACTGAATACTAAAATGAAATGGACAGTATAAAATTAAGTCTCTTTTCTACTCCATACATATATGCAGACATACATAAAACCATTGCATGCTAAGTAGATGTACAAAGTTATTACTCTTAATAGGAAACATTACTTTTCACCAGGGTCATTTTAATTGTAATCACCTCTAGACAACTAAAATTTAATTCAATTTTAAAAATATTTAAATTTCTGCCAACCCTTCAAGCAGATTCATTCTCTATAATTATAAAGTATATAGACCTGTGTATCATTTTCCTAGTTTTTTTGGCAACTGGTCCATTATTATTTACTCACTCATAATGATAAAATTTTAGAATTAATATTTTATTTTAATCCCAACTTATATGCTCTACACATTAAAGATTAAAGCAATTGTGTTTTGATTTTTTTTGTTTGTTTTAATTTCAGTGTGTAAAATGTGAACTGAATACTACCTTTGCTTTTAAGAAAGCACATTTTCATTCTATTTTCAAATAAACAACAGTGTCATTGATTACATATTATGTATACAAAGGCTGTCATATAGACTTCAAGCTTTTATTTTAAATCTCAATCCTTCTGTGGAAAGAGGTAGTTTCCCTCTAAAAATCATAAATCTACCCACAGGAAAACAACAAAGAAAAAGGCACTTTGATTTTTTTAAGCAGGAATGTCAACTCTATATATAGGAAAATTAAATTGGTTGCAAATATTGAGTCATATTCTCAAACATTCAGCAGGGTTTGATTGCAGATCATTTTAATTCTATGTTAAGTCTTTCATATAAAATTTCCCTCTTGTATAAACTTCTTGCAAAATATTAAATGTCATACTTTTAGTTGTTGGAAAGTGTTAAACTTTAATCAATAAATGAGCCGCTATTTTAACTTCTCTAGTAACACACAGCAATTTTTACTTTTTGAGCTCCTTTGCAATTTTTAAATATTTTTGTGGTTTTGCAGCACCTTGTATCACGAACCCTATATGTTTAAAAAATAGCAACTGATGAAAATGATGATGATAATGATAATAATAATGTGTTCATGATTTTGGTAGCTCTCACATGCACATTTTTAGAAGTTCTTAGTGTATAATGTATTGCTTATTCTTTTGATAAGAGCTTTTTGCTATTTCCATTACTCACATATGCTTTGAATCATCTACATAGCTAATTTTGCATTTGTGTTTGAGAACTTTAGTTTCCAAATCCATAGAGGAGAGCTTTTCATCCTTACATTCCTATTTCAGATTCTCACTTTAAGATTTCATTGTAAAATAAGGCACATTTGACTATTTTAGATCTATAAATACATAGGATTTTCTAAGAAGCTGTGAATTCTTCCTGTTTTCTCCATTTGGAAAAAGCCAATCTGCTCTTTCTTGGAGAAAAATAACATTCTTTATATAAGTAAAATACTATCATATGGAATTTAATGGTATTTTTATGAGATTTTTACAACTCTACAATGTCCTAATAGGAAAAACTCCTTTCCAAAGACAGAGGTTATGGACTTCCTGAGACAAGTACTACCTCTGTCACATACACATGTGATACGTTTATGTCACATTGTGCAAGTTTCTGATGACATATAAGTGTAGGCTCATACCTTTCATAATATACTAAAATATATCAAAGTATAAGTTACACATAGGAATTCACACTTTGAAATTTTTTTTCACTATGATTTTTGCCTGATAGACTTTCCCAGATTCACTTACAGTACAATATTTACTACTAACAGAAACATATTTTACACAATTATGCAACATCGAAAGGAAAAACAATGCTATAGTATATAAAGGATGCTGTGCATTCTCTAACTGTCCCTTTAACGTTTACTAAGTTCAAATTAAAACTGAAGTTTGGTCAGTATTGTTTTTTAAAATACGTACATATCCAATGACACTCATTTACGTATTTCTGAGCCTTAGATGAACAAATAAATCATTTTTCCTAAGTTGAAACACTAAATATAAAATACAACTATGAAATAAATAAATATTTATTGGGCATTAAGTATGTGCCAACCATTGTGTTAGGCCACAGAGGTATATGGAACTTAATTTATACTAATGACTTTTGAGATCTACTTATCTAACTATATGCATAAGGAAAAAAATTATGATACAAGTTAGGAGTGATAATTTCTGTGGCCGTATATTTATGGGAAGAATGCTTTCTGAGAAAGGGCTAGAAAAAGAGTCAAGGAAAGCTCTACAAAGAGTATAAAATTAGACGTATTACACAAATACCTCCCTGTTGACATCTTCCCTTACTGGCTTTCCCTGTCTCTAGGTATGTTTAAACCACCGCACAGAATTTAGCATGAGTATTTTACATGCTATGTGTATTTTACATCTCCTTCCTTGCTCATAAACCAGTTACAATTTACAAATGATACAAATGCAAGATAGGAAAGCCCCTCTCATCCTAGTTTCCTGAATGACAATTTGAAATATAATCTCCTAGCTTAGTGTGTTAGGCACCTACCATAGATGAGAAAGCAGATTTTACTGATCTGTTTTCAGTCACATTGGTCTCAGGATTCCTTCGATCTCTTAAAAACTATTGAGGACCCTAGAGAGGTTTTTTGTATGTAGGTTTTATCTACCAATAATTACTGTGTTTCAAATTAAAATAAAAATTAAAGCAATCATAAGCAAAAAGAACAAAGCTGGAGGCATCACATTACCTGACCTTAAATTATACCATAAGGCTCTAAGTAACTAAAACAGCATGGTACTAATATAAAAATAAACACAGAGATTAAAGAAACAGAATAGAGAACCCAGAAATAAAGCCACATGCCTATAGTCAACTGAATGACACTGGATCCCTTTCTTTCACCATATACAAAAAATCAACTGAAGGTAGATTAAAGACTTAAAAGTAAGACTTGAAAAAATAGAAACAGTAGAAGAAACCCTAGATAACTTTTTTGAAATTGGACTAAGGCAAAGAATTCATGACTAAGACCTCAAAAGCACAAGCAACAGAAACAAAAATAGACAAATGAGGCTCCAACTAAAAAGCTCTGCATAGCAAAAGAAATCAAGAGAGTGGACAGAACCTATAGAATGGGAGAAAATATTTGCAAACTAGCCTCCAACAGGAGACTGCTAAACACGCAAGGAACTCAAACGACTCAACAACAACAAAGCAAATGATAGAGGCAGGAGGCAGACAGGAGCAGGTTCCTGGTGAAAGCCCACCCACGCCAAAAAGCCCAAAACCCGTGTCCCAAAGCAAGAACTTCTGTTGCTGTTTGCCTGCTTTTTCCTGATTTGTTCTTTCTAATGAACAGCATTTTGTCAATCAAATGTTGCCTTTTCCAAAACAACATATGGCCCACCCCATGCCCCATCCTGTGCCTATAAAGACTCCAGACTCAGTTGATAGAGAAGAGGGAAGTGGCTTGACTG
Organism: Callithrix jacchus; assembly: GCF_049354715.1. NCBI lineage: Eukaryota > Metazoa > Chordata > Mammalia > Primates > Cebidae > Callithrix > Callithrix jacchus. The sequence continues at coordinate 163,114,327 of NC_133504.1, read as the reverse complement.
GAGAGAGTAACTTCTTAGAGATGGCTGGACTTCAGAGGAGAGATGGTTTGACTTCAGGGAAGAGCTGACCAGACCGCAAGGGAAAATTACCTGCTCATCTGGTCCCCACTTCCAGCTCCCCTTTCCAGCACCCCTCTCCACAGAGAGCCATTTTCATCATTAAATAAAATTATGCACCTTCACTATCCTTCAAGTATCCACATAACCTTACTCCTCTTGGACACTGAACAAGAGCTAGGGACCCACCGAGTGCAATTGCCCAAAAAAGGCTGCCACGCTGGCCCTTTGTCCTTGCCAGTCTAGGGCAGCTGCTCCACACAATAAGGCAAGGGGCCAACTGAGCTAATAACATATGACTGTCTGAGAACAGTAGAGCTAAGAGAGCATTGTAACATGCCTTCTGGTCTCTGAGGTCGCCTGCTCCCCCACCTGGGCACTGCTATGGGCTCTGCATGGAGCTTGCTCCTGCGGGTGTCTGGAGCAGCCAGATTTGCTCACTTACGTGCTCACTCTTGCAAGGGGTTGAGCATGGCCAGCTGAGTAAATAGGACATCCCTGTCACAAGTCCAACAAAGAGGTCATGAAAAAATCCTCCATCACAAATAACCCTATTTAAAAATGGACCAAGGATATGCATAGAAATTATGCAAAAGAAGATATACAAATGGCCAGCTCATAGATACACATGGATACAGCCTATATATGGTAAATATTACATATATATGCAATGGAATATGATTTAACCATTAAAAATAATGAAATAATGTCTTTTGCAGCAACATGGATGGAATTGGAGGCCATTATCTTAAGGGAAACATCTAAGAAACAGAAAGCCAAATACTGCATGTTCCCACTTACAGGTAGGAGCTAAATAATGTGTACACATGGACATAAAGTCTGGAATCATGAACACATTGGAGATTCCAAAAGCTGAGAGGATGGGACAGAGGTGAGAGATGAGAAACTACATACTAGGTAATGATTATACATACAAATCCAGACCTAATTATTCCTCAATATATTCATGTAATCAAACTGCACTTTTATCCCTTAAATTTATACAAATAGCAAGTAAATAAATAAAATGAAAATTTGTTCAATTGTTTGTATTTTAATTAAAATAATATATTTTAATCAATGTATTATTTAATATATTTTAATTAAAAAATATGTAAAATAAAACAAACAAAAAAGCAAATTAGTGAGAATACCCATCTGAGTCTGTATGGGCTGCTAAAAAAATACCTTAGAGTGAGTAACTCTTTTTTTTTTTTTTTTTTTTTTAGATGGAGCCTCACTCTGTCTCCCAGGCTAGAGGACAGTGGTGTGACCTCAACTCACTGCAACCTATGCCTCCCAGATTCAAATCCTTCTCCTACCTCAGCCTCTCGAGTAGCTGAGATTACAGACTGGGGCCAGCACATTCAGCTAATATTTGTATTCATATTATAGATGGAGTTTTGTCATGTTGGCCAGGCTGGTCTTGAACCCCTGACCTCAGGTGATCTGCTCACCTTGGCCTCCCAAAGTTCTGGAATTGCAGGTATAAGCCACTGTGCCTGGCCAGACTGAGTAAATTATAAACAGCAGAATTGTTTTCTCATAGTTCTAGAGATGGGGAAGTTCAAGATCAGGATGGCTGCAGATTTAGCATTTGGTGAGGGATTGCTCTGTGGTCATACATGGCAGCTTCACATTGTCATTGATCCTCACATGATGGAAGGGGCAAACAATCTTCCTCAGGCCTCTTTTATAAGTACACCAATGTCATTCATGAAGGCCCCCAACCTGATTAATTAATTATCTGCTAAAGGCCCTACCTTTTAATACCATCACATTGGGGGTTAAGATTTGAGCATAAACTTTGGAGGACACAAACCTTAGATCATAGCAAGATCCATTTAATTTTGTTATGAATTCAAATCCTCTGTATGTCTGTTTTCATAGAATAAAATTAGTTTTTCTTATCTGGTTCTACATCAAATCAGTTGAGATGCTTTGTTTTAGTATAAGCATATGAAGGAATCGAGATTGTAAAATGTGTAGTTGGTAAAAGGAGAGTGTTTAAATAGCCTTTTCAGGCAATTAGGTGTCTTCTTCTTTGATGTTAAATGAAAATACTCAATGAATTATATTTTATTAAAGATTAATTGCAATCTGGAGTCTAAAACCATATCAATGAACTGTTTATACTGTTACATTAATATCCATTATCTATATTGCACTGTGAATGGATGTTTTATTGTGACGATTTTTTAACATGAGTAATTGGTCATTTTAAAATAATTTTTTAAAAATTGCTGGAAGCAGTAGCTCACACCTGTAATTCCAGCACTTTGGGAGGCCGAGGCAGGCGAATCGCCTAAGGTCAGGAGTTTCACTCTTGTCTCCCAGGCTGGAGTGTAATGGTGCTATCTCAGCTCACCACAACCTTCTGCCTTCTGGGTTCAAGCAATTTTCTTGCCTCAGCCTCTGGAGCAGCTGGGATTACCAGCCTGGCCAACGTGGTGAAACCCCATCTGTACTAAAAATATAAAAATTAGCTAGGCATGGTGGCATGTGCCTGTAATCCCAGCTACTAGGGAGACTGAGGCAGCAGGATCCCTTGAACCTGGGAGGTGGAGGTTGCAGTGATCTGAGATCTCACCACTGCACTCCAGCCTGAGAAATAAGAGTGAAACTCTGACTCAAGAAAAAAAAAAAAAAAACAAAAAACCACAAGTGTTACTATCACCACCAATCTCATCTGCAAAATCTTCAGGTATTGTTGGGTGGGGGCTGACAAACTCTCTGAGGCAAACATATGATTTTCAAAATTCTTTCATTTGAAATCCTGAAATGTATCATTGATCATAAAACGTCTCTGTTGATTTTCATGAAGTGACAGACTCAGTTCATTAATTTTTTAAATGTCTGCCAAGTCTCTAATTTTGAATAAATATAGTTTGTCAGTCATTATTCAAGTAAAAACAGAGTTACATAAAAATGTGCCAATTCAGCTCAAAACTCAAACTAGTGCATAGGTGCTTTTCTTGGAGAAAATCATCCTATTCTGTATGCAGTGGAAGTGCTTTGTGTATTCTTCTCATTGTATCACACAGAATATTAAAAAGACATGTATTCAAGGGTCAAAATTTCATTGATAATTTTCACTGCCTCATCAGTACATTTTTAAAGAACACTGACCTTTATTTTCTCTTGTGGGAACAGAAGAAGACTATAATGCAGTGACGAATATAATGCCTAATAGTAACTCTGATGCCACTGCCTCTGCCCACAATGTACTATCATGGGTGCAAATGTCAACAAAGTTGAAAAGACAAATGCCATTTTAATATTATTTTGAAACTAGTTTGCTCTCACCAAGACCCTGGAAGGGTCTCAGGGACTTCAAGGTGTCCATGGACTGTATTTTGAATACCACCATTAAATTGTGTTAAATCAAGAGTTAGAGGTTGGATGCTACTTCAGCATAACTTTATATCCCAATTAAAGTAAATAAGCAGCAGTTTTACCAACCACAAGACAGGAAGTACTTTTAGTTAAAAAGCAGCACTTGCAAAGGCAAAATTAAAGAAAACTTTACATTTTAGGGCAACAAAAACTATATCTGTGTGACTAGAGTTTAGGGTACACGAGAATGGAGATCAAGTTAAGAATACTCTTAAAAGGTAAAGTGGAAACAGATTTCAAAGGATCTAGAATTCTGTGACAAGTAGTTAGTACTCTATTTTGTAAGCAAAGGAAAAATAAGAATAAACGGCGTGGGCGTGGGGTGGTGGCTAACACTTGCAATTCCAGCGCTTTGGGAGGCTGAGGTGGGTGGATCACCTCAGGTCCTGAGTTCCAGACCAGCCTGACCAATATTGTGAAACCCCATCTCCACTAAAAATACAAAAATTAGCCAGATGTGATGGTGTGTGACTGTAGTCCCAGCTATTCAGGAGACTGAGGTTTGAACCTAGAAGGTGGAGGTTGCAGGGAGCCAAGATGGCACTGCGCTCCAGCCTGGGTGAAAGCAAGACAACCTCTCAAAAACAAAACAAACAAACAAAAAAAAAAATGGCGCGATGGCTCACGCCTCTAATCCCAGGACTTTGGGAGGCTAAGGTGGGCAGATCATGAGGTCAAGAGATCGAGACCATCCTGGCCAACCTGGTGAAACCCCCTCTCTACTAAAAATACAAAAATTAGCTGGGCATGGTGGCACGCGCCTGTAGTCCCAGCTACTCAGGAGGCTGAGGCGGAAGAATCGCTTGAACTCAGGATGCGAAGGTTGCGGTGAGCCGAGATTGCACCACTGAACTCCAGCCTGGAGACAGAGCAAGACTCTGTCTCAAATAAATAAATAAATAAATAAATAAAGGGTGTGGTGACATGATTTCTATTTCAGTAAATAAAATTGAATGTAGTGAAATGAGTGGGGCAATTCAGAAAGGGGCACTAGAAACTGAAAGAGTGAGAAAATGTGAGATACTCTGAAAGTAAAATAGGTGGATTCAGGTGAACTACTGATACGTAGTATGAATCAGGAAAAAACGGTATTGTTGATGACTAGAATCTTTCATTTTGAGAAAATTCACATAGTAACTAAAAAGTGATACAATTTTACTTTTCAGAAAAATACAGAGAATACAGGAGAAAAGGTTCTGCTTTAAAAAGAAAAGAAAAAACTTTCCTAAAGACTCCGTGAAAAAAACTCATGCTTAAATCTCATAGACAAGACCTGAATCTTAAAAGGAATTTGAAAACTTAGCTAGGCACATTGCCACACCTGGAAATTCAATTCAGCAAATATTAACTAAACAGCTTCTGTGTGTCTGGCACTGTTACAGGGATTTGTAGATACATTAATGAGTAAAGCAGACAAAAATACCTGCGTATATGATGCTTATATTCTAGCGATAAGCAACAAACAGTAAGCAATAAGCTTAATAAATGGATAGTACGTTAACATAGCAACTAGTCAGACAAACTGAGCAAGTGAGGGGGATTAGGGGTGATAGGCAGGCAGGCAGAGGTTTCAGGTGGGCGTAATTTTTAATAGGGCGGTCTTGGTGGCTTTTGTTGAATAGATGACATTTAAGCAGAGAGTTACTAAAGCGGAAGAAATTAGTCTTATATCTGCAGGAAGAATCTTTCAGGAAGAGAAACTAGCCGATGCAAAAGCCATTCGTTAGAATCATGCAAAGCACATTACAGAAAGCAAGAAAACCAATGGCTACGACAGATAATATCCAGCTGGGAAAAAGAGTAAGAGATGGAGTCAGAGAAGTAACAGGAGTCTAGATCATGTAGGGCTCCTTGGAATACTGTGTAAGAACTTTACCTTATCCTGTGACTAGAAGAAAGCATTTTGGACAGAGAAATTACAGGTAACTCAAGAGGATCATTCTGGTTAACACCAGGGCTGTTAGTAAGAATGGGGAGAAGTACATATAAGGTAAGCAACAATTTTTTTACCATATCTAGTGTCTAGTGGTAAGGACACTGTTTAATTCTTATTGATTGGCATATGTACTGCCATTTTACCATGAAATAATTTTAATACTAATGTTCTTTCTTTTCTTTTCTGCCACTATAAAGCAAGCACTAATCAAAATGTTCAATGGAGATAAATGTGAAGTATTATTTTATGGCTTCTTATCACAGAAAATGTGAGTTAATGTTTTTGTTCCATAATTTGAGGTCAAATGTGCTTCAATAGTTTAAACACATGTCAAGTACTATTAATAAACTTCCTAAACTTTCTCAAAGTTAAATTATTTACAACACATTTAAGTGTGTTTCATACAACTAAACAACAATTTGCTTATAATACAAGCTGTGATGAAAGACAACATGAATATTTTAAAGTGTCCTGTTAAAGGCCTATATTTGCATATATATCCTATAAACAAAATACAGCAAAGTGAATTCATCGCAATAAGGTGAAGTTTCCTGCAACAAAACACACTTGGAAGAGAGCTCTACGTTGGATTTCATCTGCCTTGCACACAAGTGATGCTTTTAAATTTACATGGTCTTATTGGCTTACTCGTGTCTGTGATGCTGCTACTGGTGAAAGAAACAGCAATCGCCCTGAAGGATTATTTTTGAGAGACAGGTTACCTTTGTCCAGACTTCTAAATCCATCCAACCCTTTCCTCTCAGTTACCATTTATATTAACACCACCGTTTATATATAGCTCTCAACCACATTTCTTCAACTCCACTTTGCATGAACAAAATCAATCTTTAAGCCTTGATTGTTTCTCTAAAAATTTTAAATACTGACTCCTTTCTCTCTATCTTTGCTACACTGACCTATACGGCAGTGAAAGATGCTTTGACTCTATCTCCAGTTGGAGGTCATGGCACACAGAATTGTTCTGTCATGGCCTTAAAGGAAAAGTTGGGCGACTATAAGAACATGAGGAGGAAGACACGTCTCTGGCTGATGCTACCTTGACTACGTCCCAAAGGAGAGAATCAATAAGAGCGTTGACAACTCAGCTCTCTTGGAAATATCCAAGGGATTTCACCACACTGAGAATTAAGAAATACCAGCCAGGCACAGTGGCTCATGGCTGTCACCCCAACACTTTGGGAGACCAAGATGGGTAGACCATGAGGTCAGGAGTTTGAGACCACCCTGGCCAATATGGTGAAACCCTATCGCTACTAAAATTACAAAAATTAGCCTAGTGTGGTGGTGCATGCCTGTAATCCCAGGCTAGTTGGGAGGCTGAGGGAGGAGAATCACTTGAACCCGGGAGGTGGAGGTTGCAGTAAGCCAAGATCATTCCACTGAACTCCAGCCTGGGTGACAGAGCTAGAATCAGCTTCAAAAAAAAAAAAAGAAAAGAATTATCCCTTGACTTCTCTAATTGTTGACTGAGAAACTCTAATCATATTACTATTTGTTCTTCTTCTAGCTGCCAAGCTTTTAAAATAATATATGTCCTTTTTTGCTTGTTTTTCTCCACTGGCAGCCCACGCTTGCCCCCAAGCTTTTCTCCTTTACCCAATATTCCATTCTCTCAACAGCTGTTTGACAAAGTACCCAATAAGGCTGGTGAGGAATAACTTACCTTAGCAGTAGCGGCTTCTGCTCTCAACATCGCCATTTGAATCCACAATACATATGGCCATATTCTACCAGACCCTTCAACAAACATGGTTACTTTACTCTAGTTATGAAATGGAGTTCAATCCTTGAGTGTCTTTGAAAAGAAAGCTGAATTTTATGTATATTCTTCATTGAGTGTTCAAGTTGATTCAGTAAAGGAAGCAGTTGGTTTTTGGGGTAATATTTGTTGAAAAAAACTTAATTGCACTACATATTTTGTCTCATAATTCATATTTATTGTTTAATATATGCTGGGCCTAAGGACTTTACATACTTTAATTCAATGAATCATCATGGTAATCTTACAAATCAAGTAACATATCAGCCTCATTTTATACCAAGTCTTGGGAAGGGCAAAGGGAACAAGATAGGACTCCAGCCACTGGAAAACTGGACTCACAGAAATTACTCAGTAGCTAATCAACTGATTTACCCTATAGAGGGGCATAAGCACAAGGAAACAGGACCCAAACCACTAGGTGACTGCAAGAATAACACTCAAAGTCCAGGCTGAGATAGAACATTATTTACTCAGTCCTCCTCTAGGAATCTCTAACAAGGGTAATTTATATTGTTCAGGCCTTTGTAGAATGTCAGTCTCAGAGCCTTGGCTACAATTAAAGTTACAGATAATTGGGAAATAACACAGAGTCCTGAATTCAGCATTCATTTCTTTTACAAATTCTTATTAAATGTCTTCTATATGCCTTGCTTTAAGGATAAATAGTGATCAAGGCAGAAAATCCCATGTTCTAAACAATCAGGAAAGCTGCTTTCTGACTCGAATTCCACTACTAATTCTATGATCTTAAGAAAGTCAGGAACTTTTCCTAGTGAGGACAGTTGAGCTAGCTACTAAATAAGGACCCATTCAAGGTTAACTTTTCTTTGGGAGGTCAAGGTGGGTGGATCACGAGGTCAAGGGACGGAGACCATCCTGGTCAACAAGGTGAAACATGTCTCTACTAAAAACACAAAAATTAGCTGGTCATGGTGGCGCGTGCCTGTAGTCCCAGCTACTTGGGAGGCTGAGGCAGGAGAATTGCTTGAATCCAGGAGGCAGAGGTTGCGGTAAGCCGAGATCATGCCATTGCACTCCAGCCTCGGTAACAAGAGCGAAACTCCGTCTCAAAAAAAAAAAAAGAAAGAAAAGGTTAACTTTTTGCAATTCTAGATTTAAATGTGGGTACCTACATATGGTTTTTAGAATGTTTGGGATCAATTGACATGTTGGAAGATCCTATGTCCACAGGTATTTTTATTTCTTCCTCTGTGGAAACAAACTCATCTTCATCTGTTTCTCCTCTGATAGAAGCCTCAAGCTATTTTACTCTGAAACAATTATTATAATTCAAAATAAATGAATATAAACCATGGCTAATCATAAATGCAGAAAAGCATAATAGTCTTGGCTCCAAATCTTAAGTTAGTCAACCCCTCAACCAAGAATTTTAAACCCTAGCTTTAACCAAATAATAACAACATACTTTGCCAGAAGACAAAGCTACTGGCAAATAAGCAATAGCTGGATTGTAATATTCACGTATTAAATAAAAATTATTAATTGAAAGAATCTATGATATTACCACAGGTCCTTACACTTACAAAGTGCTCAGTGAATGCAATTTGGATTCACAAATGCATAATAATAAGCCACCAGCCTACAGTCAATGAGCACTTACTATGTTGCCAGCACTGTTCTAAGGGCTTTTCATGGCAAGAGTCATTTAATCCTCATAACAACTGTATGAAGCAAATAAGTTTTACAAATGGAAAGTAAAGTGAAATAAGCAAATAAACAAGCAAAGAAAAACCAAGTACATGCCTAAGTTAACACAGCTCCTAAGTCCAGGCCCTTCCCATGATTGCCTTTGGACACCCTTGTTTTTCCGTATCCTCTGAGCTGGCCAAAGTATCCCAGAGTAGATCCAAAATTTGATGGTCATACTTTAGGAGTAAATATTAGAAAACTTTGCAATGCTGAATCCAAACATAAATTAGTTTTGCCATATGGCTGTTATTAATATTAATTAACATTTGTAAGGCATCTTATGTATGTAAAGCTTTACACCTCAGGGTAATGAAGAATGTGTTATCAGTTCACCTTAGTTTCAAAAAAGCAAACAAAAAGCTCTCAGAGAGCAGGCCATTTACCCATTCTGATTTTAGGGTTGACCTTGCCTAAGGGTTTAATGCTCTTAACACCGTGGGGGTCACAAGTTCTAAACTCACCAGAGTCCTTGCTGACATTTATAACAGGACATTTGTTAAAAGATTTGCATAAGAAACAAGTGGAGAAAAGGAGAAAATATGTGGCAAATATGTAAGCAAAAGGACTGAAAAAGAGAAAAGGAGGTACAAGTAAAAGCATGCTAAAATTGTAGAGGTTTTCTTTGCTGGGCCAACACATCATAAAAACTTCATTTAATTGGTACATATTAATTTCCAAGTCACTCATCTGAGTCTTTTATATACAATTTTATGATACAAAACCCACAGCACTCTTAAGTGGTGAGTAACACTGCCGATATTATACAAATGTCTTGAATCAAGAGTATTTCTAATAAGATTTCTTCTACCCCTCTTTAAGTTTCTCTCCAGAGCACATTTTTTTAGCTGTATCTAATTATAGCTCCAAAGAGATTTAGGTTAACTTGAACCTTGAGCAGCATCCAACAATCATTAGCAGAGTATCTGAGTGTAAGCATGGTGGTCAAAGAGATGTGTATTTTTTTTTTTTTTTTTACTGAAATATAGTTATTGGGAACTCCAGTAAGCATTAATGTCCTTTATAGAGAAAAGGGTGAAACACCTAGGGCAGATCTCATTTCTTTGCACGTTTTTCATACTAGGGAGACATGATTAAATGAATCATCAAGCTTATCATTGAAGAGGAAATGAAATGCCTGAATATCCCCAGATACATATTAGCATCATCTAGAAAGCTTTTCTCTCTTGACAAATCCCTCCAAAGTTCATGCCTTTCAAAGCTACTATCCAGTAGACGAAGTTTCAGGACACATCTCTGGGTGACCTTGGACTAACCGAGCTCTCCTCACTTTCTCACTTGTAGTTCTCCAAAGTATCTACAGATTGTTCTGGGAATACAACATTGTGAAATCAGGAGGAAAAGATTAGAAGAGCCAGGCTCTGTTCCTGCCTCCCGTAGAACATAATGTAATACAGCGCCTTAGCTCAGGATGTCATTTTTCCTTCAAATTATAAAACTCTAGGCAGACTGTTTTTTGAGGCCTCTTAGCTGCCGTGCAAATGCCAACCTGCAGTCCAAGATTCTATCCAATTTGGGCGACTTCTCTGAGCCTTAGGGGTTTGGCTCACCACAAAAACCAGGCTTCTACCATCCCTTGCTGCCTATCTAAGGGTAATTACATTTCTTAACTTGCCAAGTGAGTGTTCTTTCTCTCTAGACTTACATAGGTAGCAGAAATTGCAGCCCAAGATGTAGTGGATCAGACTGATAACTAGTGGACAGTGAACCTACTTTACAAATATCACAAGGGAGTTCCAAAGTGAATGGACCAGGATAATCAGCTTGATTCATTGATTCCTTAAAGCTGTCTTTGTCCATAGTACGAAATGATCACATGGTCACAAACATAAGACTGGACAAAATTTTCTAGTCCCTATAGACTATGCAAACATATGCATAGATCTTTTCTTAAAGTATGACCCAAATATAGTTTGAAAACTGGGATTATGTGAAAGCAAAAACTATTTTATTTCTCTTCAGAATGGAATTACCTCAATAAGTAGAATTCTCAAGTAAATTTATACTAATGAGTAAAGCATTTCATTTTCTTACTTCTTAAATTAATAAGCAATTCTGCTAGAAAAAATTATTTTTCTTGTGTACCATTCAATTTTCTTGATCTTCTTAATAATGCCTCATTTTTACCAGGTGTAAACTAATACAATTATAACTTAAAAAGTCAGAAATGTATACTCAAAATAAACATGATCTGAAAAAATTGCAACAAACATAAAACATTCTTGATCATCTCTTCTTTCAGCTGCTACCTAAATAGTTATCAACCCATATAAATGTATGAATTACCTGGAGTATAGAGCCACCTGCTTAAGTGTATTTTACGCTGCAGATTTAATACATTTTCATATAATTTTTCTGAATGATTATAAAGCAGAAAAATTTTTCTCCAGTGTTTTTGAAAGGTCGATATTATAAATACAATAAAAGGCCACTCAGTGCATTTATTGGTAACATTTGCACAACCAAGTTCAGTTCTATTTGCTTATCAAAAAAGGAAAAGCAACTCTATGCATGATTCATTGTATTGGGCTCCTTTAATGGCCAATTCTGATCCCTGCCAAGGTCTCATTGATTGTTCTATTAATACATCCAAGGAAAATCATGAAGAATAAATTAAGCAATCCAGGACCAACTTGGTCATGGTAGAGATTCATGGCCTAAAAGCCAGAAAGTAAAATCCTTTACAAAACTTGCCTGAGTACCTGTTGACTTCCTGCTAAATCATTACTGTTTCTGTGAATTAGGCTGGTAGGTGTGTCTCCTCATTCCATTTTGAAAATTTTTCTTTTTTAAAATGATTTTCAATTACTTTGTCTGAATTATTGCCTCTTTTCAACTTTACCTATGTATATACACATTAAGTCTACTTAAAAAGTGTATGGACATGTATATACACATATATCTTTATATTTGTAAATGCTAAATATATTCTTATTGTTATAATCAATATGCCTGCAGCTGACATAATAATTTTATTGTGTCAAAAAGGAACTTTTTGTGTTAAAAGTTTAACACAACGAATTTATTGTGTTAAAATTAATTTTTATTTTTAAGAATGTTTGTTAGATATACTGACAGTTTAACAAATTGCTCTATAGCAAATACTGCCAGTAAGCAGTTACTTAAAAGAATAGAATTAGAATGTTCACATGAGGAAAAGAGTTCCAAGATGGCCCTTTTGGGGAAGCTCAGGATTGCAGCTCCCAGTGAAAGGACAGAGGGTGAGTGGACGCCACATTTCCCGACAGATCTTTATTGCCCACAGACCAGGAGATTCCCAGGTGGAGGAGCCCCACACATCACCAGCGTGGCTGTTTTGGCCAGCGCTGTTTTGGCTGGTGTGGCTGTGTTGCCGGGGCCCCGTGGTGGCTCTCCATACAAAATACACTGGTCTGGTTGCCCTTTTAAGCTGGCAATTGGAGCTCTGAGAAGGCAGATAAGCCCATTCATCTGATTAAACAGGGGTCTGAAACAGGGAGACAGGCCAGGAGATTCCCGGGCAGTGCCATTGTTTCAGCTGGCGCAGTGGGTCACCACATGGGAAATCACACAGATCCCAGCACCCTTTCAGCAGGTGACTGGACACCTGGGAGAGAGTCAATCATTCAACTTAAAAAAAATAAAGGCTCTGAGGCAGGGAGCCAGGTGATCAGGCTTGGCAGGTCCCACCCCCACAAAAAAAAAAAGAATAGCAATTGCAAATGCTTGGTGTTGAGAGTTTTACAGCAAGCACAGCTGAATCCATGACGGTCCAGCTCTGGGGGAGGGGTGTCTGCCATTACCGAGGCATTCCACCCCTATAAAGTTAGTCCACCATTGCTGAGGCAGCCTGCCGTTGCCAAGGCAACCTGCCATAACATAGAGAGTCCACCATTACAGAGGCGGGCCACCATTGCTGAGGCAGCTCTAACCACACCCATATAAACAGTACTGCAGGGAAGTTCACAGGGCAGCAGGGGGGAGCCCACAGCAGCTCAGCAAAGCCTCTGCAGGCAGAGAGTGACTAGGCTGCCTCCTTGCTGGGCAGGGCAGCCCTGAAAAAAAAAGGGAGCAGTGCAATGGATACTCATAAATAAAGCCCTAACTCCCCGGGACACAACATCTGGGGAAAAAAGGGGGGTTTATGAGTTCTGCTGGAGCAGACTTAAACGTACCTGGCTAGCAGCTCTGAATGAACAATGGAGCTCACAGCTCAGCACTTGAGCTCCTATGAAGAACAGACTGTCTCCTCAAGCAGCTCCCTGACCACTGTATATCCAAAGAGTCACCTCACAAAGGACTAATCAGACTGACATTTGCTGGGCATCATTCTGGGACAAAGATAGCAGAAGAAGAAACTGGTAGCAACCCTTACTGTTCTGCAGCTGCTACAGGTGATCCCCAGGCAAGCAGGGCCTGGAGTGGACATCAGCAGTCCTACAGCAGAGGGGCCAGACTGTTAAAAGGAAAACTAAGAAACAGAAATAACTTCATCATCAACAATCTGGACATTCACTCAGGGACCCAATCTGAAAATCAGAAACTACACAGATGACAGGTGGATAAACCCACAAAGATGGGAAGAAACCAGTGCAAAAATGAGGAAAGCAACTGAAACAAGAACACCTCTCCTCCTACAAGGGATCACAACTCCTCACCAGCAAGGGAACAAAGCTGGATGGAGAATGAGTGTGATGAAATGACAGAATCAGACTTCAGAAGGTGGGTAATGAGAAACTTCTGTGAGCTAAAAGAACATGTTCTAACTCAATGCAAAGAAACTAAGAACTTTGAAAAAAGCTTTGATGAAATGATAACAAGAATGGACAACTTAGAGAGGAATATGAGTGAATCGATGGAACTGAAAAACACAACATGAGAACTTCGTGAAGTATGTACAAGTATAATAGCCAAATTGACCAAGCAGAAGAAAGGATATCAGAGGTCAAAGATCAACTCAATGAAATAAAATGAGAAGGCAAGATTAGAGAAAAAAGTGCAAAAAGGAATGAACAAAGTCTCCAAGAAATGTGGGACTATGTGAAGAGACCTAATCTACGTTTGATAAGTGTACCTGAATGTGACGAAGAAAATGAATCCAAGCTGGAAAATACTCTTCAGGATATTATCCAGAAAAACTTCCCCAACCTAGCAAGGCAGGCTAGGTTCAAGTCCAGGAAATAGAGAGAACACCACAAAGATATTACTCAAGAAGGGAAACCCCAAGACGCATAATCATCTGATTCACCAGGGTTGAAATGAAGGAGAAAATGCTAAGGGTAGCCAGAGAGAAAGGTTGGGTTACCCACAAAGGGAAGCCCATCAGACTCACAGCAGATCTCTCAGCAGAAACCCTACAAGCCAGAAGAGAGTGGGGGCCAATATTCAGCATCCTTAAAGAAAAGAACTTTCAACCCAGAATTTCATATCCAGCCAAATTAAGCTTCAGAAGAAAAGAAAAAATAAAATCCTTTGCGAACAAGCAAGTACTCAGAGATTTCGTCACCACCAGGCCTGCTTTACAAGAGCTCCTGTAAGAGCCACTACACATAGAAAGGAACAACCAATACCAGCCACTCCAAAAACTTACCAAATGGTAAAGAGCATCAAAAAAATGAAGAATCTGCATCAACTAACAGGCAAAACAGCCAGCTACAATAAAAATGGCAGTATCAAATTCACACATAACAATATTAACCCTAAATGTAAATGGGCTAAGTGCACCAATCAAAAGACACAGACTGGCAAATTGGATAAAAAGACAAAATTCATTGGTGTGCTGTATCCAGGAAACCCATCTCACATGCAAGGATACACAAAGGCTCAAAATAAAGGGATGGAGGAAGATTTACCGAGCAAATGGAGAGCAAAAAAAAGCAGGAGTTGCAATTCTCATCTCTGATAAAAATAGACTTTAAAGCAACAAAGATCTAAAGAGACAAAGAAGGACATTACATGATGGTAAAATAATCGATGCAACAAGAAGAGCTAAAGATTCTAAATATATATGAACCCAATACAGGAGCATCCAGATACATAAGCCAAGTTCTTAATGACTTACAAAGAGACTTAGACTACCACACAGTAATTATGGGAGACTTTAACACTCCATTGTCAGTATTAGACAGATCAACCAGACAGACAATCAACAAGGATATTCAGGGCTTGAACTCAGACCTGGAACAAGCAAACCTGATAGACATTTACAGAACTCTCCACCCCAAATCCACAGAATATACATTCTTCTCAGCACCACATCAGACCTGCTCTAAGATTGACCACATAATTGGAAGTAAATCACTCCTCAGCAAATGCAAAAGAATGGAAATCATAACAAACAGTCTCTCAGGCCCCAGTGCAATCAAGTTAGAACTCAGAATTCAGAAACTAACCCAGAACTGCACAGTTTCATGGAAACTGAAGAACTGGCTCTTGAATGTTGACTGGATAAACAATGAAATGAAGGCAGAAATAAAGAAGTTCTTCGAAACCAACCAGAATGAAGACATAACATACCAGAATCTCTGGGACACATTTAAAGCAGTCTCTAGAGGAAAATATATAGCAATGAGTGCCCACATGAGAAGAAAGGAGAAATCCAAAATTGACATCCTATCATCCAGATTGAAAGAGCTAGAGGAGCAAGATCAAAAAAACTCAAACCCTGCAGAAGACAAGAAATAACTAAGATCAGAGCAGAACTGAAGGAGATAGAGACACAAAAAAACCCTTCGAAAACTCAATAAATTCAGGAGCTGGTTTTTTGAAAAGATCAACAAAATAGACAGACCACTAGCCAGGTTAATAAAAAAGAAAAGAGAGAATAACCAAATAGATGCAATAAAAAACGATAAAGGGGAAACCACCACAGATCCCACAGAAATTCAAACCATCATCAGAGAATATTACAAACAACTCTATGCACATAAACTAGTAAACCTGGAAGAAATTGATAAATTCCTGCACACTTGCATCTCCCAAGCCTAAAACAAGAAGAAGTTGAAACCATGAATAGACCAATAACAAGATCTGAAGTTGAGGCAGCAATTAAGAGCCTACCACACAAAAAAAGCCCAGGCCCAGATGGGTTCACAGCCGAATTCTACCAGACACACAAAGAGGAGCTGGTACCATTCCTTCTGAAACTAATCCAAATAATCCAAAAAGAGGGAATCCTTCCCAAATCATTTTATGAGATCAACATCATCCTGATACCAAAACCCGGCAGAGACCCAACGAGAAAAGAAAACTTCAGGCCAATATCCATGATGAACATAGATGCAAAAATCTTCAATAAAATACTGGCAAACCGATTGCAACAGCACATCAAAAAGCTTATCCACTATGATCAAGTAGGATTTACCCCGGGGATGCAAGCCTGGTTCAACATATGCAAGTCTATAAACACAATACACCACATAAACAGAACCAAAGACAAAAACCACATGATTATCTCAATTGATGCAGAGAAAACCTTTGACAAAATTCAACAGCCCTTTATGCTAAAAACCCTCAATAAACTCGGTATTGATGGAACATATCTCAAAATAATAAAAGCTATTTATGACAAACAAACAGCCAATATCATACTGAATGGGAAAAAACTGGAAGCATTCCCTTTGAAATCTGGCACTAGACAAGGATGCCCTCTCTCACCACTACTATTCAATATAGTACTGGAAATTCTAGCCAGAACAACCAGGCAAGAAAAAGAAATAAAGGGTATTCAAATAGGAAAGGAGGAAGCCAGATTGTCTGTATTTTCAGATGACATCATAGTATATCTAGAAGACCCCATCATCTCAGCCCAAAAACTCCTGAAACTTCAGCAAAGTCTCAGGATACAAAATCAATGTGCCAAAATCACAAGCATTTTATATACCAATAACAGACTGAAAGAGAGCCAAATCAAGAACAAACTGACATTCACAATTGCTGCAAAGAGAATAAAATACCTAGGAAAACAACTAACAAGGAACATAAAGGACCTCTTCAAGGAGAACAAACCACTGCTCAACGAAATAAGAGAGGACATACACAGATGGAGAAACATTCCATGTTTATGATTTAGGAAGAATCAATATCGTGAAAATGGCCATACTGCCCAAAGTAATTTGCAGATTCAACGCTATCCCCATCAAGCTGCCAATGACTTTCTTCACAGAACTGGAAAAAACACCTTAAATTTCATATGGAACCAAAAGAGATCCCACATATCCAAGTCAATTCTAAGTAAAAAGAACACAACGGGAAGCATCACACTACCAGGTTTCAAACTATACTACAAGGCTACAGTAATCAAAACAATATGGTACTGGTACCAAAACAAAGACATAGACCAATGGAACAGAACAGATGCCCAGGAGGCAGCACAACATATCTAAAACCATACAATCTTTGATAAACCTGACAAAAACAAGCAATGGGGAAAGGATTCCCTGTTTAATAAATGGTGTTGGGAAAACTGGATACCTATGTGTAGAAAGCAGAAACTGGACCCCTTCCTGACACCTTACACTAAAATTAACTCCAGATGGATTAAAGACTTAAACATAAGACCTAACACCATAAAAACCCTAGAAGAAAATCTAGGCAAAACCATTCAGGACATAGTAGTAGGCAAAGACTTCATGACCAAACACCGAAAGCATTGGCAACAAAAGCCAACATAGACAAATGGGACCTAATCAAACTCCACAGCTTCTGCACAGCAAAAGAAACAGTCATTAGAGTGAATCAGCAACCAACAGAATGAGAAAAAATGTTGGCAGTTTACCCATCTGACAAAGGGCTGATATCCAGAATTTACAAAGAACTCAAACAGATTTACAGGAAAAAAACAAACAAGCCCATTCAAAAATGGGCAAAGGATATGAACAGACACTTTACAAAAGAAGACATACATGAGGTCAACAAACATATGAAAAACTGCTCATCATCACTTGTCATTAGAGAAATGCAAATCAAAACTACATTGAGATACCATCTCACACCTGTTATAATGGCGATCATTAAAAAATCTGGAGACAACAGATGTTGGAAAGGATGTGGAGAAATAGGAACCCTTTTACACTGCTGGTGGGAGCGTAAATTAGTTCAACCATTGTGGAAGACAGTGTAGCCATTCCTCAAGGACCTAGAAATAGAAATTCCATTTGACCCAGCAATCTTATTATTGGGTATATATCCAAAGGACTATAAATCGTTCTACTATAAGGACACATGCACACGAATGTTCATTGCAGCCCTGTTTAGAATAGCAAAGACCTGGAATCAACCCAAATGCCCATTGATGATAGACTGGACAGGGAAAATGTGGCATATATACACCATGGGATATTATGCAGCAATCAAAAATGATGAGTTCGTGTTTTGTAGGGACATGAATGAATCTGGAGAATATCATTCTCAGCAAACTGACACAAGAACAGAAAATGAAATACCACATGTTCTCACTCATAGGCGGATGTTGAACAATGAGAACACATGGACACAGGGAGGAGCACTACACACTGGGGTCTGTTGTGGGGAATAGGGGAGGGACAGCGGGGGGTGGGGAGTTGGGGAAAGATAGCATGGGGAGAAATGCCAGATATAGGTGAAGGGGGGGAAGGCAGCAAATCACACTGTCATGTGTGTACCTATGTAACTATCTTGCATGTTCGTCACATGTACCCCAAAACCTAAAATGCAATTAAAAAAAAAAAAAGAATAGGCACAGCAGTTTACTGCTGGTCATTTTAATTTGTAATGAAAAACAAATAGCCAAAAGGTAAATGTGAACTAATTTATACTATCTCATTAAACTTGCTTTGTCAAAGAAAAAAGAGTATCTTTCAAATGAAAAGAAACTGGAACAATGGATTTGTTTAGGGTTTAATTAAAAACTGAAAATTCAGTATAATTACTGTCTAATTTCACTAGTTGGAAAAACAGAAAACAGCAAAATTTAATTAAACTGATTTCATACATATAATTTATGAAGAGGTATCTGAAACATTATGTTTAATATACATTTGTAAACTACATACAAACTAGGCATTTAAGAAGAAACATATTTGATACAAAATGTATCATAAATTTTGTAATTTTTTTAACATTACAGTAGTATATCCTTCAACATCTGAGGAAACAAACTAATGTAGCTCTTTAAAAATGTTTAAGGATGTTTAACAATTTACTTTACCCTGATATACAATGCACAATAGGCACAAATTTGAAACATGAACCTTAAAAATATTTAGCCACAGGGTAATACTAACATATAAGTGAGTGGATATATTAAAATAGCTAAAATATCTACTGATGTTAATAATTATCTCACACTGGAAAGCAAGCAGATTTGTTTCCATAATTTTCTTATTTTCACTCTGGCCTTTGGATATTTTCATTTGCTATCTCTCCATGTTTTCCAATTCATCATCGTCTTCTCACCCTCAAATTTTGCACACCATGTATTTCTTTTATTAAGGAAACTCTATGTTCACAAAGCCTGTCTTTTTTTCTTAACCGATACTGTCCATACACAGCATCCTTAAATGACTCACCATTGGTTACCAAAGATTCCAATTTCTTTTGAATGTGATTTGCATCATTTATGACTTAGTCCCAAATTCTTTCTGGAATTTGCTTTCACCGCTATATAACAAAACTCTATAATCAAATTAACCACATGGTTCTCTACATATGTAACTTTTTATTTTAAATTCACAGTTCTGCTTGAGCTATTCCATCACCTCTGTTTTGAATGGTCATTTTACTTAATCTTTAATCCCCTTCCTGTTGGGTCCCCATCTATCTAAATCCTATCCATGCTTCAGGCACTATATAAAATTCCAAGTCACCCACGAATCTTTCTTTACACTTCAGAAATAATTGCTTCTTCCACCCTATTTATAATATGAGAGTGTAAATTAATTATATTTTCTTAAATATTTTTATTTTAACATATTTATGGTGAGTACCAATTATAGTCATGACCCTGTTAGACAGTACAAAGTATGCTATAGTGAAAAAAGATATAGACCCTATTCTCAAGAATATTATATTCTCTTGGAGATACACAGTGAACACATGAATTACTATAATACTAAATAGTGAAAGGAAGTTTCCCTAAGAAAAGTACATTACACTCCAGGTGTAGTAGCTCACACTTGTAATCCCAGCATTTTGGGAGGCTGAGGCGAGTAGATCACCTAAGCTCAGGAGTTCTGGACCAGCCTGACCAACATGGAGAAACCCCATCTCTACTAAAAATGCAAAATTAGCCAGGTGTGGTGGCACACGCCTGTAATCCCAGCTGCTCTGGAGACTGAGGCAAGAGAATCTCTTGAACCCAGGAGGTGTAAGGGTGTGGTGAGCCAAAACAGCACCATTACACTCCAGCCTGGGTGACAAGAGCAAAACTCAGTCTCAAAAAAAAAAAAAAATACATTACAATTTTACAATTTCTAGGAAGATATAAAAAATCTCTGCTGAGAAAGCTACATTGGTGATGACAACTGAGGTAGACTTCGAACAGAATAAGATAATTTGAGCAGTCAAAGATAAAGTTGAGATGAGTATTTCCAGATAAATAAATATGAACCAATGTATGAAGATGAAAAAGCTCAGAGTCTGTTTATGGGACCGCAATGGGCTGAATTGTGCCCTCCCACTCAGTGACCCTGTTTCTGCTACTTTGTTATGGCATCCGTGGGAAACTAATGTGCTCATGTTTCTGAATCAAGCTATACAAGACCACTTAAAGTTACCAACTTTATGTTTTTACCTCCAAGCATGAGGTGGCTTTGCAGTGGAATTCACTGTCCTTCATAATCACAATATAAATTGTTTATTTCTATTAGACCCAAAGTAGGCATTGTCTTCTCTGGGAAACCTTTTTAGAGCTCACTGTCACTTAGTTGCCCATTGCATGTGTTTGTAAAACGTGTGCATAATTGGATCCGATCAGTTTTTGCTCTGTATTTTGTCTGTATATGTATTTGTCCCCCTTGGTAGACCATGGTCTCCCTGAGAATAACCCCTGTATTTTTAATATCTCTGTCTCCGGGGATTCTCAACATTGCTCATAGAGTGTGTGTGAATGAAGAGACAGATGAATGTTCAGTCTCTGGTAGTTAAAATATTTGTTGTATAGAGAGGGTGAAAAAGAAGAAATCAAAGTGACCCCAATAGGTTAAGCTTTATTAACTAAAAAACTGGTGGTGTGATTATTTGATATTTAGATATGAGAGGAGGCAGTGTTTTTATGTGAAAAAAATAACTTAAATGGATCTGAGATGCAGAAGAAAAGTATTAGTAGCAATGTAGATCTAAAGCTAAAGAAGATTGAGTGACTCATTTTTTTCTCGCCTCCCTTCTGGCTTCTTTCTTCTGTCTCCATTTATTCAATAGCATCTAATTGAATGCTTTGTCCCTGAGACTGGATACACAGTGATGAGGAAAGAAACAAGGTGACTGCATTCATGGAGTTTAGAGTCTGACGAGAGATGTATGTGGGTATTAAAGTATGCTCCTCTGAATCACAGAATCATGAGTTGTTCTCTAAATAGCATATAAACACTCATATGCACAATATGCACACAAACAGCAATATTAATGATATTAAGAAAATGTACTAAAAGAAACACAATCATCTATTTTGACAGTTTTCTTTCCATTCTTTTTGTGTATAGCTATTTTTAAAAATAATGATTATTATTATAGGCTGAGTACTGTTCTAAGTACTTTATGAAATAATTAAATTTCAAATGCTTATAGATTATGATATCTATACCATATTAAATAATTAATAGCAGTTGTTGCCTTCATTATATAGGGTTTTTTCATCTATTAAATCACTTCTTTGGAAGTGATATTTCTTTGCATATAGCTAATAGTTAAATGGAATTAAAATTTTTCATGGCTCTTAATAAATGCTTTTCAAATTTTCAAAAGGATTTGTTCCAGTTGACAATAATCTGATTTAGAATGTACTAGTGTTAAATATATTCTTTGTCTTAAATATATTCTTTGGTGTTATCTTTTTTAAAAATGATTACTGATATGATTTAGCTGTGTTTCCACCCAAATCTCATCTTGAATTGTCACTCCCATACTTCCCATGTGTCATGGGAGGGACCTGGCTGGAGGTAATTGAATCATGGGGGCAGGTTTTTCCTGTGCTGTTCCCATGATAGTGAATAAGTCTCACCAGATATGATTTTTTTTCTTTTTTTTAAATTGCATTTTAGGTTTTGGGGTACATGTGAAGTACATGCAAGATTGTTGCATAGGTACACACGTGGCAGTGTGATTTGCTGCCTTCCTCCCCTTCACCCTGATGGTTTTATAAAAGGGAACTATCCTGCACTTGCTCTCTCTTGCCTGCCACCATATAAGACTTGACTTTACCCCTCATTCACCTTCCACCATGATTGTGAGGCCTCCCCAGCCATGTGGAACTGTGAGAACTTATTAATTACCGGTCTTGGATATGTCCTTACAGCAGTGTGAGAACAGATTAATGCAGCTACTAATAGTTTTAACTTGAAATGGATTCATCAAGCTCAACTATTCTTCCTTTGTTATGATCTTTTTCTACACATAGATTAGTATTAATGTATTTTTAACATACTGTTTTTGCCTATAAATAATTATCTTTATGACAGATGTTTTGCTCATCATATGTATTTAATGTTTTCATTTGTTATTTTATCTCATAATCATATATATATTTGTTTTATAGAACTTTTATTTTTTATTTAAGCTTTACAACATAATCTCATGAGATACATATAGGTAGGAAAATGGTTGCTATTTTGAAACAAGTTAACATACCTATTGTCTCACACTATGACCCAGTTTCTCCCATATGACAATAGCAGCTAAATTCTATTTGTTCAGCAAAAGCCAAGAATACATTATTATTAAATGTAGTCTACCTGTTGGATATTAGATCTCTAGATATGTTCATCTTTTATTTGTATATGTATATTTGTTCATCCTATGTATATGTATCCTTTGATACAGAACTTTTGTGTATACATTCAAATATTTCAATATTTTAATTGTATTTTCTACCTTGTATTTCAGAGATTCTGAAGCTAGCACTGCTCTAGAGAGTGAGTTAAATATTCAGTTCTATCATCTGGCCCCTGTATCATCTTTGTTTTCATTCATTAATGCATTTCCACATTTTGGTCTCCCAGCTCTTCTTGGCAGATCCCGGGTCCTTCCTGTTAATTCCTCTCACCTGGCTCTGATTAAGGCCACTGCTTCTGTCAAGTGGCCATAGACATACATCGTGCCAAACTGAGCCATTATCATTCCCCATCCCACTCCTTCAAATCTTGTCTTCACTGTCTCTTAATACAACAGTCTCTTTGGTTCTAATTCTCTGACATCCCCGTCTTTTCTAGTTCCGCCTCCTAAAAGTTGTCGTAACCCAGTCTTGACTCCTCAGCATGACTCTTCTCTGCCTATGCACACTTGTCCATTCCCCAAGATTTAAATGCCATCTGGAGCTGTGACTCTGAAATTTATCACTGCAGTCATTGACAGCTCCACTAAATTTGTGTATCTTTTTGCCTAATATCTCCATGTAACTTTCTATAGGGATCATAACTTTATCCAAACAAGGCTCTTGATTCTTTCCCATCCCACTCCAACTTGACTCCTCCAAAAATCTCCCATCTCAGTAATTGCTACAAATATTGAGCAATTGTTCAGCTGTCATCTTTGCTTCCTCTCTCTTAAAATTCACTCTGAATCCCTGTCAGTCCTCTCTGCTTTTCAGTCATGAAATATATTAAACAATCTAACCACTTATTACTTCAAACGCTAACAACTGGCCATGAGTTCTTTTGTCTCTAGTGTGAACTTCTATATGCTATAGCCTCCTAAATCCCTTCTTGGTTCCTGTCTGGGTTCCTATGGCTTATTTTCCACAAGTAACAAGAGTGGTGTTTGTTAAATATAATTAATTAGTACTGTACACATATTATGTCATTTAATTCTCAGAACAACCTGATAGGAGAGTCACGTTTACTTTCCCACTTCACAGGTAAGGAAAATGAGTAACTTGCCCAAGATAATTGCGAAGATTGAAAGTGAGACAGCCTGCTTTCTTAACTCACACTGTTACACATTCACACCTTTGTTTAAATCATTCAACAGCTGTTCATCATTCATAGAATAAAATCTACACTCTATGCTGACATTGGCCTCCACCATGTTATGTGATTTTGTCCCTGCCTACATCTCCTAATCCTCAGACACCACCGCACTGGTTTCTATCTTAGATAATTTGCACCGTGTGGCATTGTGGTTTCCTTGTAGTCTTCTGTCAGATCTTTGTGTAACTCACTCCCTCAGTTATTCAGGTCTCTGCTCAATTGTCTCTGGCAAGCTTATCTAAAATCACCTTCTCTCCCTGGTTTCTCCTCTTCCCACTCCTTCACTTTCTATGTCTTTACCACATCCCAAAATTATTAAAACACATCTACTGAGTGTTAACTGCCTAAAATCAATATTTTAGCAAAGCGGTTGTTTTCTTTACCATTCTAATAGGTATATCTTGAAATAATCTTATAGTTTCTTACAGTTAAAGTCTTAAAATATGTATTTTTCAATCTTCTATTGTAATTCTGGAAGATGACAAGGTACAAGAAAAGAGTATATTTGACCATCCTAATACTCATACAAAGTGCCCACACAATGTCACCTCTATTACAGATATTTGAAAAAAAATGTATATAATAAAGGAACACATGAAAGAATGATTTTCCTCATGTCATACATTTTTAAAATATCATTAAAGAATGGTTTTTATGTGGGATAAACATTCTCTCTCTGGCTTGAAAGCTTAAATTATCCACTTACACTTAATAGCAATAAATTGTCTCAGGAACAATAGGGTTAATATAAATTAGGAAGTAATTGCCTTTCCTAATCCCCAGTGTTCTTAATTCCTTTTGCCTCCAGTTCAAATCCAGCCAAAAAACTCTTAATCAAAATGCAGAGACACTAGTGTATTCATTCTTGTTATTTGGCACAACTGCTCTAAAACTAAGGTGGAAATTTTACCATAATGAGAGCAGGGCCAGTTTTTGCAAGTCTTTAGAATAGAGCTCAATAGTTAGTCCAGTGATACACTGTAAAATATCCCATGTCTTCAAGGGCTTTTGAAGTCTCTCATTTCTTAAAATACTAGATGAGAGCATAGCACTTGTAAAGATAGAAAGTAACATGGGGAAGTTTGGAAAAGCAGCAGGTATGTGAGGCATGCAAAAATAATGAGGCTAGGATATTTGCTGACCTGAACTTCAATCGTGTAATGTTCTCTAGGGAAACTGTTTTTACAGACACTTCAATCATTTATGCCAGTAGCTTTTGCTTTAGTGGTGGGTGTTAAGCTGTTGTGGTACTTTTTTTCCTAAGTGGGTCAAGAGCACGTATGTTTTAAACACAGAAAAATATGTTAAGGTAATAAATTATAAGGCTTTGATTTTAAAATTATAGCATTCATGAGGATGTGGTTTTAGACTTTAGTAATTCCCAGTGTGACCTCCTGGGCTTGCTGCATTCTCAGCAGGAAGCCATCTGCATCCTCCACGATGTATGCAAATGTTCTACCAACTGTTATTGGAGAAACACAACGTGTTAGGTACATGATGTGTCAGGTAAGGAAAAAAGAAACGGGTTTTTCCTCCTAAATGTTAGCCTTCATTCAGACCTCATTCTTTATTCTCTCCCAGGCAGTAAATCTGTGGTGTGCAGCGAGACACAGCAATTCCTTCTGCCACTGGGGTCCCGTTTAATGTCCTTGTATGTGTGCTTTCAACAGTTCTCTCATGAACCACTCAGATTTCTGAACAAATGTGTTACCTTCTGTTCTGTCTGCATACAGAATGTCCATTTCTTAGCATTCCAGGGAGATTCAAAATGAAAAAAAAAAAAAAAAAAAAATCTCCGTTCAAGCCTGGATTCTATACGTTTATTTGAAGAAACGACAAACATAAACTTTTACTGGAAGTAATGACCAATGGAAAAAAGAGATAAATCAGAGTGGAGAAAGCAAAACTTGAGTCGTGGATCTGTTGATAAACTCATTTATCCTTTTGTCTCATTCTAATATTTGGGCTTCAGAATTTCCCTTGTGGAGAAGCTTAGCTGGTCACATTTTCATAGAACCCAGGGGCAAATAAGTTGTCTGCTCAGATATTTGGCATAAAAATTATTACCCGGCAAGTTATCAAATTTAAAAAAATACCTTCATAGAGTAGCTTTGGCCCTACTTACATATTTCAGCACTTTTTAATCCTAGAAACTACAATATGCTCTTTTTTTTTCATTAAATACATAAGCAAACGCTGCATTTACTGATGAAATAAAAGTAAACCTTTTAAGTAATCCCTACATACTAGTTTGTTCACCTTTTTTTAATTATAATAAACTATATATTTTCTTGAAACTTGAAAACATTCCTGTCATTCATGGTTGGCAGATGTTGTGAGTTGGAGAATACCTATAAGAGTTTAAAATATGTATTCACTCTATCATAAATTTATTTGTTCATAAATGTCAACTGGGCTTTTAAGCCTGCAGGAAGCAATGCCTGTAAAACTTTAAATTTTTATAAACTTTTAGCTTTAAATGCAGTCTAGAGGAATACAAATTAAGGTGGCACCATGTAAAAATGTACAGATTTTCTCCCTCGGAGCTACTTTCCTGCAAACGTGCTGTAAAGTAACTCAAGTCATATGACCAGGCTACGTTTTACTACTTAGTTGTGTGATAAGGGGTTTAATCAGCCTGAAAAATGTTGACATCTCAAGATTTGTATTAGAGAAGAACATAATGCCTGATCTTTAGAACTTGGGACTAAAAGCTCACACTTTTCATTTAATAAAAAATCAGGTAACTATACAGCAGCAGAAATACATGGTGCAGAAAAAATTTAAATTAAATATGAAAAATGTAAATTGTCAGGCATTAGACTGTGCTATTACCCTTGATTTAATGAAGCCCAGTGTCTAGAGAGAGACCTCTTACTTGTCAGGTTGTTCTTTATAAAAGTGAACATTTTTTTTTTACTGTACCAAGTTGCTCTTTATAAAGGTCTATTTTTAATATAAGCTCTACTTCCTCTAAAACGTTATTGGAAAGAAAACTCACAGACTCATAAAATACTTAGTAGTTGAACATACAAACTGACAAAAGTTGAAAGAGCATTTATAATAAACATTTTGAGTTAAATTATTTTTAAGACATTTAGAGTTTTCTAATCAAATTTGACTTTTCAATAATTAAATTCTGCTGTTCTCAGACTAGTACAACTAACCATAACCCCATTCGTTCACTTATTTATTTAACAAGTAATAATTGAATAATACCATATGCCAAACTCATTTGGATTTTTAAGGGCATTTGTTTCAGTATCTCATGGAAGGTATTATAGGTGTAATTACTCTGAAGTTCAGGGGAGGTTCCAACACAATATTCTGAAATCTGATATCCCCAGAGGGAGACATGAACAAATCTTGATGTTTGGCATCACACAGAATAAACTCACATCTGAACACAGACACTAGCTGCATGAATTTGCTTGCTTGAATGTTTAATGTCTCCGTTTTTTATCTGCATGGTGGTGAATATAATAATACTTTATAGTTTTGTTATGATGATTAAATGGGCAATATATGTAATGTGCTTAACACGTGCCGGGTACATAGAAAAGTGTCCAGGAAATACTAGTTAGTAGTAACAGCACTAGCAAGAGTACTTAACAGCAGCAATATTGCGTATTTAGGCTAATAATATTTAATATATCTAAAAAACATACCAAAGAGTGTTATTAACACTGAAATGTCAAAAACTGTTAGAGAAGCCAATTTACTTTTCCACAGAGGACAGTATAAGAATGTTCACAAACACATGCAAGTATGGTACTTTGAAAAAATAATGCCTTAGGGTGACAGCCTTGGAAACAAAACCGATTGTATCCAGTGGCAAAATAAGGCGAGAATAACTGATTATTAGCTGGTATCAAGTAAATCAAATAGACTCTGCCTCAATGAGTTTACAAGTTCAGTTCAGGTGATAAAAATAAAAACACTAGAACAAGTATAGGGTAAGAACAATCATGATTCAATTAATTATTGGCACTAAAAATATAGAATTCCATATACTAATTTGCAATAAAATGGTAGTAAAGAAAAATTAAGAAACAGCGTGTGCTGAACCTAGTGAGAGACTTCACAGGAGATGTATTCCTAATATAAAATAGCATGACCTTGAACTGGAAGAATGAGTTGAACCCAGTTGAATAAAAATGAAATGAATAACTGCCAATTAGTCTAGAGACACAATTTAAACAAAAGTCTAGAGGCAGGTGAAGAAAAAGCAGAAAAGAAATTTGTCTTACTACATCACAGACACAGGAAATAGGATAGGATATGAGCTAGTGGACGTAAAAATAAAACACATTTATTTTAGTAGTCTAAATTTAACTTTGTAGTCCGTAAAAATGATGGAAGTCTTATACTGATGTCAGATGAAATCTTGAAATCTTGAACAGGTTAAGTTAGAGTGAAAAGAGATTTTGGTGACAGCTAATATGTGAGGAACACCTACTACATACATTAAGCAAGACTTTCTGCATACATTGACTCATTATTCTTCATGAAATCCCTTGAGAGACATATAATTAGCTCACGGTTTAGGTAATAAAACTAGGGCTTAGAGTATTTAAGCAATTCAGCGGAGTCCAAAGAACTAATAGAGATAACATATCAAAAACTCATGTTAAAGACTAATGAATTATTCTCACTTTAAGACATAACAATATTTAACAAGTATTATTTAGATACTATTATGACATTTACTTCCTTAAGATACCAATTATTTTTAATAGAATACATGTTTCTTATTTAAGAAATATATTTGACTAACAATTTCTTCATTATTCAAAGCTTATACTTTCTTTTTATTATTGTCATTGCTGAGAGTGACATTATTCTAGTATTCAGAACTTGGTGAATTTGGCAAGGGAGATGTAACCACCCTACATAAAAAAAAAAAAAACATTCAAAACAAACCCAAATATTATCAAATGTCCTTGCATTCCAAACACAAGATAAACAGATGACTGGCAGGGGGTTGGATAAACAGAGGAGAAACCAGCAAAGGCACAAAACTACCACATAGATGAGTATTCAGCTACTCACCACCACTATCCTCGGCTTTCCGTCTCATGTTTCCTTTGGTTTCCTTCTGGCCATTTCCTCAGTTGCACCAATTATTCTACCAGTATCCTATTTAAAGGGGCCTCTACTCTTTTAAAAAAGTGCTTATTTGTCAAAATATAAAAGTGTCCATCGTTTTTATCATTTGTATTAAAATTAGCATTCAACAGTCTATGTTACTCTTGAATCCTCATGTCTAAAATGAGGTTCCAAAAAGACGTTTCAGTATTTTGAACGCAGTCAACAACGTTGCGCTAAGTCATTTTTACATTGTTTACCTCCCTTATTGAGAGTACTTGGCTGCCTTGTCTTTCTCCCTCATTTGATCCTTTGGTCAGTGGACCCTTCGTTCAACAATAAGTCATGTTTTAACCACCTATTTGTTCCCAGTTCATTTCTTAAAGTCTTAACTTGGTAGGTATGCTAAACATCCATGGACAATGAATATTTGACAAATTAAGGAGCTCTATCTTGGACCATTTGGTGAAGGTTGGCATTCTTTAAAAATCATAAACACTATTAGTTTTTTATTTTCTAGTCCAGATTAATTTTCTTATGTCTGGATAGCAGCTAAAATTAAAACACATGCCTTGTATGAGGCTTCTTTTTGATTTGCCAGGCGCGGTGGCTCACGCCTATAATCCCAGCACTTTGGGAGGCCGAGGCGGGTGGTTCACGAGGTCAAGAGATTGAGACCATCCTGGTCAACGAGGGGAAACCACATCTCTACTAAAAATACAAAAATTAGCTGGGCATGGTGGCATGTGCCTGTAATCCCAGCTACTCGGGAGGCTGAGGCAGGAGAATTGCCTGAACTGAGAAGGCGGAGGTTGCAGTGAGCCAAGATCGTGCCATTGCACTCCAGCCTGGGTAATAACAGCGAAACTTCATCTCAAAATAATAATAATAATAATAATAATAATAAATATTTCTATATACATGTCTTATGCTTACCTGTATGTGTAATACAATGCTTTTAACAAAGTCAGAGAAACAAGACCAAAGTTATACTGGGAGGGAAAGTAGAAGAAAAAGTAATTTTAAGAGAAAAGAGAAACCCAAGAAAAAGAAAAGAAAATGACTGTTACCACAGAGAATAATGTAAACCAATTGGGTAACAAGTAACTCAGCAAGGAGGGATCAGTAACGTGACAACAGGCAATCAGGCTAAAGGTTAAACGCATTTTCTTTCATTCAATAAAACCATGGAATCCCTAAGATTAACTTAACTACAGAGTAATATTGTCTTCACTATTTGATATGTTTCTGGATAAACCATAGGATGTTTGCTTAATATAAAAAAAAAAGCTGGCTGTATTTGTAAATGACAATTGACGCAAGACAGGAATCTTTACAAATATGTAGGCCGTTCATGATTCCCCACAAATATTTGTCTATCTACACTATCTATGCACAGGAATGCTCCTGTTTGCAAATAAATTAATCTGTGTTGGTATCTTAGAACAAGCAATAATAAAGTACAGAAAACTAGGGGACTTAAAGCAATAGAAATTCATCATCTCACACTTCTAGAGATTAGAAGTCTAAAATCGAGGAGGAGGCAAGAACATGCTCCCTCTGAAACATTAGGGAAAATCCGTCCTCACCTCTTCCTAGCTTCTGCTGATTTGCCAGCAGTCTTCGGCATCTCTTGGTGTGCAGTGCATGACTAATCTCTGCTGTGCAGCCCATGGCATTTTCCATGTATATCTCTATCTTCACGTGGCCATATTCTTTTTTGCTGTTGTAATGATTGGCTACACACACTTTTATGTCTGGAAGATCATGAAAGTGTGTCTGCTGCTGTAAGAAGACCCTCCTTTACAAATACAAAACACAGTCATTACTGGATGACACAGGTACTGCTTTCCTTTTTTCCATTCAAAGTCCAAGGAGGTATTAAATTTAATTCGCATCTCTATAGGTTTTACCTAATTTTCCTCTTTTTCCAGGGTGACCTTAGCTTCTTTAGCCTTCTTCCCTCTCTCCTAGGTCTTGATTATCGGTCAATAAGCTCCATTAATCCTTGTTTTCAACCAGTTAGGTATGTGGACAGGCAAGCTGTGAAAGAGGTTAGGTTCCTTAAATATCCTATGAAAATCAGTCTTTAGCTCTTTCAATCAAATACCTACAATCAAAATTTGTCTTGCAAGTATCAGTAGCATTTATTCGATGTTGTAAAAGAACTTTTTTCCCTCTTTTCTCATCTTACCTACTCTCTCTTCTAGGAAGGGGAGTGGTTAATAAAAGGAGTTGAAAGAAGTAAATCTTGCCTTACAGCATAAAACAAGGGAGACAGGACAGAACCATGAAGCACTTTTTCTTTGGGAAGTGATGACATAGCACTGTACTAGTTTTGTTTTCATATATATATATATATATATATATATATATATATACACACACACATATATTTGCACATATTTACAGTATACTTATTTACACATATGTATCATGGTATTTTGTTACATGCATAGACTGTATCATAATTAAGTCAGCACTCTTGGGATGTCCATCACCTTAAGAATGTATCATTTGTATGCATTGGGATCATTTTATATCTTCTCTTGTAGCTATTTTGTAATATACAATACTTTGTTGTTAACTATAATCACTCTACTTTGTTATCAAACATTAGAACTTATTCCTTTTATCTAACTGTCACATGGACATATTCTTGGGAGGACATCAATCATATTGGACTAGGACTCATTCCTAATGACCTCATCTTAGCAATCTGCCATGGGGAGAGAATAATGTGGATATCTGGAAGAACAGAATTTCAGATTAAATGAATTGCCAGTGCAAAAGCAGGAAGATTACTGACATGTCCACAGAATAATAAGATCAGTGTGAATGAAGAAGAGGGTGTGAGCTGGAAAGTTGTGAATGTCGGAGAAGGAAGTCAAACTTTGCAGGGCTTTCCAGGCTATTGTAATGACTTTGACTTTTAGAGTGAAGGAAGAGTTTTAAGCAAAGAAGTGATATAATCTAACTTTTATTTTTAAAAAACTCATTGTAGCTTCTATAACTTGATAGAAAGGGGTAGAAGGACATTAGTAGAGAGACGAGTTAAAAGGATATTGCTCTCCAAGTGAGAAAGTGATGCCATGGACCAGAGTAATAGAGACAGAGGTATTGAGACATGATCAGATGTGTTATGATCAGATGTGTTTTGAAGCCACAGAGTCTTCTGATGGTTTTTGATATAGAATGTAAGAGAAATAAAAGAGCTTGGTTAGAACTCAATCCTAACCTCTAACTTTCAGCTGGAAAGAAGTAGTTGCCATTAACTGAGATGGGGAAGACTGAGGGTAAAGAAGATTTGGGAAGAAAATAAGAAGTTCCCATTAAGAACAAGTGCGAGATGGCAAATAGAAGGACAAAAGAAGGAGGGAATTTTAAAAATAGTAGTGTATGAGCTAACAGTTTTATTTAAAAGTATACAGCTAAATGAAAACACCAAGTTGGTGAGTTTAATTAGAGAGCAACCCATGGCATTTTCCATGTATATCTCTACCTTCTTGTAGGGTAACCTACAATTTTAAAACATCTGGGAGAAGAAAAGAAATAAGGAAACAGGACTTACTTAGTATATCAGAGTAGAGCTAATAGTGTGTGACGTGAAGAAAGCTAGGTAATTAATGTGTTTAAGGAGGTAAGTGTGATCAACTGTATCAAATGATGTGCTAGACTACCCAAGAAGAGACTGAGATTCGTCCACTGACAGCAGTTTAGAAGTTATTGTGACCTCGAAAAGAACAATTATGTGTAGTGATAGGGACAAAATCTGATCACAGTAGTGTCTGAAAAGAACAGATGGACCTGAATAGGGAACACTGAGAATAGAAAATGTATCCAGGAGAGAATGGAATGGACATGGGGTGAGTTTCATAGTGAATTTCAACTTTATTAACATAATACGGTTTATTTCTTTTTTAGAAATTTAGACTAGCAATATTTTAACGTGTTAATTTTGGGAAAATAATACATAGATGTTTTATAGCATGCTTTGTACTTTATCTAAAAGAAAAATGGAAAAACAAAACCAACTAGTCCTTTAGAAGAGACTTTCAAGAAATTCAATTCTGATGACTTCTTAGAAATTTATGTAAAGACAAAAAGTATTCTTATTCAGCAAAGACTGACTTACCATTATCTTTCCATTGTTAGTCTGTAAAGGTGATTTATAGATATGGTGAGAATCCAAGACCTGCTGCAGGATTTGTAAAGGTAGGAGGGGAAAAGAAAGCCAGACAGACGACATGCATATCCTGTGTGACATCTGGGATTGAAGTAAGTCAAAGTATCTGTGTGTCAGGGAGACGAGATGTAACATTAGAAACTAAAGGGCTAGTTAAATAGATAAAGGAAGTCAAAACTGAAAGTAATTCCAGAATGTGTAAGTGGGGGAACAAAGAGTAACAGGTAGAGAAAACACAGGAGATACCAATATTGGACAGATGAGTTGTCCTAGTCAGCTCTCAGGACCCCGAATGGAATCACCCTCTATCCTGCTTCATAAAGAAAACAGAAACATTTCTGGAAAACATGATGACACGGCATGCTTGTCTGAATTTGATCAGACTGCATCTGGCTATTTCCAAATAAGCATACTTATCTACAAAGAATAAGTTACTAATAGGATATTTGGTAAGCTCTTTCATCCCCCTTTGGTTTTTGTTCTCCTATATGTACAAAACCTCTAACTCTATGCTCAGAAAATTTTGGTGTATACTATTTGGTGAATATTGATGTTCTTATTCACGGATAAACTTTGTAAACCAGTAACATGTGTATAACATGTTGGTGAATCTTTCAAATTGCTTTTCCGCAAACTATTGAATTCTTTCTTAAAGAGAATATATAATCATGCAATAAAATTTTATCCATATGGCTAAATTGTATGTATATGAGTATTACCTGTATATAGTTTGCAGACTTACGGTTGTTCAAAATTATACTGAAAATAGAAAATATTTGTTTAAAAGAGAAGTGAAAGAAAACAATAAAAGCAACTTTGAGGTTCATCAAAATGTTAAATGTAATCATTGAGAAATAGAAATAAACTAACCACATTGAAACTTAGTCACAGGATAAAATAGCTTAATACCATTGATTTTTCATTTAAATGTATTAATTTAGAATTATGCTCACTATGTTAAATAAAGTTAATTGGAAAATATTGAAGTTAAATAATAAAAGTTTTGCTGAGATCAAAAAGGCTTTCTTTAAATAATCTTAAAGGTTACGTTACAGTTGAATATTTCCCACCTGAATATTTTGGAGTATTACTATGCAAAGATCAGCCTTTTAAGAATTTTAAACTTCCACCAAGTATGATCTCATTTTATTTGATATTTCTGAAGAACACTTAAAAGTAAACAAGATGAGCAAAGCTTTAATTGACATTTCTTGAATTTAAATATTCATAAGGTGACTGATCTTTAAACATCATCTGCTGAAGTGCTCAATTTCAACGAACCAATCAATGTATCAAATCCAGATATATTACTTTGAGATGATGAGGGTAGATTATAAAAAGACAATTTACTTGTTTTGTATTGGAGAATGAATCATAAGTGTGTATCTATTTTAATCTATAAAACTTGATTTTAAATGATGAATTATGCTTGCTTTAACATAAAAAAAGCTATTGTCCTCTGAATTGCAGTATTTGCTATACATAATTTTGTCATACTTTAATTGAAATACCTTTTGCTGCACAAATTAAAGAGGTACTTTTGACGAGATAAAACTTTACTTTTGTCATTTTTTCTGGAACAAAAAAGTATATTTTGCTACAGGAAACAAAACAAATTATCTTAACCTTGCCCATAAACTTAATGTAGTTTGCTCTTAATAAAAAGTAAATTTGAAAACTGTAAAGAATATACACTTGTTTTAAGACCACAAAAATTTTATCTAAGGACACGAGTCAAGATGTAAAATACAACTCAAAATGTGAGATGTTTATGACCAGTTGCAAAATTATTCAGTATCCAAATTCCCATTTGACTTCAAAAAAATGGTAGAGGAACTGTTTGTTACTTGACAGTCAGATATTTTGTGTAATATTTTGCAGAGATTCAGGAATCTCAATCTAGGCCTTTTCAATCTATACCTTTTAAATAAAAATTATTTTATATAACGTATTTGTTTCATTCGAGAACATATTTAAAGAATCAGTGTTTCATCTGGGAATAGATAGGTATGGAATTTTGAAATCAATGGAAATAGAAGAAATTTTCACATACAAGCAATGCTGAGATAACTAGAAACTATTGAAAAGCAAATATATCACTCTTTGTATAAGGTGTGAAATGCTAAAATGTAAAATCATTAAATCACTGAAAGAACAGACCTCATTTTGCTTAGAGGAAGGGAAGTCAGCCTAAACATAAAAGCAAAGAAATAAGCTATAGTTTACATGATAAATGGATTTTTAGCACATAAGGAATTTTAAATATTCTTGGTCTAATACCACCAGAAACTAAATAAAGAAGACAAATCATGATCCAGGAATAAAAAATTTGCAACTCTTTGGGAAGAGAGCTCATGTTTTTACTATAAAGTAAGAGCTCACAAATCAACAATATAAAGCAAATAAATTGAAAGGAAAGTATTCTAAAACAAAATAAATAACTGAAATGTGATATAAATGGTAATAGTTGTGAAATATACAATTTTACCAATAAGAAATAGACAAAATAAAAATCACAATTGTGACATTATTATTTTCTATTAGATTTCGTATCCTTTTAGACCTAATCAAACAATACAGGGCCAGTAATGGTGAGTTTCTAAAACATATCAGAGACCTTGTAAAAGAATATTTATATTTTGATCTAAAGATGCTACTACTGGAAGCATAGGCTATGAAAATTGAAAATGTAGTTCAAGATCAAATAAAAGAATAAACGCATGAAATGCATTTAGAAGAATGGTTACTGGAGAATTGTATGATATACTCAAAACTGAAACAAATTCAATGGATAAAAAGTCTGCCAGTAAATAAATTGTCACATATCCATGAAGTTGAATATTCTGCAAAGACTGGAAATTATGTTTTATAAGAATTCTTTATAACCATAGGAAATGTTGCCAATGAATTTTTAAGTTTAAAAAGTTATACTATAAAATAATTATAAAAACAAAATAAGCAATATGTAATATATGGGTTATACATGAATATGTGTTTATACGTGTATACATATTTGTATGTGTGTGACTATACAATGTT
This sequence comes from Callithrix jacchus, assembly GCF_049354715.1. NCBI lineage: Eukaryota > Metazoa > Chordata > Mammalia > Primates > Cebidae > Callithrix > Callithrix jacchus. Next base: position 163,077,977 of record NC_133504.1, on the reverse strand, counting down.
TAGAAAATATATCTAGAAGGTGATACTTAATAACTCATTTACCTGAGGACTAAGCTTTTTTTTTTTTTTGCCTGATGTCCTATGAACAGGGTCTGGGGAGTCATGCCCTACAAAACATAAATTCTCATCAGATGGGTTTTATTTAACCCTATATATCGTGACTTTCTTTCTAACCCGACTCTAGCATAACATCATGAGACAAGGACAAAAATTAAAGTAGTTTACCCCAAAACATGGTTATTTGCCATATCTTTAAATGGTCCTTTTGCAAAGGTGTCCTTTGTGGGGGAAAATGTACATCTGTAAAGAATCTCAGTGCTGGGTGAGATGTCTCACGCCTGTAATACCAGCACTTTGGGAGGCTGAGGTGGGTGAATCACCTGAGGTCAGGAGTTCAAGACCAGTCTGGCCAACCAATAGGGTGAAACCCCATCTCTAATAAAAATACAAAAATTAGCCAGGCATTGTTGTGCACTCCTGTCATAATCCCAGCTGCTTGTGAGGCTGAGGCAGGTGAATCACTTGAACCCAGGACGTGGAAGTTGCACTGAGCTGAGATCACACCATTCCACTCCAGCCTGGGCGATAGAGTTAGACTCCATCTCAAAAGAATAAATAAATAAATAATTACAGAATGTCTATTAACATAGCTAGATCTTTTGTTTCTAGGCCCTCCCAATCCTGAAGAGATTAAGTAAGAGTCTAGCACCTTTTGAAAGGTCTGAATAGGAAACATTCGTCATCTGTTGTGTCTAAGGACAGCCACTCTAAGACTTAAAAGAACCTTGGTCTCCACAATCTTTTATCTTAACCTGAATAGTTCCTTTCTATTGATCCCAGGTCTTTAGACAAACTCAACCAATAGCCAATCAGAAAATGTTAAATTTACCTATACCCTAGAAGCACCTGCCTGCTTCTGAGTTGTCCTGCCTTTCTAAACCAAACCAATATTTTTTTTTAAATGTATTTGATTGCTGTGTCATCCCTCTCTAAAATGTATAAAACCAAGCTGCGTCCTGAGCACCTTGGACACATGTTCTCAGGGCCTCCTGAGGGCTGTGTCATGGGCGTTAGTCACTCATATTTGGCTCAGAATAAATGTCTTCAAATATTTTACAGAGTTTGACTCTTTTTGATGACATATCTATGGTTATCTCTAGATTATGGAATTGCAGGTGCTTTTTCTTGTTTGAGATTATTTTATTTTATTATTTTGCCCCAAAGAAGACATATTACTTTTTAATCCTAAATATTTTTTTCTTCAGAAATGTGTTGAGAGAAGTAAGTAAGCTTTATATCTTATAAGGGAAATGCTTCTAGACATGCAAATATTTTTATTCCTATACCAATGGAAGACCTCAGAATTAGGTCATTTTGATCTTTGTTGCTGAGTCTTAAAATCCTTCCCAAGAAATGATCTAGGTTTCCAAATGATGGGAGTTGGTAGTTGTCCTGAAATTATTTTTTTACCCTTTATTTATGCTCTTGAATTCATTATTAGTCAGGATATGTGGTAACAGATTTGCTCCAAAATCTCCATGCCTTCACACAAGAAAGTTGATATTTCCCTCGCAGTAAACATTTTGTGAGACAGTGAAGGATAAGTCCGCACAGTCACTCAGGAACTGCTGCTAAAAGAGGCACTGTGGTGTTGTTTCTGCACCATCTAAAACAAATGGCCTCCTTAAACCTTACAGTGGGAGAAGAGAAAGCAAGAGGGCTGTTGGATTATAAATGTTTCCACTGAGAAGTGACACCACTTCCTATAGTCAATTGGCCAGAAATAGTTACAGCCCCACCTGACTGCAGAGCTAGGCAAGCTAGAACATGGCATAAATGTTCAGAGAAAGAACTTGCATATTGAGTGCATACACATAGGCTATTCTAAAATTAATAAGCATTTTTAGCAGTACACCCAGCTATTCAATATTTGTGTGTTTCCTGAGTGTATGTGCAGTACTGAGAAACTTACTTAAATCTTAAATTTTAATCTTAAAATGTGGTAATCTGAGAAAGAAAGGGACTGCCCTTTCCAGTACATTAGTAACCTAGGAACAAATATGCTTGGGGTAAACATCAAGCATATTAATTATTTAAGGAATAATAATAGACTACCATGGTGTGACTGGTGTTTTTGCTTACATTCTTGTTCTATTCCAGCACAAACTTTGTGAAAAGGTTATTATGCCCACATTACTGAAAGGTAAACTGAGGTACCTAGCGTTGAAGTAATTTGACCAAAAGCGTATGAACAAATGTTAGAAATAAAATCTAAAATCTATATCTAAAATATTGTATCTCTTTATAGTAAAAAAAAAACCTCTAATTTTTACTCATTGAAAATTTCAGTTTGAAAATCACATCAAAATTGGTCAAGAATTGCAGTCACACCATTCTGTAAGTAGTACATTTCATTGCTTCTTGTTAGAATGTTTTCTTCTTGTGCTGTGATGTCTTTTTGTAACTCTCATTTTGTCTAGTGAAATGAGATGTATTTCACATTTTTGCCATTTGTGCAATTTGTGGTCATGCAGTTTTATATACCTGAGCCTCATTTAACAAATTTGTAATATGAACAAAATAAGGCTTATAATCATCAAATGTTGCAGAGATATACTTTATATTTTTAAAATACTGTTGCACTTAATGTTTCTTATTCACCCTTGAATCCACTTGAATAAACCTCATACATGAATGTATATATGCAAAGAAAATTATAAAGAATATATTTTAAAAAGAATACAAAACAAGGTTTTAACTGTGGTTAACTCTGGGTAGTGTTATCTTGTCTGTCTTTATGTTTGTGTTATTTTTAAATTTTTCTAATATTTATTCAATAATTATGCATTGCTTTTATAATAAGAAATAAAACTTTGAAATTAACTATTTCAAATTAAATACATGTGTAAATTTGAGAGCCTACTTAAAAAAAAACAGCTTTCCTTGCTTTATAAGACTTTTCTTTTGTAAGATGTATGAATTTTACAACAAAGTTTTAAATATAGTCTTCTTTAAACACCATCTAGTATGTTTATCATTTGTTTCTCTGTTGAAGCTTTTATTTGGTCTAATATTTACTTTTCTGCATTGTAAAAGGTAGATTTTAATTTAGTTTTCTCTCAAAATGTTTTCCAACTTTGAATAATCCACTCTTTCTTTTTTTCTGCTTTTTAAATAAAAGTAAATTCTGACATATCCACAGATTTGCACCTGAACTCTCCTCAAATCCACTGATCAAAGAGTATATTGACTTATTATTACCACGTCTCATTTTGGGTTTTATGCCTTTAATTGTATAAAATTTTATTTTATTTTATTTGTTTTATATACATTTTATTGTACTTATTTTATATACAACAAATAATTATTTAATTAGTATGACTTAATATTATATTTTAAACCCTTCTGTAGCCATTTGTAGTATCAACATAAAATTATATTTCATTTCTAGCATCATTGCTTCAGTTGCTCTCTTGCTTTCTTTTTTTAACATATGTCTGGTCATTATTTCCAACATTCCTTTATCATTTTATATTGGATGTGTTTTGGGTAAACAGTTACATTTTTGTTTTTATTTATCTAATCTGAAAGTCTACTTTTCAGTTGATGAACTTAACCCATGGATCTGAAAACTTTCTCTACAAAAACCATTTAGCTCTTGGTGCATACAAAATAGACTGGGTTAAAGTTTAACACATTCAAATTAAATGCTTGTAATTAACATTTATAGTAGTTTCTTCATGCTAGACACTGTTCCAAGAACCATACATATAATGATTCACATAATAATCAAAAGAACCCTATAATGTTCTTTAATGAGCTACTATTATCCCCACTCCACTGATGTAAAAACTGAGGGACAGAAACTTGTCCAAGCCCTCCCAAGTGGCTGGTGAGGGAGCTGGAATTTGATCTGAGGTAGTCTGGCTCCAGATTCCATAGCTTTGATCATTATTATAATATATTACTCCTCATTGATGAAAGACTGAAACATGTTTCACTATATTCTTATACTCTTATTTCATGTTTTCTTTTACAAGTGGTTAGCTTTGTAATGCTACTACAACAAATGGCCACAAACTTAGTAGCTTGAAACAGCACAAATGTATATCTCACAGCTATATAGCACAGAAACCTGATGGACTCAGCTGGATCACCTTCCCATCTTAGAAGGCTGACATCAAATGTTGACAGGGCTACAGTCATACATACCCTTATCCACTATAGCCCTTCAGGTTGTTAGAAAAATTCAGGTCCATGCAATTGTAGGACTGAGGTCCCCTTTTGCTTACAGGGTCTCAGCCAGTGGTTGTTCTTAGTTTCTAGAAGCTTCCAACATGCCTTGATCCACAGCTCTTCTATCTACAATGCCAAAAAGAAATAGTTGAGTCCTTCTCACGCTTCTGATCTCTCTGATTCCTCTTTTTGGCTTGCTTTTCTGTTTCCTTCTTCCTCTTGTAGGGTAAATGCACCTTGGGACAACAATTTCAGCTACCCTTAGAAGGACACTGTATGGTAGATGCACTCGAATGTATGTTCCAAGCAAGGGAATCCAGGAATGGACAACCTGGAGATTGGTTCCTCCTCCATGAAGAATGTCTGATCCCCAGCTTGTCCCATGCAACACAGGCCATACAGGGGACTGAGGCCCTCTTTAGGTTTGGAGGAGCATTGCCAAGTGGAGGGAATTAAGGGTTGGGTGTTGAGTGAAATTGATGTATAAACTGTTTGCAAGCAGTGGCAGTTTTTCTGCCCAGCCCACCATTAGGCCCTGCAGTCATGTGGTCCAGCCCCACTGCCACTGGACTTTCTCCCCAGTGTGTAACTGCTTAATAAAACCCCATGTCTTTTGCGCTGGCTCTGGTCTCTTCTTTGGCCTCTTGAACCTGGTGCCTTCCCTACTGAGGTTCGTAGAGATTTGGCACAACACTCCTCCGTCTCTCTCTCCTATCTTCTTCTTCTGCTTTTAAGGGCTTGAGAATTGCATATTCTACAATCATCTCCCTATTGTAAGGTCAACTGATTAGTAATCTTAATTCCCTCTGCAAAGTACCTTTATAGCAGTGGCCAGATACATGTCCAATTAACCAGAGACAGGACACTTAGAGGGGCATCTTTAGAATCCTCTCTACAAAGCTTTCTTTTTCATTCTCTTTTATTTTCTACTGTTTCTAATCTGTAAATACAACCTTTTAAAATAGTTATTCTGTCTTTGGTATAAGTTAATCAACCTAGCAAGAGAGCAAACACAAATTATTTTGTCTCCATTTGTGCAGCTTATCTTAAGAAGTCCTTTCCCATCAATTCTTTAACTGCATTTTGCAAACATATATTTTCATTTCCCATAGGTTTTTAGGACTCAGGGAAAAAAATTAGTTTATTTTGCTTAGCTAGCCAGATCATCATATTACATTTTCCTTTAATTGAACAAACTCTATAGTAGCATTTTAAGTAGGCCACACTATTTACCTATCTTTTATACTGTCTTCACATTACTGTTTTTACATACCACTTTGCAATGCTCCATGCTTACGTTATACATAACTGCAATCAGAGTGGGTATAACATTTCCTTTTTTCCAAATTTAAAACTGTAACTGATTATTTCACTCCTGTATCTTCTTTTCATTGCCTATGGAAGGTACCAAAAAAAGTAATATATAACCTTCAAAGCATGAGATAAACACATTTCCAGGCCTGGGTGCCATCAGCTTATCCTCCCCAAATATTCTTTCTACTTCTTTGACCCTCATGCATATCCTATTACATTGCAGTATAATGACAAATTTGTAATTCTCACCTTTGAGCACATGTTGCCCCTCTGACTTCATTTTCTTCAGCTGACTGACTCCTATTTGCCTTTCAAGCATAATCTAATGTGTCACCTCCTTTCAGGAAATTTTCCTAGTCTGGGTTAAGTGCCTCACTTTTGTGCACCCATAAAACTCTTCTTGTGTTTTTATCAGAGCATTCTTTATACCCAATTGTAATTATTTGATTATTTCTATAGTTCCCACTTATACTTCGAAGTCCTTGTGAGCAAAGCCTGTGCGCAACCCTACTAGTTGTTTTTCTTGAGATGGGTTAGGTTTCACTGCAGTTAGCCAATGACGCCCAAATATCAGTTAGTTATTCAAAACAGCACAGGTTTATTTCATCTTGGCACTACATGTGTGTCACGGGGCAGCTTAAGGCTCTGTTCATTGCTCTTTTCACTGACAAAGCTGTCATTATCTCTAATGTCAGCTGCCATGGCAGAGAAAAGGAGAGACCATGAAATATACAATGGCTCATGAAGCATCTCCCTGAAGTGACATATGTCAGGTCTGCTCACTGTTCATTGCGAAAAAAAGCACATGACCATATCCACCCTCAAGAGGAAAGGAAGTACAAGCCTGCCATGTGCCAGAGGTGAGAGTTTTGAGTAGTTGGTGAACGGCTCTAGTAACAGATAGCAGACCCAATCAGTCTCTTTAAATATGATATGAACTGCATGTTTGTGTCCCTCCAAAATGCATATGTTGAAACCATAACCCACTACAGGATGGTATTTGGAGGTGGGTGCCTGGGAGGTAATTAGGTGATGAGGATGGAGCCCTTGTGATAGAATCAGGGCCCTTCTAAGAAGATACCTGAGTAAACTTTATTCTCCTCTCTCCACTCTTTTCCATGTAGGTATACAACGAGAAGGCAGCCATCTGCAAATCAGGCATGAGACCTCACCAGACAATGGATCTTTCAGCACTGTGATGTTGAACTTTCGAGCCTCCAGCACTGTAAGAAATAAATGTTTGTAGCCTAAGCCACCCAGTCTATGGCAATTTATTATAGTAGTCCCAACTGGCTACTGTGTATCAGTTAACTAGGACTGCTATTTCCAACTACAACAGACTAGGTGGTTTAAACAAAAGAAATGTATTGTCTCACTATTCTGGAGGATAAAGGTCTAAAATCAAGATGTTATTAGGGGTGGTTCCTTCTGAGGGCTGTAAGATAAAGATCTGTCCCAAGCCTGTCTCCTCAACTTGTAGATGTTCGTCTTATCCTTATGATTTTTTACATCATCTTCTCTTATGTGTGTCTGTGTCCAAATTTCCCACTTTCATAACCTGTTAAAGGAGTCAAGTATTAATTGAAGAGTGAACAAATACATAGGAAAATGTTATCTACAATAGTAAGAAAATGGATTTTAAAGGAAATCTGGGATGCTAGTTTATAAACATAAAAAGAAGATGGCAGTAAATTTTTGGCCAAAATTCCAGGCTTATTTAATGCCGGTGACATTATTAATGAGCAAATCCTTTTTTTCAGAAAGTATTTTGGTAATGTATATTAAAATATTAATTTTGACATAAACATATAGTTATAAAATAAACATATTATTTTTAAAATAAACTTTGTAGGGAATTTAGCCAAAGAGAAACTATCAACTGGAAAAATAAATTCTAAGTAGAAAGTGTTAATCATGGTTTACTATAACAGTAAACAATTATAAACACTGTTTTCCTCTTCCTACGAGTATATCACATACTGATTAAAATAATAATCAGAAAAATTATATAGAGACATAAAAAACAGATATAATTTAGTAACTAAGAAATGTATCACCATGAACCAGAGATATTATTTTACATACTCTTATGGATTGAATTGTGTTCCCCCAAAATTCATGGGTCAAAGTCCTGACCCCCATCAACTCAGGATGTGAAATTATTTAGAGATGAAATCAAGAGGTAATCAAGGTAATCAAGTTAAAATAGACTGGAGTGAGTCCTCATTCAAAAGGACTGATAGTCTACACTTACTGCTCTTAATCTCATCCAACAAAATTCTTATTCCCAGTATTGTGGTTTTACTGGCTAGAAGTTCCATATTTGTATATTTCATTTCCCTCATCACTACATTTATATTTGCCTTTGAAGATCTGAATATAGTTGTAACTATATTAATGTTTTTGTGTACTAGTCCCTTATTTCTTTTATATATCTGTTTTTATTGAATGACTTTTTAAGTCATGGGCCTCATTTTTCTGCTTTTTGGCATATCTCATACACTTCTTATCAGTTTCTGGACATTTTGTACGTTATACAGTTGAGTGTATCGATTTTGGTGTTTCCTTTCTGGAATGTTGGTTTGGCTTTGTTTTGACAGGCTTTTAAATACCTGTCAATCAACTTGATACCGACAAGGCCTCGTTATAATTTTTGTTGCGAAATATGCAGTGTTCACTCTAAGAATAGCTGATTCCTATTATTAAGGTATAATCCATTCGGGGTGTCCACTGAATATTGTATGTAGGTGATTACTGAAGACTCTACACTCTTACTTGCGGAAGTGTGAGTATCTCCTTGTCCTTTATGAGTGCTGGGAATTGTTCAGCCTACTATTCCCTGGTCTTTCTTTCTTTCTTTGACTTTGTGGAGATTCACTTCATGAATATATGGCCTAGTTCTTAGTAAATGCTAGAGGGACTAATATGCACATATCTGGATTTTTTTTTTCTGTATAGCTCCCTGCTTTTCAAAACTCTACCGTGTAACTTGCGGTAGCTTCAACCTCCCTGTACTCTGATCCCCATCTCCTCAATGTCAGGAATCCACTGAACTTTGTTTGAGATTCCTCTCCTTCATTTTGCATTTTTAAAATGCCACAAGCAAAAAGTCAAGTGGACAATAAGATACATCTTATTTGTTCCTTTTTCTCAAGTATAGACCTGCATTATCTGTTGTCCAACGTCTGAATATAGTAGTTTTAGGTAGTTTTTCCTATTTTCTAGTTTATAACAACAAGAAGTTAAGCCCAGCCTTTGCTAGACCATTATGACCAGAAGTTGAAGTTTATGATGCTTATTTAAAGACAGTTCATTTTGTAGCTGATGATGTGTTTATAATGCTCAAATTCTGGAATACATCCAAATGTAAAAGAGGATTCAGAGACACATGGCTTAACAATTAACCCATGCCTGCACTCTTGGTCTGGAAAGTTTCACTGCAGACATGTAAAAATACTCAGTTCTCATGAAGATGTAATTAAAATGCTCTTTTCTCCAATTACGTCACTTAACTAAAATATAACACCATCAGTGGAAATTCAACTAAAAATTTTGATATTACTTTAAAAGGCTTTTTAAGAATTTTTTTTACATCTTAAAATAAATATTTAATTAATGTTTAAATTTCACCGTCTCTGTTCCTAGTTATATACTAAATGGAATTGTACCTGCACTTATATTTTGATTTATGTTTTTAAATAGTACAGATTTTTGTGTTATTTATTTGTTTATGCCTCCTTCCTATTTCAGAAACTATTTATAGTTTTGAAATTTCACTGTAATAAAAATAAGGTTGTCTATGTGGTGGGATTCATCAGGCAAGAACAAGTCAATAGAAATATGTGAAATGTGTGAATAGTCCCCAAAGAAACATGGTATACAACATGTATGGTGTTTGAGTAAAAATATATTCAACTTTCTCAATCTATTCAACACAAACATATACACTGAATGTAAATGTATTTTTTAAATTTTTTCAAAACATTACTCAGTCTAGTACAGTAGTAGACCATAAATATCCAACAAATATTTGTTATGGAAAGATTACCATGAGGAAAGAGAAGAATGAAAATAGAAAGAAAATTATCTAAACTCTAGATACAATGTCTAAAGCATGAATCATGAAGGAAAGAGTTCATTTTATAACAATTAAACATTTCCCCTCTGCAAAAGTTACTGTTAAGAGAATAAAAAAAGAATGACAGACTGGGGAAATATCTGCAAAAGACAAAGGACTTTTCTTCAAAATATGCAAAACCACTTAAAACTCAACAATAAAGAAAGAAAGGATTTGGCTTAAAAATTACACAGACTTTAACAGATACCTCATCGAAGAAGATAAACATATGGCAAATAAGCACACTAATATATGCTCCACATCATATGTTATCAGCGAAATGCAAGTGTAAACAAAGAGAGATCACAAAACATCCATTAGAATGGCCAAAATCCAGAACACTGACAACACCAAATGCTGGCATGGATGTGGAACAGAAACTATCGTTCATTTCAGGTGGAAAGGCAAAATGGTGCAGCTACTTTGGAGGGCCATTTACTGGTTTCTACAAAACTAAATGTACTCTAACCAAAGAATCCAGCAATCATGTTGGATTTACTTAAAGGAGTTGAAGAGCAATGCTTGTACAGAAAAGGACACACAGATGTTAATAGCTGCCCTATTTATAATTGCTAAACTTGGAAGCAACCAAGATGTCTTTTATTGAATGAACAAACTATGTCAAATCCAGACAGCGGAATATTGTTCAATGCTAAAAACAAATGAGTTATCAAGCCATAAAAAGACATGGAGGAGGATTAAATGCATCTTACTAAGCCAGTCTGAAAATTCTACATATGGAATTATTCCAACAATGTGACATTCTGGAAAAAGCAAAACTGGAAACAGTTAAAGAGATAACTTGTCACTAGGGGTTAGCATGGAGAGAAGGTATGAACAGGAGGAGCAGAGAGGATATCTAGGGCAGTGAAATTACTCTGTATGACACTGTGATAGTAGATGTATCTCGTTATTATATGCTTGTCCAAATCTAAGGAATGTATAACACTAAGAATGAACCCTAATGTCAGCTGTGGACCTTGGATGAAAATTATGTATCAATATAGGTTCATCAATTGTGACAAATGTACCACTGTAGTGGGGAATGTTGGGGAGGCCATGCTCCCTACTCCTCCTAGGGGTAGGGAGTATCAGGAAATCTCTATCTTTTGCTCAATAGTAAATTTCCTATAAAAATGGTAAAATTTGCTCTAAATAGTAAAATTGCCCTAAAAATAACATCTATTTAAAAATTGTTAAGATGGTAACATTTATGTTACGTGCATTTGCCACAACCAAATTTTTTAATTAAAAAATATTTAAAAATTTTTTTTGACTATAAAAAATTTCAAACTTAAAGAATATATTCAGTAGCATGTCCACAACATTATATAAGCTCAGTAAAAATGTCTTGTTTTGATTACAATTTGGGTCATTGATTAACAATGGCAATGAATCAAAAGCAAAAGTTGGCTAAAGGGCTGTATTTTAAAATTGCAGTGTTCATTATGAAATAAAGTGTTTACAAATGCAGTTAATTCTATACCTTTTTTTTTGGTCCTGGAACAAATTTAATGGAACCAGTAACATAATTCCTTGGTTTTAATTATGCAGAGTAAGTATTTTTGATGTTGACAATTTTTGTAAAGAATAACAAATACTGCCTTTTACTCAATAGCTTTGATTTTGTGCATTACATGCTAAACAATTTTCCTTTTCCTATAGCAGCTATTAAGCATGGTGATACCCAGCATGGCCAGGCATCCCCTGGGATGTCTGTTACTAAGGAATACATAATTCTAAACGTTCTCTCTTTAAAATGTAGCATACAACTTACTTTAAATAGTGAAACTAAAATATTAACCCTAGTGGAAATTTGCAAGATGGAGAAAATTTGATGGAAATTTGTTCAGTGCTGACTTTTAAAAATGCCTGTGTCTCTTTCAATCTTATATTGCTTCTTCTATTGTACTATGTACTCAAATATACCTACGTGTACACTTTGGTATGTCTGTGTATGAGTGTCTGAATATCTGTGTATGTCTGTGCATAAGTGTGTATCATGGAGACATGCTATTTTAATATGACTTCAGGCATTAAAGGCATAATTCTTGCAAGATTCCTTATTCTGCAGAAGGCCTGATGTTATTGATGTTTGTTGAATTAAATCAGTTGATGCACTGTTACTCAAGACTTTAGTTCATACTTTCCCACAAAACAAAGAAAAAAGCAAAAAGACTCTTCATCTTCTAATTTTTTCTCCCTCATACACTAACTTACAGCTTTAAGTTACATGTAAAGCTTAACCATTACACATTTTTAAATACTTTTTTATGATGCTTCTGAATGATCATTTGTTCCCTTTGCTTTCTGAATAATGGGAGCACTATATGAGCTACATAAAACTCATATGAAGTAGGTATATTTCAAATTAACTATAATAATGACCCTTTTTTACTCAAATAACATTAAGTATTTTTGAGAATCTCTCAACAAAGTTCCATTTTAATTTCTCTTTCTGAATGAAACTCTCCAACAGCCTTTGTAGAATCCTATCTATAAATGTTGTGGTCATTTTGGGCAAAAAAAATTTGCTATGGCTTTGTTCCGTAAAAAACAGGTGCCAGGAGGAGGCAAAGAGAAGGATTTATGCCAAGGGTTCAAAATGCATGCCAGTGGCATAAGGGTGCAGAGTCACAATTAGGTAGAATGTAGACAACACTGGCAGTGTGATTCGACCATAAAGTCCAAATAAAGGAGAACTATATGTGGATAGGTTAGAAATAGACAGTATAGGGTTAAAAATGATAGATGGCAAATAGATTAGAGATAGATAGATATATATATATAGATAGATAGATATACATAGATAGACAGATAGATTCATAATTAAACCCCAAGACATAAATATAAATAGGGTTGAGAGTTCAGGACTCTGGGAATGGAGTGTGCTATTTTAACTGGTTTCCACTTCCTATTTCTAAGGCTGGCTGAGGTATGTAAAAAAGTGTCGCTAAATGAATGCTAACGGTTCACATACTGCTAATAATAATTCACTGAACATAGATATACACAAGTGCTATACTATGCAGTTTGTTTTTGAATCTTATAATCATGTTGTGATGAACATAAAATGTTTATCATTTTATAGATGTTGAAACAGAAGCTTAGGGAGCTTTAGCAACATGCACAGCCAGGTGCAGTGGCTCACTCCTGTAATCCCAGTACTTTAGGAGGATCGCTTGAGCCCAGCAGTTCAAGATCAGCCTGAGCAACACAACAAATCCTTGTCTCTACAAAAATTAGTCATGCATGGTGGCATGTGCCTAGAGTCCAAGCTACTTGGGGGTTGGGGTGGGAAAATTGCTTGAATGCAGGAAGTGAAGGCTACAGTACCCTGTGTTCACACCACTGCATTCTGGCCTGGGTGACAAAGGAAGACTCTTAAAAAAAAAAAAAAAAAAAAAAAAAAAAAAAAAAAAAAACCAAGGTCTTATAGCAAGCAAGTAAAAAACAGAGTAAGGATCTGAACTCAGGTTGCTCTGCTTCCAGCCTCTGAAATCTGAACCACTAGAACTGCACTGTGAACTTTGGTAGTCATCAGCAACATATAGCTATTTAAATTTAAACTAATAAAGTCAATAAATTTTAGAATTTGGTCCTTCAGTCCCACTAATCACATTTTAAATGCTTACTACCTACATGAGTCTTGTGACTACCATATTGGACAGAGCAAATAAAGACTGCCAACTTTGCAGAAAGTGCTATGGGATAGCTGCAATAGACCAAGCTGCTTTATCAAAATGTATTATTCTTATGTAATAGACTAAAGCTTGTATCAAAACTAAATATCTTCTTACCTTTCTTCAAGAGGTCAGTTCTGGTTGATATATCATTCTTCCCTACTCAAGGCTTCTTGACATTGGCACTATTGATATTTGGGAGCTGAATAATTCATCTTTAGGAAGAGCTGTCCTATGCATTGGAGAGCATTTAGCAGCTGCAATGGACTGAAAGTTTATGTCCCCCACCCTCCGGAATCATGTGTTGAGTCATGTATTGAAAGGCTAAGTTCCAATGTGATGGTATTAGGTAGGATGTTTGGGAGGTGATTAGGTCCTAGGAGTGAAACTCTCATGAATGGGATTAATTCCTTCATAAAAGAGGCCCCAGATGCTTCCTCACCTTTCCTCCTAGTGAGGTTACAGTGAGAAGAAGGCCATCTATGAGAAAGAGACTCTCATCAACTCTGAATCTGCAGGCCCTTACATCTTGAACTTCCCAGTCTCTGGTATTCTGAGAAATAAATTTGTGTTGTTTACAAGCTGCCAAGTCTATGGTGTGGGATATTTCTTCAGCTGCCTTTGGGCCAACCTAATTTCTCCCATTTCCTTACCTGTACCTCTTGAGAATAACTATGGAATGTGCTGAGACTGCAACATCCTGACATAGGGAGGGATGCCCAGAACAGACCAGGACTTGTTACCATCCCTCTTAGGAAATGCAACATCTTGAATTGGGGAGGGACTGCCTGGGGCCACCTTGGCTTTGTTCTTCTCTCCTCTAGAAGTAGGATGTGCTTGTTCAAAACTTCACCCAGTGAATTACACGGTCTGGAAATACATAACCTGGGGCAGGCTGCCATTCAGAGTCCCTTAGTTGTGGTGCAAAATGGAGCAAGCACAGACAAGATTCCATCCTTCCTGGGCAGCTTTCTGGCACCTCGGGAGATAGGCTCTCAATGGATTCAAGACTTCTGTCTCTCGCTAACTATCTGTAAATAATAAACCAGCTTTGCATAACTTATGTGTGAATGTCTCACCAGGCTCAGACAAATATGTAACCATTGTATGGTGGACCAAAACAGTAGCCCAGGATGCAGTGAGCGTAGGTGTATGGAAGTCTGTTTTTGGTGGCTGGCACAGTGATGATCTTTGTTTTTCTCCACTCAATGGGAGTCTTGTGTTGGGACTGGTAATTAAGAAACCTGCTTCACATATGGTCGTTTGTTATAGCAGCCTGAATAGACTAAGACTGAAGCATCCCTGGCCACTACTCACCAGATGTCAGTAGCATCCCCTCTCAGTTATGATAATAAAAAAATATCTCCAAACATTGCAAAATTTCCTCTGGGAAACAGCATTACTTCTACTTCATGAGGCCACTAACAGTAAGATGTAGAGAAGGAAGCAGTAAATGCTGAGAGAAGAAAGATCTTTATCAGATATACTTTTTAATAAAAATTTCTGAACTTTTTGATTCTGAGCCAGTGGATGGCCAGAGCTAGTGAGGTCATATGAAAATTTTACACTGATAGGCAGTTGGAATTCTCAGGATTCTGCTTCTTTCAGTAAACGTGGAGGGCAGTTGTTTGAGAGACCATGTGTACCGTGAAGAAATATATTGATCTATTTATTTAAAAAAAATGAATTAATGAATGGAAGGACAAAGAAATGTGCAAATATTTGCAAGATGTCAGGACCCGACACTCTATCAACTTTGCACAAGAAGTCATATTTTCATAGATTCAATCTTAGTTCAGCATCCCCTAGAAACAGACCCTGAGACAAAAGATTTGAGTGAAAGTAGATTATGTGGAGCATTGTCCCAGAAATGAGCAATAGGAGGTTGGATTAGTGAGATAGAAATATGGTTTGGCTGTGTCTCCACCCAAATCTCATCTTGAATTCCAACATGTTGTGGGAGGGATCTGGTGGGAGGTAATTGAATCATCCGATGCAGGTCTTTCCCGGGCTGTTCTCATGATAGTGAATATGTCTCACAGAATCTGATAGTTCTGTTTCCCTGCACAAGCTCTCTCCCATTGCCTGCTGCCATCCAGTATGCCATGACTTGCTACTCCTTGCATTCCACCATGATTATGAGGCCTTCCCAGCCATGTGAAACTGTAAGTCCATTAAACCTTTTTTTTTTTTTTTTTTTGTAAATTGCCCAGTATCAGGTATGCATTCATCAGCACCATGAAATACAGTAAATTGGTACCAGTAGAGTGGGGTGCTGCTGAAAAGATACCTAAAAATATGAAAGGCCCTTTAGAACTGGGTAAGAAGCCGAGATTAAACAGTTTAGTAGGCTCAGAAGAAGACAGGGAAATGTGGGAAAGTTTGGAACTCCCTAGAGACATTGAATGGCTTTGACCAAAATGCTGATAATGATATGGATGATTAAATCCAGGCTGAGGTGGTCTCAGATGGAGATGAGGGACTTGTTAGGAACTGGAGCAAAGGTAACTTTTGTTATGTTTTAGCAAAAAGACTAGTGGCATTTTGCCCCTGCCCTAGAGATTTGTGGAGCTTTGAACTTGAGAGAGAGGATTTAGGGAATCTGACAGAAGAAATGTCTAAGCAGCAAAGCATCCAAGATGTGACTTGGGTGATATTAAATGCATTCAGCTTTATAAGGGAAGCAGAGCACAAAATTTCAGAAAATTTGCAGCCTGACAATGCTATAGAGAAGAAAGTCATTTTCTGAGGATAAATTCAAGCCAGATACAGAAAATAGCATAAGTAATGAGAAGGCAAATGTTAATCCCCAAGACAATGAGGAAAGTGTCTCTATGGCACATCAGAGGTCTTCACAGCAACCCTTCCCATCACAGGCCTGGAGGTTTAGGAGGAAAAAATTGTTTCTTGGGCCAGGCCCAGCGTCCCTATGCTGTGTGCAGTCTAGGAAACTGGTGCCCCATCTCCCAGCCACTCCAGCCACGGCTGAAAGGGGCCAACATAGAGCTTGGGCTGTGGCTTCAGAGGATGCAGATGCCAAGCCTTGGCAGCTTCCACATGGTGTTGAGCCTAGGAGTGCACAGAATTTAAAAACTGAGGTTTGGAAAACTCCAGCTAGATTTCAGAAGATGTATGGAAATGTCTGGATACCCAGGCAGAAGCTTGCTATAGGGGCAGGGCCCTTGTGGCAAACCTCCACTAGGGAGATGTGGAAGGGGAATGTGGGGTCAGTGGCCCCACACAGAGTTCCTACTGGGGTATTGCCTAGTGGAGCTGTGAGAAGAGGGCCACCATCCTCCAGACCCCAGAATGGTAGATCCACTGACAGTTTGCACTGTGAACCTGGAAAAGCTACAGACACTCAACTCCAACCCATGAAAGCAGCTGGGAGGGAGGCTGCACCCTGCAAAGCTACAGGGCCAGAGCTGCCTAAGACCTCAATGAGAACCCACCTCTGGCATCAGCATGAGCTGATGTGAGACATGTCATCAAAGAAGATCATTTTAGAGCTTTAATGTTTGACTGACCAACATAGTGAAACCCTGCCTCTATTAAAAATACAAAAAATTAGCTGGATGTGGTGGTGTGTACCTGTAATCTCAGCTACTCAGGAGGCTGAGGCAGGAGAATTGCTTGAACCTGGAAGGCAGAAGTTGCAGTGAGCTGAGATCATGCCATTGCACTCCAGCCCAGGTGACGGTGTGAGACTCTGCCTCAAAAAAATAAAAAAGAAAAAAATTTAGCCAGGTGCAGTGGCTCATGCCTATAATCCCAGGACTTTGGGAGGCTGAAGGGGGTGGATCACCTGAGGTCAGGAATTTGAGACCAGCCTGGCTAACATAATGAAACCTCATCTCTACTAAAAATACAAAAAATTAGCTGGGTGTGGTGGGGTTCCTGTAATCGTAGCTACTAGGGAGGCTGAGGCAGGAGATTCACTTGAACCTGGGAGGTTGAGGTTGCAGTGAGCCGAGACTGCACCATTGCACTCCAGCCTGGGAAACAAGAGCAAAATTCTGTCTCAAAAAAATAAAGATTTGACTGCCACGCTGGATTTCAGATTTGCATGAGGCCTATTAGCCCCTTTGTTTTGGCCAATTTCTCCCATTTGAAATGGCTGTATTTACCCAATGCCTCTATCTCCATTTTATTTAGAAAGTAACTAGCTTGCTTCTGATTTTACAGGCTCATAGGTGGAAGTAACTTGCCTTCTCTCAGATGAGACATTGAACTGTGGACTTTTAGTTAATGCTGAAAAGAGTTAAGACTTTGGGAGACTGTTGGGAAGGCATGATTGGTTTTGAAATATGAGGACATGAGATTTTGGAGGAGCTGGGACAGAATCATATGGCTTGGCTGTGTCTCCACCCAAATCTCATTTTGAATTCCCAAGTGTTCTGGGAGGGACTCAGTGGGAGGTAACTGAATCATGGGGGCAGGTCTTTCCTGTGCTGGTTTCATGATAGTGAATATGTCTCACAAGTTCTTATGGTTATTATAAGGAGAAGTTCCCTGCACAAAATCTCTCTCTTTGTCTGCTGCCATCCATGTAAGCTGTGAATTGCTCCTCCTTACCTTCCACCATTATTGTGAGGCCTCCGCAGCCATATAAAACTGTAAGTCTATTAGACTTATTTCATTCATAAATTGCCCAGTCTTGTGTAGGTCTTTATCAGCAGTGTGAAAATGGACTAATACAGAGTAGGAAAAGAAATACATGGAAGAAAGTGTTATCAGTTTAGTAACCATGATGGGTAACTGCAGTTTAACCCTAATGAAGAATTCTGAGAGTACGTAAGATTTATGCATTTCAGAGTTATCCCACACAAAGAGCAAGAGAGCCAGAGTATTTATATACCAACCTAGCTAGCCATGGATTGGGGGCTCCTAGGGATGAGGGCCGGCTTATTGATTCCTCAGCACTTCTGACTTGCCCTTGACAAGTAGAACAGTCTCAGATCAAAGAAAGCGTTTCAGCAATTGGCCAGCATCATTATAATTATAGAGTTCTAGGAGATAGTGGTGGAGAAGGGAGAGTTTCCCAGGGCAACCAAGAGAACAGTAGATATGTACTCAGTAGTCATAGTGTTATATCGGACTGAGAGCAGAAAGTCAACACCAGGAAAAAAGTATGCCAAATTGCAGGGTTTATTGCCAGTGACCACGGAGGACTCACGTCTCTCCTACCCGTGTCTCCAAAAGAAGAGAGACAAGACCTTTTTATACCCTCAAAACCACCTTGGGAGTGGGGGTGAAGAGTGGAGATGGGGATGAAAGCTATCAATCACCTCCTAGGCTGAGACAAGGGTGAGGGGGCTCCAGACATTCCAAGGGCCAGGGGACCTTTGTCATTCCGATTGCCACTTAAGTGGTTTACAGATGTCAAGATAAACATTAGTTTATACATTATTTGGGCAGGTGTGGGCTTCACAGATTTTTTAGTTGCTTGGTGCCAGGATGGAATTATCTGGGGGTGCTTACTCTGCCATTACCTATGATCAAAGACCAGCAATTCTGGCAGTTACAGATAAGGGGAAGTATGCAGCTTTACCTTTATGCAAAGTAAATTAGCAGTTTACAGAAACCAAGGTTAGCAGTCCTTGTGAGGAGAATAGAAATGGTTTTGTCTTTTATAAAATGGCAGTGTACAAGTTCTAACTCTAGGCTAGCTATATCACAATAGATGTATTTCTAAGTCTTTATCTAGATATCTCCGCTGTGCATAGGTAATTAGCAAAGAGGTTGAGCATCTGTGATGTCAGACAGACATAGGTACAACTCGTGACTCCAAAGCACTCTTACTCATATACCTGGTGTATCTTGAGAACTCTAAGTAATCACTTTTAGGGAAGCAAATTGCCAAACTAGAAAGAGTTAGCACAGATTATCTTCTGATTCTTCCACCTCATTCTCCATCTACTCTGGTCAAATTAAGTCTTCCCTTGATGGAAATTGCTTCATATGGTTTACCCTCATTTCATCATCTCAGTTTCTAGGGTAGGAATTGTTAATATACTAATTTTACAGATGGGGAAATTAAAGCTCAAAGTGATTTGTCAAAGACCACAAAGTAGGCAAGCCCAGGTATTCTGAAACACGGAGACATGTGCTCTTAATGATTATGCTACTCCACCTTTGGATAAAAGAAAGGATGGAAAAATATTGTGAATTGTGCTATTTCTTATGAGTAAATGACATCTGGGGAAATCTTATAGCACTATACATCAGGGGTAAGACAGAAAAGACCCACAGGGAACTTTCGGGTTCAACATAGAAAAGAAGGACTTAATTTCTGTCTTTGGAAAGAGCTATACATGGGTAGTATAATGGCTCTCAAAATCAAGAAAATGGAAATGACAAAACGTAAGACAGAGGCTTAAAGAGCGAAGCCAATTAAGATTTAAAGGCAAAATCATTTTATAAATATTTTAAAGTATCTGCCTAGTGTCAATCTTAAGGGCTTTCTGTCCAGGAAGCTCCAGACCCTCAAGATGTGAGAAAGAAAATGTTCTACGTTCACAGATTTAAGGTATAGAGAGATTGTAGATATCAGAGTG
Organism: Callithrix jacchus; assembly: GCF_049354715.1. Lineage (NCBI taxonomy): Eukaryota > Metazoa > Chordata > Mammalia > Primates > Cebidae > Callithrix > Callithrix jacchus. The sequence continues at coordinate 163,058,070 of NC_133504.1, read as the reverse complement.
GAGGACAGAGCTATCAGTTAAAAATCAAAGATCCAGGAAGGAAGGCAGAAAGTCAGACCAGAAGAAACCATCACATTAGGACTGGAGAAACACAGAAAAAAATAAGGATGACCGTGATTCACCAGCCCTCCTCAGGGGTTACTCCCCAACTCCTCCTTTTGTGAAAAAGTGCAAACTTTCCATGTAGAGAACACAGAAACTCCAGGTTGGACTGTATCGTTCTCTTGTCCTCTAATGTAGCTCAGGTACATATCAAGCTCCGGTAACAGCTACAAAATCCATAATTGCCCAAATTAATGCTTATTAACAACCCTCTACAGAATATTTAAATGGCTTTCAAAAATGTAAACCGTCAGCTAAGAAACAGCAAGCCAGGTCTTCAGTTTCTCAAAAAATAATCAAGCTTCAAAATGTCTGTTTGAGCCACAATACTTTGACAAAATGTCAAAAAGAGTCAAATTATACATAAGCATCTCCTGCCCCCTCACCCCCAGCCCCACAGGCGTCCACTTAACTGCCTTTGCTTTTCCCACTGGCATTTTGCCAGGGTTTTTGATCCTAGTTTTCTGACACTCAGGAGTCTCCAAGTACCTTAAGGACCATCAGATTCCCATAATGAGATTAATTTTAGTTCACTTCAATTTAAAAAGCAAATATATGTCAGACTGTACTTTTAGGGAGAGAAAATGACACCATGAAATTAAAGGTCTTTGCCTCCTGGCAGGCTGACAGGGTTGACCTTGAGCAGAAGTAGACAATATTTTCTCTGGGGCGTTTTTTCTCACCTCTCTCTACTCAGCATCTGCTCCTGAGGCATCTACTGCTATCCACTGTGTTGCTCTCAACTGCAGTAACTAGGACAGCCTGCATTTATGAAGCACCTACTACATGCTAGGCAGTACTCTAAGAATGTGGGGCATCTGCAATCTTCAGGGCAATCCTGCAAGGCAGGAAATAAACTCCCATTTCACAGATCAGGAAAATCTTTCAGAGATGTTAATCATCTGGCCTAAAGGCCCTTCAATAATCAATGAATTGGATAAGAATCAAATATTACTTTGGCTCCAAATCCCTTTGCACATGCTAGTGAGGAGAGAAAAAAAATTGTTTTGTTGTTCTTCTCTTTCTAATCTTTGCCCAACAAGATATTTAGTTAAGCATTAGAATCTACTTTCAGAGCACTGCAAGACAGGCTAGTCTTTCTGGAAACACCAGATGGAAGAGATGAGAAATTAAAGGTTTGAAATCACAAAGTCAAGAACAATAAAGGCTGACTGAGCAGGGTTGTGGTGGGGTGGGGTGGGTCCTTTGTAGCAACAGGCACACGAGACTGATGTAGAACCTGAAACTGAGTATTCAGTAAGCTAAAGGGCTACTAACCTAATGTTCTTAACAAATAAATCTCAAAGTGGGGAAGAAGCAGCAGAATGAAGGAGGAGCTCATATCTAACCAGGTAGAGGTAGGTGTAATCAGAAAAAGCAACATTAAGTAGATTTACAAGGAAACGTCAGGGAAAAGAAAGCAGACATAACAACACTAAAACACATTCAGTGATACTTGTAAGTACTTACATGCCTCAGGAACTTCAAATATCATCTCCTTTAACCATCAGAAATACTATCAAATCAGGCTGGGAGCTGTGGCTCACATCTGTAATCCAAGCACTATTGGAGGTATGTGGATCACTTGAGCACAGGAGTTTGAGATCCACCTGAGCAACAAAGTGAAATCCCATCTCTACCAAAATAAAAAAATAAAAAATTAGTCCAGCATGGTGGCGTGTGCCCATAGTCCCAGAGATACGATTTGGCTCTGTGTCCCCGCCTCAGTCTTCTGTTGAATCTTGATCCTGAGTGTTGAAAGTGTGGCCTGGTGGGAGGTGATTGGATCATGGGGGAACTTTCCAATGGCTTCGCACCCTCCCCTAGTGCTGTCTCATCGTAAAATTCTCACCAGATCTGGGTGTTTAAAAGTGTGTAGCACTTCCCCCTTCACTCTCTCTCTCTCCTTCCACCATGTGAAGGTGCTTCCGCTTCCGCTTCCGCTTCCACCATGATTGTAAGTTCCCTGAGGCCTCCCAGCCATGTTCCTGTATGGCCTGTGGAACCGTGAGTCCGTTAAACTTCTTTTGTTCATAAATGTCCCAGTCTCAGGTAGTGCTTTATGGCATTGTGAGAACAAACTAATACATCCAGCTACTCTGGAGACTGAGGTAGGAGGAGCCCATGAGCCCTGGAGGTTGACCCAGCAGTCAGCCATAATTGCACCAATGCACTCCAGCCCTGTCTCAAAAAAGAAAGAAGAAAGATTAGCAAATCCCCAAAGTTTCCTCTTCTAGGATTTAAACCTAGGTAAGACTGATTGCAGGATATATCATAACTCATGTGATGACTGGAAATGGAAGAATGCCTGTTAAATGAAATCAGTCTCATTGGTGATAAGTTATTTTATGACTGTTCACTTCAAGGATTCAGACAAGCAATCAGTTCCCACATACCAATATCTTCATGGCATTGTATGTTCGTGTTAAAAATCTATGCCACTGGCTGGGGGCAGTAACTCGTGCCTATAGTCCCAGCACTTTGGGAGGCCAAGGTGGGCAGATCACTTGAGGTCAGGAGTTTGAGACCACCCTAGACAACATAGTGAAACCCTGTCTCTAATAAAAATATAAACATTAGTCGGGCATGGTGGTGCAGGCCTGTAATCCCAGCTACTCAGGAGGCTGAGACAGGAGAATCACTTGAACCTGGGAGGCGGAGGTTATAGTGAGCCCAAATTGTGCCACTGCACTCCAGCCTGGCAACAGAGTGACACTCTGTCTCAAAAAAAAAAAATGTCATCAGAAAAGTTTATTTCTCCCATCTTCTTTTTAAAAGGCAGAGGTTTATATAATGTGTCTTTGAAATATTTCCATTTATTACTGTATTCTTAATAATGATGAAGTGGCTTCCTTGTTTGGGGTCAATACACAGGGTCTGTCATCTCACATCAAGAAAATCTAGGACATGGGAACACACACTAGTTTAGGAACAGGGTTTTAATAGTCAGAAAAATAAAAAGGAGAACAGCTGTCTCTCTCTCTCTAGTTAGAGAGAGGAACTTCCGAAAGGAAAATGCTGGCCAGCCACGGAGTATGCCAGATTTTATAAGCAGGTTTGAGGAGGCCGTGTCTGATCCACATAGGGCCCCACAGATTGGTTCCATCAGATGTGATGTTTACATAGCGTGGGAAAGGCTGGCCACCCCACGCTAATCTTAATATGCAAATGGGCATTCCGAGGAATGTCTGCTCCGTACTGTACACATGGCTGACAAACAAGAGGGACGATGAAGCCAACATTTTGAACATGGCACAGTTGTCTACAGCTTGATTTTATAAGCTGCTTCTTGTTAGAAAGGAAAATGATATGGGGCTGCTTTTCATTGAAAGGAAAAGCTTATCAAAGTACCCTCACTATGTGCCTAAGTAATTTCTTCTTAACTGTGATATGAATAATACCTTATAAAAATAAACTTTAGTCCAGAAGATAAACTCAGGAGCAACATTTTATTTGCAATGATAGAGGACAGTCTTCAACTGTGACTGAACAGCATCTCTTATAGCTGCTCCATCTCAGTAAATTTTATCTTCAAATTAACAATTCTTGCTGTTGCAAGGTACAATTCAAAGAGCTCACATTTTCTGTCTCCTCTGCAGCTGGGTGCAGGCAGGTGACTAGCTTCTGACAATTAGAAGCACTTGTGGAGACGTGGATTTGGAAGTGAGCAATGTGAGGAAGGTGCCACATGCTGGTGAAGGCAGTGGTAGGGTGGAAGTATATATCTATAAGTATATAGATATATACTTATCTATATATAAGTATAGATACATATATGTGTGTGTGTGTGTATGTATCTCCAGCTGTTGCTGCTTGGCACCTGGGGACACTGGCACTTCCAGCTGTTGCTGCTTGGCATGTATATATATAATTGCATTTTAAGTTTTAGGGTACATGTGAAGAACATGTAAGATTGTTGCATAGGTACACACATGGCAGTGTGGTTTGCTGCCTTCCTCCCTATCATCTATATCTGGTATTTCTCCCAATGTTATCCCTCCCCAACTCCCCAGCCCCCAACTCTCCCTCCCCTAGTTCCCCCCCACAGACCCCAGTTGATGCTCCCCTCCTTGTGTCCATGTGTTCTCATTGTTCAACACCCGCCTATGAGTGAGAACATGCTGTGTTTTATTTTCTGTTCTTGTGTAAGTTTGCTGAGAATGATAGTTTCCAGGTTCATTCATGTCCCTACAAAGGACATGAACTCATCATTTTTTATGGTTGCATAGTATTCCATGGTGTATATGTGCCACATTTTCCCTGTCCAGTCTATCATCGATGGAAATACTTTTCCTAAAGAAGTCCTCCCTGCATCCACCACACAAGCCCGTCCCCATTCCTGCCCACTTCGCCAAACCTGTGGTTTGCCATCAGGTGTCATGGAGTAACTTCCTGGTCTGGCTCTAGTCCTTCAGGAAATTCTAACCTGATATACTTGTCTGCTTGAAACTAATATACTAGTCTGCATGTTCTAGCCAGCATAGGTTTGGCTGTTTACAACAAAGGGCTCTGACTGACACCCAAACACATCCTCATGAAAGAAGCGCTGTTGAACTAGGTTTTGAAGTAGTGCTATATGGAAGACGGAGGCTGGTTTAGTGAAAATTTTACTTCTAAGGATATGTTGATGGTGCATTTTATCTTAAGATTTTAAACTCATAGAAAGTTGGAGCTTTAAGACTTAAATAATCCTCCTAGTTCTTACATCTTTGTTTTATGGATTAAAAACAGCAACAACAACAAAAAGAAACTTGCAACTCAAAGAGGTGAAAAATGACTTGGCCAGAGGCAATACTACTGCTAAAATACAAAGCACAGACTAAAATCCAGTTCCTCTGACTTGAGTTCAGTGTGGTTTTCTTTATGTTCCCTGTAGGTTCTCTGCTCTCAGCTTTGCCCAGACACAAGGCAGGATAAGAATCATGTCTCAGCTCAATTTGGAATGTCCCCTTCTGGGGTCCAGTTGCCCAGTGGCACAGAAATCAGAAAATGGATTCAAATGTCCCTGGGTGCTGATTCTTGTTCCCTCGCTCAGATTCCAATTAGAGCCTCATAAAGTTGCAATATTAGGAAACTTATCTCTTCTCCTCCAACTGCCTTCATATATTCACTGTAAAAATAATTTTTAAAAAGAGGGAATGTAAAGGGCATTTAGCTTAGATACGAGTTATATTTATAGGGAACTGCACACTGTTTGCATATGTCAGTAGGTCTCCATAACCCCAGAAAGATGAAGGCACCACCTTTCATCGTGATTGATAGGGAGAATTCTGTTCTGTATCAGAAAGGCCACATTGCATTGTGCTTAACAAATGGCTCAGGACCTCTACCAAGTAATGAATTATGTTCCGTTGAGCAAGTTATCATTTAGTCGTTTCCAAAACTTTGGTTCCTTTATTTGTATATTAGGGTTAAAATATCATTTATCTCATAAGGCTATTTATAAAAAACAATGCATATAAAGTGCCACAATTACAGTAAGCACTTTAGAAATGCTACATAAGCTGCACAAATATATATTTGTTAACAGTCATTTACCTTCTTACGCAGTTCTAATCTCACGTTGTTTTTAGAAAACTGCTGATTCTAAGATCTGCCGCCACAGTATCCAGCTAAGTTCAGGCTAGTATGATAGACAGTCTCCATTTTAGAATGCATCTAGAATAGTATAAGTTCTCTACAGCTGCCCTATTTCCAAGTAGAGGTTGCACTGTCAGCTCTGTACCAGAGACTGGAGTTGGGGCAGCGGGGCAGGCTTAGATAGAAGGAAAAGCGCAAAAGCTATTTCAAACATTACTCACAAAAAACAAATTCAAAGCTCTTAGGTCCATTATATGGAAGATGATACAGTCAGATATAAATCTTTAATGTGAGAGCAATAGTAAATATTACTTTACACAGTTGTTTGGCACTATGTTGAGTTAGGATGAGGCCACAGCCTAACGTTAAGTAAAAATTTTCCCCCGATACACTTTAGTTTCTCCTTCCAGTCTGCAGACTTCAATTTGGAGGCCTGCTGACTCTGCCTTTTTACTCCTTATGGCTTTATTTTTACCCTCCTCAACAAAGTAAACTTTCTTTTTAGCTGTAGGAAAGAATAGGTCAGGAGGTTTTCCAAAGTAAGGATGACCTTTCCTTCATCATGTTGCAAACCCCCCTACTATTACAGCGGATCTGCTCTGGATGTTTCAGAGGTTTGTACTAAGAGATTCCAATCAGATGGACACACATCTCTTTTGTTATGAGATTCATAGAGACTAAGATGATGCAGCTTCTCTTATTAAGATACTGTCTGTGATTAACAATCTGCATCATTAGGACACAGCGAGTTTAAATCCCATAGGCAATTTATTATCAATGCTAATGAACCATACTGGATGTCAAAAAGTTAGTTTGAATATATTTCAGTGTGGGCAAATTTCTTTGTGAATATATTGTTGTTCACATTGAAATCTGCATGCAAATTACAATTCTACTTCCCTACCTTAACCTCTGCTTGTTTCTGATTCATTCTTAGGTTCTTCTGGCATCAGCAGTTACACTAATGAAGCAATAATTTGGTTTGTAAAAGTATTCCTTGTTGACTGAACTTGGACTTCAATGTACCGTCAACTTTTTCATTCCATATAGTTTTTCCTCATTATACAAAGTCTAGATCGGAACAACTCATTGTGGTAGGCACTAGCCATGTGTAGCTATTTATATTTATATTTAAATTAATTGAAATGAAATGAAAAATTCAGTGCCTCAGTTGTACTAGCCAATTTTTAAATCCTCAATAGACACATGTGGCTAGTGGCTATTTATTGGACAATGCAGAGAACATTCCTATCTAGAGAACATTCACTGATCTAGAATATATGTCAATAAATGGTAAAAGCAAAGTGATAGTAATACCATTCATTTAAAATGTTTATTGTTTGCTAGGCAGTGAAGAGATTTCTCACAGCAATTCTGTTGATTTGATATCATTATTATTCTCGTTTTAGAATCTGAAGTTGTACATCTAGTGGGATATAATTATGAACAATCTAAATTGTTTCCCACTGTCTTTTAAATACTCTTAGTGAGGCTTGTGTTTTCCCTTGCTCCTATGAGAAAATTTAGGCACTGTGACTTTTCTGATCAATTTAATAAAGTCCTACAATAATTTTAAGTCATCAAGCACAATATCGATTCAATAATGAAAATGTCTGGTCTGATGTAGTATCAAAGCTCTGTAATTTCAATGCTGATTTAAAGTTGAGGCTTCTCCCTTCCTGCAGGTCTGCCTGTGGCTGGCAGGAAGACATCATGGAATAGAGGAGGCTTGGTTAGGTTGTCTTCTTCCCTTGATCTCTGAGTAGTATTAACATTTCTTTCATCCTCCATCAGTTTGAATACAACAGCTAGTTTAAAATTAACAGTTTGATGGGCATTTCCGTAGGCTCTTCAGTGATTTCTCCATCACTGAGGATGTCCCTGCATTTCCTTTGCCAAAATTCAATACAGGTCCATTCTCTTGGATGAGGAGTTAAGATGTGACTATTTTCACACTCTGTCCTAATAATTTGACTAGGGTCCTGTTTACTCAGCTGAGGTCTGTTTTCCCCCTGGGGAGTTCACTAGGACAGGTCAGTGATTACTCTATATTGAATCTTCATGATTAACCTGAGATCCATTGGAAACACTCCGACAGCCTTTGCTTTGAGCAAACTCTAAACATTTAGATTTCTGTTTCCACCAGTGGAGTGGACAGTCATATAGTCATTCACCCTTTAAGCTAATCAGACTTGTTGCATATACCACACCCCATTGCATCTCCCAAAATTCAGGAGATAAATATTAATAAGACCTCAGAATGGTCACCTTAAAGCTACTGCCTTGTAATTGAGCAGGCTGGTACTCACAGTCTAATTCTCTACAAAGACAATTCCCTAATCTACAACTCAAACTTTTTATACACTCAATGTGAATATGCCATACAAGAGAGCATTTTTAGTATCTCCTCTTTTTTAAGTATATGCTTCAGTAGGTTTTAGTGCACACACATAGTTGTGCAACCATAACTATACTCAATTTTAAAAAAGGTCTTCACCTCAGAAGAAATCCTGTAACGTGTTAGCAACCTCTCCCCACTCCTCCTAATAGCCTCAGTCCTAGGCAACAACTAATCTATGTCTGCCTCTACCTATTTGTTTATTCTGAATGTTTCCCACAAATGGAAACATCCAATATGTAGTCTTTTGTAACTGGATTCTTTCACTTAGTGTAAAATGTTCAAGGTTCACACATTTTGTAGTATTACATTGTATTACGTAAACTTATTTAGATTTTGTTACTTCATTCCTTTTGTTGTCAATGTTACATTGTTTGGATATACCACCGTTATTTGCCTATCCATCAGTTAATGGACTGATATTGTTTCCACTTTTTGTCTATAATCATGCTGCTACAAACATTCATGTAGACGTGTTTGTGTGGACTATTTTACACTTTTCTGAGAAAATACATAGAAGTGGAATTGCTGGGTCTTCTGGTAACTCTAGGTTTAATGTTTTGAAGAGCTGCCAAAGTAGTTTCTAAAAAGGAGATTTTATTTTCTATCCCAAATAGCAATGCATAAAGATTTCAATTTCCCTCTCAGGTTGACACTTGTTACTATCTGCCGTTAATAAAATAGGCTATAATGAAACATTTACCCTAGTCCTAGCAGGTATGAAATCGTATTCCATTGTTATTTTGATTTGAATTTCCCTATTGGCTAATGATATTGAGCACCTTATCATTTGCTTTTTGAACATTCGTGTATCTCCACTGAAGAATTATCTTGTCAGATCCTTGGCCTGTTTTAAAATTTGGTTATATTCTTACCATTTACTTGTCATGTTTCTTCAATATTTTAAATAAAAATCTATTATCAGGCCCCACGTTTTCACTCAGACCTGTAATCCAGCATTTTTAGGAGGCTGAGGCAAGAGGATCACTTGAGCTCAGGAATTTGCAACCAAACTGGGCAACATAGGGAGACCCTGTCTCTACAAAAAATTAGCTGGTGGCACATGCCTGTGGTGTCATTCACCATTATAAGAGCTGCAAGGAGAGGATGGTACTAAACCGTTCATGACAGATCCACCCCATGATCTAATTTCCTCCCACCAGGATCCACCTCTAGCATTGGGAGTTATAATTTAACATGAGATTAAGGTGGGGACACAGATCCAAGCCATCTCAGATATTAACCATGCTGTGTCATTATAATGGTTAGACGTAAAAGAGTCTTATTTAGAAAGTAATTTCAGATAATATATGCAGAAAAAATGCAATTTAGTTACTATAAGTATAAATGCCATCCTTTACACATATTAACATACCACATTAATTAATACATTTCATGGAAGTAATTTACATGTTTAGTTTTCCAAAAAAAGCTTCCTAAAATTTGTCCCTTAATAATTTTTTCAAAAGTCATGTTGTTCTTACTGAAGATCTTTAAATTTATCACATTGTGTTAGAATGAAAGATCTGGTGCAGGCTAGGAAATGCTGAAAGACAATTTCAGCAAATGCTATTTGTTTATTGTATTATGTTTCTTTATTGTTTTACTTTATATATTTGTACAAAAGTCCTTATTACTTCTATTCATCTTTTTAAAAATGCCCTGAAAAATAAAAACAGCAGTGTTGCAGTTTAGTGTTCCACTACATTTTTAGAGTCTAAATCCAATAATCCTTATATATTTTAAGTCCTATCTTGTCTCTCAATCTCCTCCTCCCAGCATTCTCTATTTGTCCTTCTTGGCATTTTGTGTTATAACTAAGGGTTACTTCTGCTTGTGGTGGTATTTCTCAGATGATGTCCAAGTGCGTATTGACTGCTTTCACTCTATTCCTTGTTTAGGAAAGAATACATCACCACCAATTCTAAACATAATTTTCTCTAAATATATCATATTTGATTTTTGAAAGCTTTTTCATTGATACTTAAGTATATTCATAAATAAATGTGTATGAATATATAAGAATAATATTGAAAAATCTTCACAAAAATGTTAATATTAACATAATTAGATGACTATGTCAATTACATCAAAATACTGTAAACTACCATGTAAAAAGGATTCTCAATTTAGATAGCTGGCAAATAATACAATTAAATAGAAAAATATCATTCTCTCAATGGGAAAGCAACACACACTGAAATATGCCAGAATCTCCCTCTCTTGTAACTTCTAGTTAATGATTGGTCCTTTTGCTTGCCACATTATCCTGTACCTTTATTCTGATGTTCATATATATTGTTAATGTCATAGATTTATATTTACAATCACAATTTTTAATAGTTAAGTTTTATATCTCCATCTATTTGTGATATTGGTTGTGCTTTTTACTTCAAGGAAAAAATGATAATAACATGCATTGACCACTACCTATCAGCCAGCACAATTCTAAGCACCTTATATGGATTTTCTTTTTCTTCTTCCCATAGTTTCTATTTCTTTCTATTTCTATGTCATATAAGGAAATCGGAGTCACAAGGAAGCTGAGCAAAAAGCGAAAAGTTACAGAGTTATTAAGGATCAAAAAACTCCAATTTGGAAGCTCCGGCAATCAATTAATAACTAAGCTGGCCAGGAGCGGTGGCTCACGCCTGTAATCCCAGCACTTTGGGAGGCTGAGGCAAGTGGATCATGAAGTGAAGAGATCGAGACCATGCTGGTCAACATGGTGAAATCCCGTCTCTACTAAAAATACAAAAAATTAGCTGGGCACAGTGGTGCGTGCCTGTAATCCCAGCTACTCAGGAGGCTGAGGCAGGAGAATTGCCTGAACTCAGGAGGTGGAGGTTGCGGTGAGCCGAGATCATGCCATTGCACTCCAGCCTGAGTAACAAGAACAAAACTCTGTCTCAAAAAAAAAAAAAAAACTAAGCTATACCGTATAGACTAAGATGCCTGAACTGCAGAAAATTGAGTATCATGTGTATTAGATACCTATTTTTGCATATGATACTCCAAAACTTAGTGGCTTAAAACCCACAAAATGTATTAGCTGTGAGTCAAGAAAGTCAGAATGGTTTAAGTCAGTGGTCCCCAACCTTTTTGGCACAACAGGCCAATTTCATGGAAGACAATTTTTTCAAGGTGGAGAAGGGGATACGGTTTCTGGATGAATCTGTTCCGCCTCATTAGATTGTCATAAGGAGCCTCATTAGATTCTCATAAGCAGAGCACATCCTAGATTCCTTACATGCACGCTTCACAATAGGGTTCACACTACTGTGAGAATCTGATGCTGATGTTGATCTCACAAGAGGTGAAGCTCTGGTGCTAATGCTTGCTTGCCCACTGCTCACTTCCTGCTGTACAGTCCAGTTCCTAACAGGCTACAAACTGGTACCGGTCCATGGTCAGGGGATTGAGGACCCCTGGTTTAGCAGGATGTTCTGACTCAGAATTTATGACAACCTTGCAATCAAGGTGTCTCCTTGGTCTGTGGTCTTTATTAAAGGTTCAACTGGAGGAAAATCCTCTCATAAGCTCCCTCACATGGCTGTTGGCAGGCCTCAGAGGATTCATGTTACTGTTGACAAGCTTAGGGTCTTTCTTTGATGCTGGGCAGAGATAATACTTTGCCACAAGGGCCCATAGGGTTATTTCCAACATAAGATCTGGCTTCTTTAGACAGAGGAAAGGAGAGAGCAAGAAGGGAGACCAAGACAGAAACCACAGTCTCCTTTAACCTGATGTTGGAAGTAATACTTATACTTTTAGCATAATCTGTTTATTAGAAGTGAGTCACTAGGTCCAGCCCACATAATTGAAGGAGGTTACACAAGAGGCAAGGATCACTGAGGGCCATGGAAGAGTCAGAGCAATGATGGACCTCTATTTTGATTTACACTCTGGTACAAAATAGTTACATGATTGAGCAAGTCACAACCACTATTTTCTCATTAAGTACATCATAATAAGCTGCCTAACCAAATCTTGGGGCTACTGAAGGGATAAAAGGAAAATCATAGATATGAAAAGTTAAGAGCTTGATATAAATATAACTCAACTATATTAGTATTTTTCAAAGACTAGGGATTATGACTAACTCATTTTGATTAGATCATATCTCTTCTCCATTTTCTTCTTTGTTGTACTGCACAGCAATGCTAAATTATTCATTCTCATCCTATATCCATAGATATGCAAATAATACCAACACTGTGAAATGACCAGAGGAAAGAAGATTAAAATTTATGCAACATAAGTCATATGTTTGTCTCTGTGTTGGGCACTTCATATACATGAGTTCATTAAATCTTCACAACACTTTCTTGGCAGGTAGCCCCACTATTCTTTCTGTATCATATTGACTCCTAAAGAAGGAATATAGCTAATGATCAGGGAGTAGTTCTGTGTTTCCCTTCACTTGCCCTCCAAGGCAGGCCTATAATCATGTTTTTCATTTAGCTCATTTCAGACTATTTTAGAGATGCATAAATGATCTGTTATCGATCCTGTCCATTTTTTTTTACCTTGTGGCAATACTATAGAAAAAAAATAAACCTGTAAGTCTCCTTCTATCTTTTTTTTTTTTCTAATTTCCAGAAAAAGAAACCTTCTTGTTTAACATGTGCTTTGGTCCAGTGCCTGCAGTTCAGTGTCTTAGGCTCACCTATATGTTTATGTCTTGGCTCAAGTTAGATCAAAATGCTTCCAACATGGAAATAACACCTTTCATAACTCTTCAAAAATTATAAAACAATGGATGAATCTCTCTCTTATATACACACACACATGAACACAATATATATAATATATTCACTTATATGCATACACACAATTAAATGAACCATTAGGTGATGGGCCTTATTATACTATAGAAGGTGTGTTCTCTAATAGACCTGAAAGACATCCAATTAAAATCCCACATTTTATAAGGAACATATATTAAGTAATGTAATAGGGCTCTTGCTAATATGGTACTATCAAATAAAGACTTATGTATGTGTTTCTTCAGCCTTTTCACTCCTAATCGGCATGATCAATTATTGAATTGAACATTTACTACGTGTCTGAAAGATATACAGTGCAAGTGCTGTATCATGGCACAAAATAGATCTTACCAAAGACCATCAGGGAACTTCCTGGTGATCTACATTTAAGCTAAACACTCCAGGCTGCTTCCATTTTAAGACACATATATTAACATGTCATAATCATTCATTTTTTTATGTCTAAATGACTGAGCCACAGGATTCCTGATATTTGGTTCAACATCATTGTGAGTGTGTCCTGAGGGTGTTTGGGGGTAAGAGTAACATTTAGATCAGTAAACTGAGTCAAGCAGATTGTCCTCCCTAATGTGGGTGGCCCTTATACAATTAATTGAATGTCTGAAGAGAACAAAAGGGAATCATTTTGTAAATGGGAATGGGAACTTCTCCTGCCTAACTGCTCGAGTTGGAACATTGGTTTTTCCTGGCCTTCAGACTCAGACTAAAACCTCAACTTTTCTTGAGTCTCAAGCGTGAAAACTTTTGAACTGGAACTTGTACCATCAGCTCTCCTGGTTCTCAAGCCTCAAGCCTTTAGAGGTGGGCTGCTACTATGCATTGATCCTCCAGGGTATCCAGCTTAGCCAATGCTTTATAAACTCTCTCCCCCTTTCTCTGTCTCCATATATGTGGTTCGTGTGTATGTGTGTGTGTGTGTGGGTGCGTGTGTGGGTGTGTGTGTATAATGTATACATATTTATATATACTATAAATATATATATTTACGTATGACAAACATAAATGACATTGGTTCAGTTTCTCTGCAGAACCCTAACTAATACACACATTAAGGAAGAAAACATGGCAAATGATGTGCTGGCCCTTAAATGCCCCCACTGGGGAGAGACCCGCATCATTTCTGTTTATATATCTTTGGCCTGAGCAATTCACATGGCCACCCTGATTTCTAGATTTCGCAGAAGTACCATTTCTTCCTATTCCTGACTATAGTCAGTGCACTTTAGTGAATAAGAAATATTGAGTAGCACAGAAATTTAGGCCCCTCATGAATAAGACACTCCTAGTTTCCAGTAGTGGGTAGTTCTTGCCATATTACTTGTTTATCTCTTAGGCATGTAATACAGGTCAAAGCCATAGATGATGTAGGATCAAAAGGATATGAAAAAGTACAAAAGTGTATACAAATCTGAGATCTTATGATTATTAATCCACTGGACTCTTTATTGAATAATTGAATAATTTAATACATGTGAAGAGCTTAGAATTGCTCCTGATATTTATAACTGCTCAAAAAAAATTGCTATTGCAATTACAATTGCTATTAACAATATTATTTATCACTATCATTATTTTATGTGCAATTGCTACTATTGGTATTACAAAGTGGTACTCTATAGACAAAAGTTAGAATCAATGTCCCTCTTAAAGAGAGCCTTTTTCTGAAAATACCAAGAGAACACATTGTAACACTATAGCTATGTCATAGATCACAAAGATGAAGCATAATGAAGCTAAAATGAAATATCAATGAATGGGATTTTTCCATACACACAGATTGTGTGTCACCTTTGGAAATAAAGCTCCTTTAATTGAATGTGTCCTTCAAAACATTTTGAATTATATGTAGTGCCCTTAAAACTTTGAAACAAATGGTGCTGTTGCTTTTATCTGACATAAAGGAGATAGGTACATTTAAATATAGCTCTATTCTGTTTTAGTCCAGACAATTCTGAACACAGACTGTCAGTTAAAAGTAGCTTCACTGAAGACAGATTTTTAGGAGAAAAAAACCACATAAGATTAATCAAATAAAATAATATAAACAAAGAAGATGTTTAGTATGTCTACCTACTTATGGGTGAAGCTTTGTACACTAATAAGATCAATTCCCTTATAATGTGAGGTGGTATTTCTAATAGATCAGAGCAAGGTTTTTCAATATGAAAAAACTAAGTCTTAGTCACTTAGCTGTGACACCTCTTTATTCCTTAACCTCCTTAAATCTCAGTGTCTTTATCTGTGCTATGTAGAAAAAAATCTTTCTAACCTAATAACTTCATAGGGCTATTATATTAAATGACAATCTTCCAAATGAATAGTGTTGATAATGGTGTCTGGCACATAAATGAGCCACAATATGGTAACCATTATCATGATTAAATCTAGTGCTGACATTCAGCATCCATTAAGTTAGCAATCACAGTACCCATGTTCCAGCTATTTACTGCTGAGTAACAAACCACTGAAATGTGGAACATAGTTCCTATAATAATGAATATATAGCTCACCTATATTTTGTGAGTCAAGAGTTTGGGCAGGGATCAGGTGGTGATTCATTGGCTTCACATGGTGTCAACTGAGATAACTCAGTGATAGTTTTCAGATGGACTGATCTAGAGGGTCCAGAATGGCTTGATTCCTGCATCTGGTGTCTTTGAGGGAATGATTGGAAGGCGGGTTTCAGCTGAGACTGTCACTTGCAGTTCCTGTATAACATGAGGCCTCTCCAGCATAGTAATCACAGGTAATAGTACTCCCTATGTGTCAGTTCAGGGCTTCCAGAAAGAGTGCTCTAAGAAAAAGGAATTCATACAGTGTTGTATCCATTGTGTTCTACCAGTAAACCAATCAATCACAGAGTCTTTCCTGTTTCAAGGGGAGGAAACAGAGAATCAATCTCTCAGTAGGAGAAATGATCATCTTTAATACATCACAGGCATACCATAGGTACTCTTTATAATAATAAAAGCAATATATCACTATGTTTAAGGGTTATGTAATGTGACACGGGATATACTTGAGGTGCAGCTTTATGAATACGGAGATTTACACATGGACCTAAGCAAGATAAGTCCATCTATACATTTACTTGTCGCAGAAATTCCTGTATCATGTACCTTGAAATACTGTATTTTTCATTATTATCACCATATTCACCAAGTATTATCACCATATTCAACAAGATGCCAGAAAACTTCCTGTTAAGAGTCAGATAGTAAGTATTTTAGTCTTTGGGGCCTCATACCATCTCTGGCCCATATTCTTTTTTGTTTGTTTTCGACAGTCCTTTTAAAGTGTAGAAAAACATTAATGGCTAAGGAGCCATACAAAACAAGCCAAGAGCCAGATTTGGCCTGTAGACTGTAATTTGCCTACCTTTGAACAAATGAAGAGCAGTACACGTGTAAATGACTCCAAATGACTCTAATTCTAAACTCTGAAAATAAATAAAAAAGAAATGAAGATCCTGCAAAATCTATAACATTTAACCCCAGATCCTTAGAAGAGCATTAGAATGAGTAGGTGAAAAATAACTTTTTTCTTTTTTTGAGACAGAGTCTTGCTCTGTCGCCCAGTCTGGAGTGCTGTGGTGCAATCTCAATTCACTGCAACCTCCACTTCCCGGGTTCCAGTGACTCTCCCGCCTCAGCCTCCCAAGTAGCTGGGACTATAGTTGCATGACACCATGCCCAGCTAATTTGTTGTATTTTTAGTACAGACCGGGTTTCACTATGTTAGCTAGGATGGTCTTGATCTCCTGACCTCATGATCCACCCACCTTGGCCTCCCAAAGTGCTGGGATTATAGACGTGAGTCTACGCACCCAGCCGGAAAAATAACTTTTTTTAAGAACTTAACTTTTCAAGGTGTTAAATATTTTTATAGAATTATCTTATTTACCGCCCACAACAACCTGAAAGGTGGCTTATTATTCCCATGTTATTGGGTGGAATTAAAATATGAGCTTTATGACAGCAAGAATTTTAGTTTTATTCATACCCAAAATTTAACATAGAATTTAAATACATGCTGGATGAATTGAATTAAATGACAAAAACCAAGGCTCAAGAAGATTAATCACTATCACAGAGGAAAAAAGTGGAAGTCCTGGAATTCATAGCCAGTTTCTTTGCTTCCAAATACTGTGTCCAAATTTTCTTCACAAAAGCAACATCTAACACCAACAATCTGGTCCGATAATCATTTGCTGTATCAATGTGATTATTGTTTTTAGGAACATATCATTATGCTCTATTTATTTATAAATTCGGTTATGTAAAGCTTAAACATTTTAGTTTTCAGAATTGAATGTGTGGTTTTGAGGAAATGTTTATGTCCACATTTTGCTTATACTCATTCTTTATATTCTATACCATTTTTAAATTGTATGTCAGTTAATTAAAGGACTGACACTTCTATAATATTTCTTTTTGAATTTTGGTAGGATCAATTCTTTCAAAATAAAATATATATGTATGTATATAGAATTAATTTGAAATTAAGACAGAAAATGGAACAATTGAAAAAGATGTTTAAAATATTATTGCACCATGTTGATATTCATAATTGTATAGACATGACATAATTAACTTATTGATTAATTGTAAAGGTTTTGTTACTGAAACATTTGTTTCCTTGGTCTATCTGCATTGCATTGTTGGATGTTGAGTGTGATAATAGTTTGGACCTGTGTCCCTACCAAATACCATGTTAAAATACCCAGTGTTAGAGGTGGAGCCTGGTGGGAGGTGTTTGGATAATGGGGGCATATCCCTCATGAATGGCTTGGCCCCATCCCCTTTGTGATGAGTGATATCTGGTTGTTCAAAAGCATGCAGCATCATAGCACCTCCCACTTATATTCTCTCTCTCTCTTCTCTCTCTCTCTCTCTCACTCTCTCTCATTTGCTCAGTCCTTCTATCACTATGTAAGGCACCTGGTCCTCCCTCACCTTCCATTATGATTTTAAACTTTCTGAGGTCTGGAAGCCAGGCAGATACCATCACCATGTTTCCTGTCTAACCTGCCAAACTGTGAGCCAATTAAACGACTTTTGTTTATAAATTACCCAGCCTCCGGTATTTTTGTATAGTAATATGAGAATAGTCTAACACAGAATGTGTCATTTCACCCCTAAGTACCAGATTTTGTCAGAAAAAAGTTGCATCATATTTGATAACACTTAGGCTGATTCCATATCTTGGATATGGCAAATAGAGCAACAATAAACATGAAAATAATGTTATCTCCTCAATATACTGATGTCCTTTCCTTTGAATAAATACCTACCAGTGGAGTTTCTGAGACTGCATGGATTTTCTATTTTCAGTTTTTTGAGAAATCTCCATATTATTATCCATAATAGCTGTACTACCTTACATTTCTACCAATAGTGAACAAGAGTTCCTTTTTCTCTGCATCCTTGCTAGTATTTTGGGTTTTTTTTTTGTCCTTTTGATAATAGCCATACTAATTGGGATAAGAAGACAGCTCATTGACTTTTGATTTGCATTGCCCTGATGATTAATAATATTAAGCAGTTTTTTTGCTTTGCCCACTTTTAAACGGATTATTTGTGGGGTTTTTTGTTTGTTTGTTTGTTTGTGTGTGTGTTTGTTTTGCTGTTGACATATTTGAGTTCATTTTATATTGTGGATACTAGTCCATTTTCAGATGAATAGCTTGCAAATATTTCTCCTGTTCCACCTGTTGTCTCTTCTCTTTGTTGTTTCTTTAGTGTGCAGAGATTTTTAGTTTGATATAGTCCCATTTGTCTATTTTTGTTTCTTGTTGCCTGTGTTTTGGAAGTTTTGTCTACAAAGTTCTTGTATAGACCAATGCCCTGATGTATTTTACCTATGTTTTCATCTCGTAATTAAGTCACTTTGGGGCCTATGTTTAAGTCTTTAATCCACTTTGAATTTATTTTTGTGTATTGTGAGAGATAGAGAACTAGCTTTATTTCTCTGCATATGGATATATAGTTTTCCCAGCTCCATTTATTGAAGAGGTATGTTCTTTGCACCTTTGTCCAAAATCACCTGTTGTACATAAGTGGATTTGTTTCTGGTTTCCTTATTCTGTTCTTATTTCTGTTCTCTATTCTCTATTGGTCTATGTGTCTATATTTATATAAAGACCAGGCTGTTTGGGTTACAATAGCTTTGCAGTATATTTTAAAGTCGGGTAACATGATGTCTTAAGCTTTGTTCTTTTTGCTATTTACAGTCTTTTGTGCTTCCAAATACATTTGGAATTGTTTCCAGTTCTGTGAAGAATATCATTGATATTTTGATAGGGATTGTATTGAATCTGTAGATTGTTTGGGGTAGTGTGGTGACTTTAAACAATATTAATTTATTCAATCCATGAGCATGGAATATCTTTCCTTTTTGGGGAGTCGTTTTCAGTTTTTTTCATCAGTGTTTGGTAATTTTCATTGCAGAGATCTTGCATCTCTTTGGTTTAATTTATTCTAAGGTATTTTTAATAACTATTTTAAGTAGGATTGTTTTCTTGATTTCTTTTTCAGCTGGACTTCTCTCCAGCTTTGTTCTTTTTGCTATTTGCAGTCTTTTGTGCTTCCATATAAATTTGGAATTGTTTCCAGTTCTGTGAAGAATATCATTGATATTTTGATAGGGATTGTATTGAATCTGTAGATTGTTTGGGGTAGTGTGTTTGATTTCTTTTTCTGTAGTAGGATTGTTTTCTTGATTTCTTTTTCTTTTTTTTATTAGTGTATAGAAACGATATTAATTGTTTAGTGCTGATATTTTATTCTATGACTTCACTGAATCTACTGATCAATTCTAAGAGGTTTTTGGTGAAGTTTTTAGGCTTGTTTTATGTAAATATTTATGTTGTCTATAAAAAGCAACAATTCGGCTTTCTTTTTTTCAGTTTAGCTGTTCTTTATTTCTTTCTCTTGCTTAACTGCACTGGCTAGAACTTTCAGTACGATGTAGATTATAAGTGGAAAAAATGAGCATCCTTGTCTTCCAGTTTCTAGAGAAAAGGCTTTCAACTTTTCCCTATTCAGTGTGATGTTAGCATTAATTTTTCATATGTTGCCTTTATTGTGTTGAGGTACAAACCTTTTATACCTAATTTGTTAAGAGTTTTTGTCATAAAAAGATAATAAATTTTATTGAATGCTTTTTTCTTCATCTGTTGAGATGATTATATAGATTTTGTCTTTCATTTTGTTTAGATAATGTGTCACATTTATTGATTGTATATATTAAACAAACTTTAAATTCCTAAGATAAATTCCACTGGACCATAATTGCTGTCTTTTTCATGTGTTGTTGAATCTGGTTTGCTAGTTTTTTCTTGAGAATATTTGGATCTATGTTTATGAGGCCTATAGTTTACTTTTCTTATATCCTTATTTGCTTTTGATATCAGGGTAATGCTGGCCTTATAGAAGGAGTATGGAATAAATTCCTCCTCTCCAATTACTTGAAATAGTTAAAAACATACATATATATATATATACACACACACACACATATATAAAACACATATATATATATAAAACATATATGTATAATGGATTTTCCTTAAGTTTTGGTAGAAATTAGCAGTAAGAAGGAAATAGTCCTGAGATTTCCTTTCTTGAGAGGCTTTTTATTACTGTTTCAATTTCATTATTTGTTGTTGGTCTATTCAGGTTTTTAATTTTTCCCCCTCA